>NC_089508.1:29981256-30321305 GCF_036850995.1 Saccopteryx leptura | reverse complement strand
GCTTCATACCCTAGGGTGGGCTTTCTCTTGATTAAGACTCTGGGAGCTCAGCAACCTCTTAGAGTGCACATCAGAGGTGGAATGCTGCAGGAGACTCATCACGCCAGGTCTAAAAAGAGACTATATTAATAATTAAAACATTAAATGTCAGTTTAGCCCTGGCTGGTTGGCTAAGTGGTAGAGCATCAGCCCGGCATGTGGTCCCAGGTTTGATTCCTGGCCAGGGCAGGAGAAGTGGCCATCTGCTTCTCCATCCCCTTCCCTTTTTGCTTCTCTTTCTCTTTCTCTTCTCCTCCTGCAGCCATGGCTGGATTAGAGCAAGTTGGCCCTGAGCGCTGAGGATGGCTCCATGGCCTCTGCCTCAGGCACTGGGAAGAGCTCAGTTGTCGATCAACAGAGCAACACCCCAGATGGGCAGAGCATCATCCCCTAGTGGGCTTGCCAGGTGAATCCTGGTTGGGGTGCATGAGGGAGTCTGTCTCTCTGCCTCCCCTCTTTTCACTGAATTTTTTAAAATGTGGCAGTTTTAAGTGATTTAAATCATTTAAGCCATATTATATGAGTGTATGCTCTGAGTAAGCACATTTCTAAATAGCAATGATGTGGAATTATAACAAATATTATTTGTTGTCTGATGTCAAGGCCTTTTACCTCATCATCACCCAGCCTCCAAAATGTATCACAGCCTAGGGTTAGTTACAGAAACTTTGTGAGTTATTGTTTTGCTAATTAAAGCCAATGAAAATGTAGGTTTTTAATCATTTATAGAGAATATTGGAAACACTTTGAGTGTCAAAAAACAAAAAGGGTCATCATCATGAAATAGCATGAAGTTAAAGTCAATCATATAGGAAGAGGTTGATGTTCCTCTCTCTCTCTCTCTCTCTTCCTCTCTCACTAAAACCAATTTAAAAAAATTTTAATGCCCTGGCTGGATAGCTCCGTTGGTTAGAGAGTTGTACCAAAGCGCAGAGGTTGCTGGTTCGATACCCAGTCAGGGCACATAGAGGAACAGATTGATGTTCCCCTCTCTCTCTCTCCTCCTCCTCCTCTCTTGCTAAAAATTAAAATACTTTTCTAAGTTAATCAGATGGGGAAAAAAATCAAAGTTACATTTATTTATCATGCCTGACCAAGGATAAATTCCAAGTAGATAGAATATTAAAAATGTATAAAATGCAACTATCTTCTCTTTTAGAGGAATCTAAAAAAAGAGTTATTCACCTTAGAGTGGGGAAGGCATTTCTAGTTCTGACATGAAATCCAGACCATGAAGAAAAGGCTGATATATTCAATCTCGCAACATTAAAATTTTCTGCATGGAAAAGACCATGAGCAAAATTGAAAGGTAAATGACCAACTGAATGGAAATATTTACAGCTCTATTACAGACCAAAGACTCATTTCCCTTAACATATGAGCTCCTAAAAATCAGAGAGGAAGAGACAAACAGAGCAATAGGAACCCAGGCAGTGGATGTGCACAGGCAGGGCCGGGAAGAGGCGCAAGTGGCTCCCAGGCACAGGAAAGGAGCTCAGCCTCACTCACAACAGAAAAAATTCAAATTCAAAGTACACTGAGGTATTAAATGTAGATGACCAAATTAGCAAAGACCCAACAGGCTGATAACATGCTCTGCTGACGAGGGCGTTTGGAACCAGGGACTTTCATACCCCGCCCGTGGGAGTACAAGTTGGTACAACAGCTAAGAAGAGCAATTTGGCATTAAATCCACTTTCAGGAATTTATGCTTCAGATCAGTGGTTTTCAATCACGGGTCCCCGGACTCTATAATCTTCATACAACATCAGATTGGTTAGCTCTTGTATGAACTGGCACAGAATTTCTGATGGATTAGCACCAGTCTGCGGACCAGCAATTAAAAACCATGCTTTAAATGAGATATCACTTCACACCTGTTAGATTAGCTATTATTAACAAGACGGGTAATAGCAAATGTTGGAGAGGCTGTGGAGAAAAAGGAACCCTCATTCACTGTTGGTGGGAATGTAAAGTAGTACAACCATTATAGAATAAAGTATGATGGTTCCTCAAAAAACTGAAAATAGAACTACCTTATGACCCAGCAATCCCTCTACTGGGTATATACCCCCAAAACTCAGAGACATTGATACGTAAAGACACATGCAGCCCCATGTTCATTGCAGCACTATTCACAGTGACCAAGACATGGAAACAACCAAAAAGCCCTTCAATAGATGACTGGATAAAGAAGATGTGGCACATATACACTATGGAATACTACTCAGCCATAAGAAATGATGACATCGAATCATTTACAACAAAATGATGGGATCTTGATAACATTATACAGAGTGAAATAAGTAAATCAGAAAAAAACAAGAACTGCATTATTCCATATGTAGGTGGGACGTAAAAACGAGACTAAGAGACATTGACAAGAATGTGGTGGTTGGGGGAGAGGGAGGGAGAGGGGAAGGGGACGGGGAGGGGCACAAAGAAAACTAGATAGAAGGTGACGGAGGACAATCTGACTTTGGGTGATGAGTATGCAACATAATTGATTGACAAGATAACCTGGACATGTTTTCTTTGAACATATGTACCCTGATTTATTGATGTCACCCCGATAAAATTAATAATAATTAAAAAAACCATGCTTTAGACCAGCAATTAAAAACAATGCTTTAGATATTTCCCAAATGTGCATAATGAAATATATACAATGTTATCCAGTACAGTTCCAATATAGCAGTGTTTTTAGAGCAAAACAGTATTTGTCACCTAAATACTTGTCCACAAGTATTAAATAAATAATGACATATCCATATAGTATTATACAGTGCAGTGAAAAAAAAAGAATGATGAAGCTTTTTATGCACTGATATAATAATCAATATATATTGTTAAGTGAAAAAGTAAGGAGCATAACAGTGTGTATAGCATGCTATACTTTGTGTACAAAAAGAGTGTGTGTGTATGTATATAATTTTATTCTAGAGATACATATACTATCTCTGGCTGGGACAGAAGTGGAAAGAATGTTTCACCATATAGCCCTTTCTTTGTTTCTTTAAATACTGAACTGTGTGGAAGTATTACCTATTAAGATTTTTTTTAATGTAATAAAAATAGTAAGTCAAAAATTGTAAATAAGCCTGACCAGGCAGTGGCGCAGTGAATAGAGCATCAGACTGGGATGCAGAGGACCCAGGTTTGAAACCCCGAGGTCGCTGGCTTGAGCATGGGCTCACCAGCTTGAGTGCGGGGTCACTGGCTTGAGTGTGGGATCATAGATATGACCCATGGTCACTGGCTTGAGTAAGGGATCACTCGATTTGCTGTAGACCCTCCCACCCCCGGTTAAGGCACATATGAGAAAGCAATCAATGAACAACTAAGGTGCCGCAACAAAGAACTGATGCTTCTCATCTCTCTCCCTTCCTGTCTGTCTGCCCCTATCTGTCACTCTCTCTCTCTGTTGCAAGAAAAAAAAAAGTAAATAAGTAAATAAATTTAATTAAATGACTGAGTGTCTGACTTCATGTGTGGTCCATTCAATCTCTATTCCTTCTCTACATTTCTTAATATAATCATGTTTTATTTAGGCATCTACCCCTCCCATCGTGCCCCCTGTTTCTCAGTTCACATCTGGCACTGCCCAATCCAAGGGTAATTCCATTCCTCTGGCCAATAACTGGTTCAGGAACCCTGGCCAGAATCAGTGTGTGGCACTGACTTGAGAACAAGGGTTGACTCAAGAGTAGGCATGTGATAAAAAATATGCTAGAGGTTCCTAGGAAAGAAGTTTCCTTGCTCTTAGGTGAACTACACCCAAATTGATGGCATCTCCATGTGAAACCAGTAACTGCTGCAGTCATTTGCCTCCATGAAGGAAGAAGCCCCAGGTCAAAGCCAACACCTAGAGGAAGCCATCTCAGGGCATTACAAAGAAAGAGATCCAGAGCCACTAAAATTAAACTGCCCCGGAAGCCTGCCCTAGTGCTTGGACTTGCAGTCAGATGGAGCAATACTTTTCCTGATGGTTGATGTGAGTTTGAATCGACTGTTCTGCTACTCGAAGCCATAGGCTAATATCCATGTCACACAGAGGAATATGTGTCCAAGAATCTAAGTGAAACACATGGGTAAGTCAGAAGGAAAACATGCCTCCTGAAGTTTCTCAGACTTAGCAAACTGCCAAGGCACATGGCATGTGTTGACACAAAAACTTTCCAAATCAGGCTCTGAACTCCAATTAGAATATGGTGCAGAAGTAGTTGTGGGGAAGGGCTGGAGAGGCCAGGAAGATACCAAACGTTTCCAGTGGCTGGGATTGGGGAGGGGGCCTACTGGGTTCTCGTCTCTATTTTCTCAGATAAAATATGTGAATGTAATCCTTTTATGATGAAAAACTAAATGCCAGCCAAAAAGGCCGCTTGGAAGCAGAACAGTAGAAAGGCTGGGCCAAGCAAAATCACCAATAAGTTAATGTCAAGTTTTTCAAAATATAAGCCTGAAGGCTAAATAAATAAATGCTTAAAACAAAGCTCTTCATAAAGTAGAGATTGGGAAGTTTTAGAATTCCCACTAGGCTAGTAGGAGTGAGGGATTTAAGACAAACAGAGAAAGACAAAGAGCAACATTAGATTACAGCTGTAATATTTGAAGCCTAGCTTGTTTTTCTGTTCCTGAGACAATGATTTTTGCAAATATTTTTGAGGTGTCCTGTTTCTAATCATCCCTCAACATGGAGTTTGTTTTCATTTTCCAGTAACTCCCACAGGCTAGGGGCCCTGCAGGATTCAGGTTAGGGGGCTTTGGCAACTTCTGGACCAAGGAGACTCCCGGAAGTGCATGGTGGAGGTCCCCCGCCCCTTTATGAATCCACAGCCAACCTTTAAGGAGGAGAAGGAAGAAGAGGACTTTCCATAAAGGAGACTTGGATCTAGGATGATCAGGGAAGTAAGAGGAAACTAGGAAAGAGGAGCAATAATCCAGGAGCAAAAAAGATTAAATAAGATGGGGACTGAAAAGTGCCTGTTGCACTTGGCAGCCAGGAAACCATTAGTGACCCGGGTAAGAGCGGTGACGAGAGTTCCGTTCAAGGAGCAGCCTCTCCTCTTGAGGAACCTGACTGTGAAGGAGAGAAGAAAGAGGGTGGAAGGTGGAGGAGACAGAAAGCCTGGGGTACGAGGGCCTGTTTATAGGCCTAAGGAAAGTGCCAGTAGAGGAAGAATGTCTGTGGTGCCTTTGGGACCAAGGTTAATAAATCGAGTATGACTCAGAGAGGCTGGAGATGGGGTCCAGAGAATAGGGAGAGTGATTTCGTTGGCAGAACAACACCTGTTCCACTAAGATAAGAGGAAAAGGAAAGGAAAGACAGATGCACGTGTTGATAAATTTAGAAACAGGAGGGCAGGAAATGGAGACATTACAGTCATTACAGTCTGACATCCTCTGTTTGTGCTAGAGCAGTGGTCCCCAACCCCTGGGCCGCGGACCGGTACAGGTCTGTGGGCCATTTGGTACCAGTCCACAGAGAAAGAATAAATAACTTACATTATTTCCGTTTTATTTATATTTAAGTCTGAACGATGTTTTATTTTTAAAAAATGACCAGATTCCCTCTGTTACATCCATCTAAGACTCACTCTTGACGCTTGTCTCGGTCACATGATACATTTATCCATCCCACCCTAAAGGCCGGTCCGTGAAAATATTTTCTAACACTAAACTGGTCCGTGGCCCAAAAACGGTTGGGGACCACTGTGCTAGAGGAGTGAGAGTGGTGTAGATGTATTGAGGACATTGGTAAAATATTAAGTCATTAAGAGGAATGCTACAGGTCCTGGGGAAGAGCCAAAGAACTGTCAGGAAAAGTCTAGGCAGTAGTTGAAATTAGAACCAGGAAAGTTAGCCCGTGCGCTGGGGGCAGGAAAAGCAGATCCATCGTGATTATGGTTTTGCGGTTGATGGCAAAGGCGAGAGGCAAAGGGTTGAAAAGGCACTGGCCATAGAATGGCCAAATTGCAAAACCATGTGACCTTAATTAGACCAGTAAGGGAGGAGAGGAGAAGTGGTGGTGGTGGTTGTAGAGAGGTCAGGAGAAAGAAAAGAAAGGAAGGAAGGAAGGAAGGAAGGAAGGAAGGAAGGAAGGAAGGAAGGAAGGAAGGAAGGAAAAGGAAAGGAAGAAAGGAAGAGAAAGAAAGAAAGAAAGAAAGAAAGAAAGAAAGAAAGAAAGAAAGAAAGAAAGAAAGAAAGAAAGAAAGAGAGAAAGAAAGAAAGAAAGGAAGGAAGGTAGGTTAGGAACAGTAGGTCTCATTACTGGTTTCCAGGAAACTAAGGAGCTTATTAAAAATGCAGTTCTCTGCTCCCTGTATAAGAGATTTCAACTGAGTAAGTCTTGAACACAACCTAGGACTCTATATTGGTTTTCCAAGTTATTGATTACTTGCCCGACCTGTGGTGGCGTAGTGGATAAAGAGTTGACCAGGAATGCTGAGGTCGCCCAAAACCCCGGGCTTGCCTGGTCAAGGCACATATGGGAATTGATGCTTCCTGCTCCTCCCCCTTCTCTCTCTCTCTCTCTCTCTCTCTCTCTCTCTCTCTCCTCTCTAAAATGAAATTTTAAATAATGGGAGTAACATGCACATGACATAAATTCAGAAAACACAAAATATATGCAACGAAAAGTAAATATTTTACCCCTGTGGCAACATCCAGTGCTGTTTTCTCAGATGCCCTGTTAGGGACAGTCAGTACCTAATTATTTATTTATACACACACACACACACACACACACACACACACACACACACATATGTATAAACAATAGCCCATTGTACAAGCTGTTCTATAATTTTACCCCCACTTAACCATAATTCTTGAAGGTCAGCTCATATCAGTTCATTGAAATCTATTGCAATATTCTATTGGCTTCTTGAAATTCTATTTCTTAATACTAAGAGATAGAAAACAATAGGTATTTATATTAATTCTCTAGTTCAGGGATTCTAGACAGAGAAGGGGTTTTTCAATACCCATGTATAGATATACTATACCCTGGAAATCTATGTTTTTAATAGAAGATTGGGATTTGGGTCGCTCATGCACTAGCCATTGAAAAAACACTTGTCACAGGACTTGAGAGCATAATGAGTTTAAAAGATGGAACTACTGAAAGGGAGTGAGTAAACTGGAATGACAGAGAGGTTTTGCTTTGCATCATGATCTCTACTGATTTCTTTTTTGAGAGATTTTATCCTGAATATATCAGTTCACTAGACAAACACACAAAATATACTATTTGAGCAGAATTAGAAAATTGTTATATATGTCACCAGCCGCCGAATCCTAGTGACAATAGGCAAAGCAAAAGCGAAAATAAAAACCAAACCAAACCAACCAAACAAAACTAGTAAGAAATACATTCCTATGTGCTGTCAAGGTTTCCATAAAGAAAGCTGTGAAAATCTCCAAGGGAAAGGTCTTTTTTATTACATCATTGGAATGCTCATTTCTGCCATGAAAAAAAAAAAAAAGCTCTAGCAATGCAGTGAGTCTGCAACATTGAATTCCTGGGGATTCAGAAAGTAACATGGTAGGTTGAAACATGAGTTTATCTGATTCTATGCACCATGATCTTTCCATTACCAAACACTTTCACCTCAAGGAATGTTCTTGATGTTCCTTGCTAAAAGAGTCAGACATCCAGCCTCCAGAGGTGACAACTGCCTCATCTCTCATTAACTTCAGGTAGGTCCTTCAAATGACACCGGTAACTATTAATTGGGTGAGCTCTTCTGAGAATCACCCATTTACATCACCTGGCCAAATAGGTCCTGCTGGAATTAGGCTCCTCTGGCTGAAACAGAAGGGAAAACAAGCTCTTTAATATAGTCTAGCTAAACACATCAGCTATTTAACTGATATAGAAAAATCCTTTAAGGTAAAAAAGATGGGAAACAATGTGTGTGTGTATCTTCTTTCTAATTCAGGGATCCCCCCAATTTGGGGAGTTTTGCAATATCCTAGATAGTTCCTCTTTCCTTTTATTGCTCTGCTCCCAGTGTTGTGTGTGCGTTTAAGAAAAGTGAATTGAGATGTAACAGAAGGTAACACAAAACCATAGTGAGAATTACTGAGTCATTGTGGATTAAAACATGCTCGAAAGTACTCATCATATAGAATTGACATTTTAAAAAAGCAGAGTAGGTTGACTTGAGATTTCCAAGAAGGATGAGCTGCTTTTGTTTTACTTATTTAGCTCCATATCCAGAAATCGGTACTTTGTAATTATATTACATATGATTTGGAAAGTCCCCCTCTCCCTCTTTGACACTAATTTTCCCGATGTGATATAAAGTGGTATATAGCGAATGACTAATGGTATATAGGAAGAGTTTTAGGGCCTTTCCTTTCTCTTCCAAAATATCTTAACTTTTATTCCATTTTTTTTTTCCTGTTTTGAATTAATCTTCTAAGCTGGTGAAATGCCTTAAAATGTTGAATAGTTATCAAATGAAAGCAAAAAGAGATTAAAGTCTTTAACTGAGGGCCCTGGTCGATTGGCTCAGCGGTAGAGTGTCCGCCTGGCGTGTGGATGTCCTGGGTTCGATTCCTGGCCAGGGCACACAGGAGAGGTGACTGTTTTTACCCCCCCTTCTCTCTCTTTCTCTTCCCCTCCTGCAGACATTGCTCCACTGATTCAAGCTCACTGGGTCCAGGTGCTGGCTCTGTTGAGCCTCTGCCTCAGGTGCTAAAAATAGTTTGGGGGGGCCCTAGATGGGCAGAACATTAGCCTCAGATGGTGGATCCCAGTCAGGGCACATGTGGGAGCCTATCTCTGTATCTCCCCTACTCTCAGTTAAAATAAAAATTAAAAAATAATTTAAAAAGGTAAAAAAAATCTTTAACTGTAAAGTCATTGCTTTCTGTATTGCTTTATTTTTTTTTCAACTTACACTGATTGTCAATTGATCTGAACAGCTTTCTGTCAGGCATTGTCTGATGAGCTAAGTGCCTTGCTCTCAAGAAACATACAGTTCAGTTGGGGGATATAAAGTAGTACACATTGAAGTGCTAGATAAATGAAACATTTGAGTGCTTTAGGATATTTAAAAAATAGATGTATGGCCCTGGCAGGCTGGTTCAGTGGATAGAGTGTTGGCCCGGTATATGGACATCCTGGGTTCAATTCCCTGTCAGAGCACACAAGAAAAGTGACCGTTTGCTTCTTTCCTCCTCCCTCTCCCCCTTTTTTCTCTGCTCCCCTCCCACAGCTAGTGGCTCGACTGAGGATAGCTCAGTTTGTCTGAGCATCGGCCCCAGATGAGGGTTGCCAGGTGGATCCCAGTTGGGGCACATGCGGGAGGGAGTCTGTCTCACTATCTCCCCTCTTCTCGTTAAAAAAAAAAAGATGTATGGGTTTGGAATAGTCATAGCAGATGGAGGAGTAAGGTTTTCTAGGTAAGGCAAATGTTAGAGCATAGAGGCAGAAATTAATAAATAGATGGGCTGGTAAGTAAACATATAAAAATAGATAAACAGGTATGCTGATATTCAGCAGTAAAAAGGGGTTAGTGGTGGAGTAGCGGGAGCAAAGTTAAAGAAAACAGATTGAGCTTGTGGGGACTGTGAATGCCTGACTAAGGAGTATGCTTTTAGTATCATTGCCAATAGAAGAGAATTGAAACCTTCTGAGAAAGGAAAAAGTGGACTAGGGAATCTGGCCTCTGGTGGCGCAGTGGATAGAGAGTGTTGACCTGGAATGATGAGGTCGCGCTTTGAGACCCTGGGCTTGCCTGCCTCATCAAGGCACATACGACAAGCAATCAATGAACATCTAAAGTGAAACAACTATGAGTTGAAACTTCTGGTTCCCTCCTCTGCTCCCCCCCTAAAATCAATAAATAAAATCTTTTTAAAAAAAGTGGATTAGGGAGATTAGTTTGTGGAATGTAGCCTGGTTTTGAAGAGAGAATGGAGGCAATAGTAGGCTGTTTGGTTTGAGTCGAGGAGGGCACCAGGAAGATGGTTGCTCTGGCAACATAAAGGAGGGATTGAACAGGAAAAAGACAGTGGGAAACCAGACAGTGGGGGAGGGTAGATGAGGTTTGAAGTCTGAGCCAGTTGGGAAATGTCGGTTTCACTGAGAGAAATAAAAAGGACTGGACCCGGGTAGGGTGGGGCCGGGGTGACACGAAGCCTGCTGCGTTTAGGCTGTTGGCAGGATATGTGGGCTATGATGTCTAAAGTAGATAATTCCTGCCACGTAAACTGACCAGAGCTGCCGTTTGGACACCTCTGCTCCAAGGTGGGCTTGGTTGGGGGTTATTAAAAGGTTTCCCCACACTCAGCTTTGTTCCTTTTAGGCAGCAGAGAGCATCTGCTGTCAGAACGTTTCCAGTCCTCAAGGGGCTTATACGTTAGTCAGGGAGCATCATTTTAATAGAATTAGCTGAAAGATGAGCAAATGTCAGACTGTGCTTTGGTAGTATACCATGGCTACTAACTCTGACATGCTAAGTGTAACGTTATTAATGGCCTTTATGCATGGCTAGGAGGGCTAACACTTAGCAAATTAGACTGCTTAATTTTTGTCCTGCTTTTATAAATTATGGGTATGAGAGAGTATGTTACTTTGGGCAAAACATTTAAGCCCTCTGTGCCTTGGCTTCCTGTTCATAACATAGGAAGCTTGTAGTGGCAGCATTCATAAACATTTGAAAGCTACAGATAAAAGGCACTGTAAGATTCTCTCTTCTCCCACCCCCACCCCAACTACTGAGTCAGTCTTTCAGAAAGGTCATCCATTTCATTGAATTCTTTCAGTTGCTAACTTCTTAAGTCAGTTAATTAGCATTTTTCTAAAATGCTTTTACCAGTCCAGGGCTGAAAGATGTAGTCTATAACTGCCTTTTGAAAGACCTTCTGGGCCAGCCCATCTTGCTGACCCTTTTTTATTCTGTGGCTTGTGCCACATGACTCCCATCTCTAAGGTCCTGAATCAGTTCCAGTCATACCGGATAGGAATTAGAGTTCTATGTTAACATTCTGTGATCTCAATATAAGGCAACCATGATCAGTGTGAAATTCCGTATCAGTTCTATCTATTCAGCTCCTGCGTTGTTTCTAAGTCTCACTCTGTCTACCAGGTCGGACCTTTGGATACTTGCCTTATTGCTTTGAGCCCAAGTCCTTGGTCCCCAAACTTCCCCAGTACATCATCTCGAGGACCTGGATTCCATTTGTTTTCATACGTTCCTCATAGGGAGAGGAATCCAGACCTGGAATCCAGCACTGAGGCTGGGGGTCTTGCTATAAGCATTACATAACACATTTTCTTTTCTTTTTTTTTTTACCTTATTAATTCATTCTACAGAGGAGAGAGAGAGAGAGAAGGGAGGGGAGGAGCAGGAAGGATCAACTCCCACGTGTGCCTTGACCAGGCAAGCCCAGGGTTTAGAACCGGCAACCTCAACATCCCAGGTCAACGTTTTATCCACTGCGCCACCACAGGTCAGGCAGCAACATATTTTCTTAACGCCTGCCAGTATTTCTCAATTTTTGTCTGCTCCTGGATTTCCCAAGGCTGTGTTCCAGCCGCTGTCGGCTTACAACACTCTCATTCTCTGTGTTGAAACAGCCTAATGCGGGCTGCCTTCCTGGATGCTGCCTGTTCCATACATTCCACGTACTGTCTTCTGATTCAGGTAGAGGGGGCTGCCTCCAACTCCATGGATGCATCTGCTTCTTCTAGTCCACTTTGCTCCTATGGCAGTTCATCCTTCTACACTAAACGATAGCAGACATTTATGGTGTGGAAACTGATGTGGTATTGGAATTTTATCCTTGTTTACATCTTTCTTTTTGTTGGAAAGCTTGGGATCAGTTCCAAAATTGGCTCGGAGAGGTTTCCTGTCTCCTTTGGAAGAAACAAACGAACACTTGACAATACCTCATGTCCATGACCAAGCCTCAAGGCAATTATTTTAATTGTAAACTTTTATTAGTTAATCTTAATTTTGCTTTTAGACATACTCATATACTGAAAAGTATATTTTGGCCAGTGTTTATTCATGTGTCTCCATTCCAAGGTATCTTATTGGAAGTTGATAGCTTTGTGGTTATAAGGAAACAAGTCAAGGCTGGGGACAGGGTTCTATAGTGATAGTTCCACCTTTCAAGTACATTAGAATCTTCCGGAGGGCTTGTTAAAATAGATTGCTGGGTCTCAAGACCAGAGTTTCTCTGTAGTAGTGCCTGAGAATTTGCATTTCTGACAAGTTCTCAGGTGATGTTGACACAGCTGGTTCTGGGACTACACCTTGAGAACAACTGGTCATATTTAAACTGGCCACAGGTGACCAGAAGCTAGTAACTAATTATTTATCAGTTCAAACTCTTACCTGAGAAATAGACTTCCAAAGTTCAGTCCATGCTGTTAGGATGATCGTTGGTGTCAGAGGTCTTCTTAACAACTTATTATGTAGAGTGTAGGCAGGTACTTAGTTTCTCTGAGCTTCGGGTTTCTCATCCAAAAAATATTGGAAGCCACTATGCTGCCCTTAATTGAGTGTTGTGAAGGTGAAAATATTTGAACTGTAAGGTGGCATGGCACGGGGAGGTATTGCAATGGTTTTTCAATCCTTTTCTTAAAATGTCACCAGTTTCTTTTTTTTTTTTTTTTGTATTTTTCTGAAGCTGGAAACGGGGAGGCAGTCAGACAGACTCTCGCATACGCCCGACCGGGATCCACCCGGCACGCCCACCAGGGGGCGATGCTCTGCCCATCCCGGGCGTCGCTCTGTCGCGACCAGAGCCACTCTAGCGCCTGGGGCAGAGGCCAAGGAGCCATCCCCAGCGCCCGGGCCATCTTTTGCTCCAATGGAGCCTTGGCTGCGGGAGGGGAAGAGAGAGACAGTGAGGAAGGAGAGGGGGAGGGGTGGAGAAGCCGATAGGCGCCTCTCCTGTGTGCCCTGGCCGGGAATCGAACCCGGGACTTCCGCATGCCAGGCCGACGCTCTACCACTGAGCCAACCAGCCAGGGCCTCACCAGCTTGACTCTCTTACTTTTCTCATTAATTGTAGCAACATTAATCCAAGTACTTTTATTGCTATCATAAACTCAAACTTCAAACTCTAAAAAAAAATTTCATTCAATGAGATCAGATATGGGTTATAAACATTACAGAGAGCCAAGAATGAGTCCCAGTCTTTACAGCTATAAAAAGAGAAGTACAAGACCCTATTGTGACTTAGGGTATAATCAGTTAATGTTTTATCCCTGTTTAGATTGGCCCATTAATTAAAATGATAACGTTAAAAAAAATAAAAGCACCCACACAATGATAAACCTGTCCACTCCATACTTTTACATCTTTTGTGACTTCTATTAATTTTTCTGTCTTTGGAAGTGGTTGTTTTTCTCACCCCAGAGCGCCCAGCTCACTCCAAGGGCCAACACAGTTCTTGCTCAATTGTGATTTCTCAACAGTGTCATCCGCTGTACCTAATTCTTCGAGGCCTTCAATGAGTATCTCAGATATTAGCCTCATTGCTCCTAGGTCTTTTAATAAATGTCATAAAACGTCAACCAGGGTGCTGACAAGGTTCTGAAAACAAGGTTTCGGAGACTCAAAGACTAGGTTCAGGGACTCATCAATGAACTTGCCAGCTTCGCTTGCCCGGAGAGGAACGGGGTCTCCTAGAGCCCCTGCTCCCGGGCCCTGGCAGCCCCGCCCCCGCCCGCCGGGCCCGCGTCGGCGCGCGCTTCCACCGGGAGCCGGCAGATGGTGCCTGCGGCGACCCAGGCGCTGAGCGCAATCACGCAGCCGGCGCAGGGGGCGGAGGGAGAGGAGAGGAGAGGAGGAGCCGGAGGGGGCGCGGCTTGCTGCCCGTCCCTCCCGGGCGCCGGGCCTCCCTCTCCGCCGGGCCCAGGGCTGGCGGCCGGCGGGGGTCGCGGCGGCGCTGGCAGCGGCGGCGCTGGCGGGCCGCGGGTGGCGGGGGCCTGGCTCCGGCTCCGGGTGTTAGGAGACAAGATGGCGGCGACGCCCTGGAAGCCGGTCTCCTCCTCTTCTTCGCTCCCCTCCGCCCCGCCGCTCGCCGCTCGCCGCCTCCTCCTCGGTCTCCTCCTCCTCCTCGTTCGCTGCCTCCTCCTCTTGCTGCAGCAGCCCTAGCGACCGCCGGGGCGCCGGCCCGCTCTGCCGGAGCTCCGGAGGAGGAGAAGACGGGGCAGCTGCGGGCTCCGGCGACCGAGGCAGAGCTGGGGCCGGGGCGGGGACGGCGGCGGCGGCGGCGGCGGCGGCGCCGGGTGGGGATGGGGTCGCAGACGCTGCAGATCCTCCGGCAGGGGGTGTGGGCCGCGCTCAGCGGGGGCTGGTACTACGACCCGCACCAGGCCACCTTCGTGAACGCGCTGCACCTCTACCTGTGGCTCTTTCTGCTCGGCCTGCCCTTCACCCTGTACATGGTGAGTGTGGGGGCGGGGAGGAGGGTGGCTCCTTTCCCTCTAGCTGGCGGGGAAGCGCGGCTGTCCAGAGTTGGGCCCGGGGTTGCGCCCTCTTCCCCTTCCCATCGCGTGCGCTCCACGGTGCATCCGTCGGGGCCCGCAGCCCTGTTCGCTGTCATGCTCCCTTCCCCCACCCTCACTCCCTAGTCTCCTCTCTTTGGGTTTCCCCTACTTAAGTGATGACAACCAGAAACGAAACAGCAGTAGCCCCCACCTTTCGCCCCCGTGCGCCCAACCGGTATACTGGGAACTGGTCGCTTCCCAGGCCCCTTCCTGGGGCGTCCTGCACCCGTAGCCTCTCCAGCCTTTCTACACGGGTAGGCAAAGCCCTAGTAGCGCTTCCTGCCCTAAGCGTTTCGTGGTAGGCGCTGAGCTTTCTGCCCCGGAGGAGACGCCGCATTCCTCCTTGGCACGCGTGGTTATTAGCGCTCAGTTCCTCGGGCACCCCCCTGGGCACTCCCTTCACCCGCGGCGGTTCTAGCTCCTCCTCTCCCGGGAGAAGCTTCCCAGCACCTCGCCTCTGATCCGCGTGCGGAGCGGAGCCTTCGGAGCGGGGGAAGAATGTGTGCCGCGGCTCTTTGGATTGTGTTGGTGGGTCGGCCGGGCTATTCCTCCTCGCTCACCGGTGGTGGTTGAAAATCTGGCTGTTAGCATTCCTTGGTCTAAAATTCGTTGTTTTTGCTTACCACCGCCTCTTTTCTAGTTTAGCTCCGTGGTCAGTGGCTGTTGTGTTTCCAGGCCAGCATTGGGGGGAGGGAGTGGGGGAGATACGGGGAATCTGGCTGGCATTTCAGCAGATTTGTTTGGGTTGTTTCAAGGCCTTTTCCTGATTGGCAGAAGGAAAGTACTGCCTGTTGCTGAATTCAGTACGATCAGCTTTTCCAAATGATCTAGGTTTTTAAAGCTATATTTTCACAGAAAGTTGTAAGTGCATTAAAAAACATTTTAGGTTAGGGTGGGGCATTAGAGAAAATAATGTGGAAGAGGGATGGTACTTAAGTTTGAGTTACATTTTTTTAAATAATGGGAAGGGTGGAGAAGATGATAACTTTAGGAGAATTACTTTGAATATATCTCTGCTAACTTTGTGGCTCTTCATGGAGGTGAAGTGAGGGTGCTGGATTAGCAAACCTGGGCACTCACTGGGCTGTACAAAGTGCTAAAGGTGAGGACGCCCAGCTTTTCCTTAAGTGGAGCTCATTTTTACTGATTGGCAGGAAAAGTGATTGCTTGGGGGAAAATGTGCTGAATTTCACTTTCTCAAGCAGATTTTAATTTTTCATTGAAATTGTTTTGAAGGGACTTATTGCTTGAGGTAAAAAGATCATTTAAACAGTGCTGATGACTGATGGCTTATTTTTTAGGGGACTTAAATGTAGTCTTGTCCCATTCTGAAAATGTATCACAAAGTGTGATTTTCAATTAATTCTGGCCCAGAGAGATCTATTTGCATTTCTGTACCTTCCAGGAATATGACATCATTAACGAACAGGTTAATTACGTTGGGTGTAAGAATTCTCAAGCTGTCACAGAGCTCTCTTTCATAGCAGATTCCTGTTATATCCAGGAGGACTGTAAATTTAAAACTGAAATTGGTCCTGGAGATGTAAGGGTTAGTTGCTGTGTCCCAGTGTAAGGCTTCCATGTTGGCACGTGAACTGTGTTAGTGGCTAAGTCTCTTTGTGTATTTAACGAACATTACCAAAGAAAATTTAGAGCAAATAACAATACGTTGAGTTTAATGCTTCATTTGGGGAGTTTATTCAGTTAAATTTAATTCATAAATAATATTTGAGTGCTGCGTACTGGGCGTTTTGCTGGACTCTGGGAAAATAAAACTGCTTTTCTTTCTTGTCTCAGTTAATGGCAACTCTACTCTTAAATCTTTTCAAAGCTCTCCTTGATTCTTTCTGTCTTCATATCCAGTTCATCAACAAATCTTGTGGGTTGTGTCTTCAAAACCTAAGGAGAATCCAGCTAATCATCATCCTCACTCCCTTGGTTCAAGCCACTGTTATGTCTCTTCTGGTTTATTGTAGTGTTCTAATCAGGCTCACTTCTTCCATTCTTTATTTCCTATTTTCCATTCAGAAGTCTGAGTGAGTGTTTTGTTTTGTTTTTGTATTTTTCTGAAGTTGGAAACCCGGAGGCAGTCAGACAGACTCCCGCATACGCCCGACTGGAATCCACCCGGCATGCCCACCAGGGGGCGATGCTCTGCCCATCTGGGGCATTGCTCTGTTGCAACCAGGGCCATTCTAGTGCCTGAGGCCGAGCCCATGGAGCCATCCTCAGCGCCTGGGCCAACTTTGCTCCAATGGAGCCCTGGCTGCGGGAGGGGAAGAGAGAGACAGAGAGGAAGAAGAGGGGGAGGGGTGGAGAAGCAGATGGGCGCTTCTCCTGTGTGCCCTGGCCGGGAATCGAACTCAGGACTCCTGCACGCCAGGCCGACGCTCTACCACTGAGCCAACCACCCAGGGCTAAGCATAGGTCAGATCATGGCACTCTTCAGCTCTTAGAGCCTGCCCTCCCAAGTGTCTGTCTGTGGTTCCCCTTCCTCGGTACTCCCTCCCCTAACACATACATTTGCCTTCTTATAATTTTTTTTTCATACAACAACTGTGTTCCTGCCTCATGGCTTTTGCACTTGCTCTTTCCCCTCCATGTGGTTAACTCCTTTCCTCCAGACGTCTGTGTGGCTTGCTCCACTTATTTCAGCTTTCGGTTATATGTGAGGCTTCTCCTGGTAACCTATGAAACCTGGTAACCCAGCTCCTGCAATACTTCCTAACCCTCCTACCCTCCTTTATTTGATAGCACTTATCATTAATTGATATATATATATAATATATATGTGTAATATCCCTTTTATTAGAATATAGGCTAAGAGGGCAGAGAGTTGTGTTAAAAAATGTACTTACAAAAGAAAATGCACTTACAACTTTCAGTGAAAATACAGCTTAAAAACTAGACCATTCAGAGAAGCTGTCTATTCTGAATTCAGCAACAGGCAGTACTTTCCTTTTGCCAATTGGTAAAAGACCTTGAACCAACCCAAACAAATCTGCTGAAAGTTCACTGTTTTATTGTCAGGACCAGTATCAGTGCCAAGAACAGAGTAAGGTCTACCGGGCAGTGGCGCAGTGGATAGAGCGTCGGACTGGGATGCAGAGGACCCAGGTTCGAGACCCCGAGGTCGCCAGCTTGAGCGCGGGCTCATCTGGTTTGAGCAAAGCTCACCAGCTTGGACCCAAGGTCGCTGGCTCGAGCTAGGGGTTACTCGGTCTGCTGTTGGCCCATGGTCAAGGCACATATGAGAAAGCAATCAATGAACAGCTAAAGTGTCCCAATGAAAAACTGATGATTGATGCTTCTCATCTCTCTCTGTTCCTGTCTGTCTGTCCCTATTTATCCCTTTCTCTGACTTTCTCTGTCACTGTAAAACAAACAAACAAACAACAGAGTAAGTACTCAAATATTAAAGAAATGATTAGAAATGAACAGGCAACAGTTTTTGCCTTCAAGAAACTTAAAATCTAGCCTGAGGACAACAGACAGTTACAGCATTAGAATTGTTGTGACCCTGAGCTTATATTCAGGGGATGATCTCAGTCTAGGGGCAGTCAGCAAAGTTTTGTAAACATTTTAGAAGACATACTAGTACTTCAGTATTGAGGTAGATAGTTTGAAATACACATTTGAAGCAAAATCTAACATTTCATCTTAAAATCTTAGACAGGCAGAGATTATTCTTTGCTCTTCCAATAATTGCAGACAATGATAACTGTGTTCTTTACGTCAAATTATGTCCTCATTTTACTGATGAAGATACCTGAGGTTTAGCCATCAGTGACTTGTTTTGTGGCCTTAGGAAGATAATGGGCTGGGGTTTGGTTTACACAGAACTTTTAAAGACATTATGTAGGGGCAGCCTTTTTTTTTTTTTTTTTTTTTTTTTAAGATCCAAAGTCTCTGAAGAGATAGGCCATTGAATTAGGAAGAGTCTTAGGGCTTCTTTATTTTTTATTTATTTATTTATTTATTTATTTATTTATTTATTTATTTATTTATTAAGTGAGAGTTGGGGAGGCAGAGACAGACTCCTGTGTGCAACCTGACCCAGGATCCACCCAACAAGCCTGCTACCAGGCGATGCTCTGCCCTTCTGGGCTACCGCTCTGCTGCTCTGCAACCGAGCTATTTCAGTGCCTGAGGCAAGGCCGTGGAGCCATCCTCAGCCTCCGCCAACTTTGTTGGAACCAGAACCATTCGAGCCATGGCTGTGGGAGGGGAAGAGAGAGGAGGAGGGTTAAAGAAGCAGATCGGCGCTTCTCCTGTGTGCCCTGACCGGGAATTGAACTGGGACTTCCACATGCCAGGTGGATGCCCTACCACTGAGCCAACTGGCCAGGGCTTTTATTTATTTTATTTTTTTAATCTGTTTGTTTTGGTTAATGTAGTCAATGCATTTCTGTTTTTTAGATAAACATTATTTTCATTGCCCTGGCTGAGTTGTTTAGATAGAGCATTGTTCCAGGGCACCAGTGCACCAGGGTCACAGGTTTGATCCCCAGTCAGGGCACATACGAGAAGCAGCCAGAGAGTACACACGAAATGGAACAACTAAATGGAACGAGTTGATGGTTCTCTCTTTCTCCCTCCCTTTCCCCCTTTCTCTCTCTCTCTCAAATCAATGAAAAACTTAACAAAATTTTTCTATTCAATAAATCTGATATAATGTATAAATTTAAGGTACATAACTTGTTATTTTGACACATTATGTATTATAATGATTGCTGTTGTGATACCACGTTACATAATAATAGTACAATATTATTGTATACACTTATTGTATACGCACTAGCTCTCTTTGATTGCAAGTTTGTACTCTTTTAAAAAATGGGTTTGACTCACTCTGGCTGGATTGCTCAGTTGGTTAGAGCATCATCCTGATATACAAAAGTTGTAGGTTTGATCCCGGGTCATGGGCACATACTGGAACAGATCCATGTCTCTCTTTCTCTCTTTCTCTTCCCTTTGTCTCTGTCTCTCTCAAATCATGGGTTTATTATAGATTCCATATATAAGTGATAACATATAATATTTGTATTTCTCTGACATATCTCACTTAGTATATAAGGTCTTAGGACTTTTGTATAGGATTCAGACACGATATTAATAGCTTTTGTGGATACTTTAAAGGTAGAATTTATAGTTTCTGAAGCTATAATACTTTCAAGTTGTGAAAATCAAGAAATAATTTTTTCACCTGGCGCAGTGGATAGAGTGTTGGATTGGGACGTGGAAGACCCAGGTTCGAAACCCTGAGGTTGCCAGCTTGAGCACAGGCTCATCTGGTTTGAGCAAGGCTCACCAGTTTGAGCCCAAGGTCGCTGGCTTGAGCAAGGGGTCACTTGGTCCACTGTAGCCCCCTGGTCAAGGTACATATGAGAAAGCGATCAATGAACAACTAAGATGCCACAACGAAGAATTGATGCTTCCCATCTCTCTCCCTTCCTATCTATCTGTTCCCATCTATTCCTCTCTCTTTCTCTGTCACACACAAAAAAAGAAGTAATTTTTTCTTCTTTCATTGTCCTTTCTGTTTCTCTGAAGGCATTCACCCCATTTAATCTTGTTATGATTATTTTTGTACATGACATGTCACAGATGGTGTGCTTTATGGGTGTGAGCTTCGTGGCATTATTGTGTGCTGGAAAGTAGACTGGAATTCGTGTTATCTTGATTTGTGTGTCTTGGCTCTGTTATTGAATGTGTGTCCTTTGGGCAAGACTCGCCACCTTTCGAAACCTTGATTCACTCATTTGTGAGATATTGCACGGTCATTTTGTAAGAAAATATTTATGAAGTAGAAGAAGTTGTTCATCTTCAGAGTGGCCTTCAGTAAATGTCATTTTAAAAATGGCGTATTATCAATAAATCAGTGTTTCCTCAGTAATGTTCTGTGACTGCAGGAGAGTAGATAGTAAGTCAAACTGTTATCTTAACATACTGCTCAACGTGTTTTCTTCTGTAAAGAGTTATACCCTTAGGTGTTAAAATCTCTTTGTATAAGTGGTTCTCAGACTCCAGTAGACATCAAAATCACTTGAACACGTTAAAACTGTGTACAGTACTTGTACATGTCCATTCTGATAGGAACATCTGGAGTGTTGCCCATTAATTTGTACTTTATAAACATCCAGGTCAGTTTAAAGAACTTGAGCAATATGCCCATAATTCCCAGCCCCGACTTAAATCCGGCCGCCCACTCAGCATCTCCTCTTGACTGTCTCCTAGCCATCTCAGAGGTGTCATGTCTAAAACCATTCTCGATCCCCCACTAAATGCATCACCACAAATCATGTTTTCTTACTCTGTTGTCGTCGTATTAGTTTATGGCACCATCACGTATCTAGTTCCTCATGCCATTTCCCTCATCTTATGAGTAAATTTTATCAATTCTGTCAGATCACCTCAAATCTCTTTGCACTTTCTGGTCCACACTAACTTGTCTGCACTACTACCTTAGCTTCTATTCTTGCCCTTTACAACTATTTTTCCATAAAGTAAACGACATCAGCCTATTTGTGTTATCCCCCCACCCCCTTTTAATGTCATTCAATGACTTTCTTTTGCATTTAGAGTGAAATCTAACATCTTTACCAAGGCCCCACCAAAGCTAATCCTACCTTTGTCTGCAGTTTGTGCCATTTTCCCCACGTGCTGTAATCACTCTGGCCTACTTTCTGTTACTTCAGCCTCCGGAACTTGTGCCTCCTGCCGGGCCTTCCCGCCTACCTCCGAAGGCATACCCCGTTTTGCTCTTTGCAGGGCTGGCTGCACCTTGGCCTTTAGTGCTGGGTTTCATTGTCGTCTCAGAGAGGCCTGACCCGATGACCATAAACAGGTTCTCTTTTCCATCATTCTACCCGGTAACTTTCCTCTGTAGTGCTTGTCACAAACATTTACGCCTTTGTTCACTTGCCTGCTGTCTCTAACATTCACTACCCTGTAGTACCTAGAAAGTTCGTGGGGCAGGGGCCATGTCTGACTGGTTTGGCAGTGTATGTCCCGCGTCTGCTCCTGTGCTTGGCTTGTATTAGGTTCTGAGTAAATAATGTTATATACATGTGAACCTTTTTTAGATTTATCAACTTAACTGATACAGAACAGTTGGGGGTTGGAAGGAATACTGTAATAACTTGTTATCTGGTAAAGTCACATCTTACCTGGGGGGTTAAGTTAAATATCAGTGTGCAAGACCTAAATCAAATATAGAATTATCAAAAAAACAAATACAGCATAACTCTGGAAAACCCTGTAAGTCAAAGGGCAGCATATATAGCTTTTTGTATATACCACTTTGTGCAATTATACCTACATACATACCTATATACACATGTTTATAATAATATATGTTATAAATCTGTGGAGAGAGAGTATTCAGCAACTAAATCACTCAAAATTTATGAATGTTTCAGATTTTTCTTCCTGGTTATCTTATTTTCTGTAGCTTTATCTTTATCCTTGACATCAGTGGTAGTCAACCTGGTCCCTACTGCCCACTAGTGGGAGTTCCAGCTTTCATGGTGGGCGGTAGCAGAGCAACCAAAATATAAATAAAATGATAGATTTAACTATAGTAAGTTGTTTTATAAAGATTTATTCTGCCAAAGTTAGCGAAAATCTGACATAAAGTACTTGGTAAGTAATTATTATTATATGCTTTAACTTGCTGTAACTGCTTTATAAATTTTATAAAGTTACTTCCCTACTTTATAAATCACCATTACTGTGGAACCGGTGGGCAGTTAGAAAATTTTACTATTAACAGAGATACGAAAGTGGGCGGTAGGTATAAAAAGGTTGACTACCGCTGATCTACAGAATAAATCCTTTATTAGGATTTCTGAGGCCCTCAGGTCATTTTCTTTCCCAAAGATTAAAAAAAAATTTTAAAGACCAGTATGAGTAAGATTAAACCATGATGATTAAAACTGAAATTTTTGTATTTCCCAAAAAGTTTTGAGAAAGGAGTTATTGTGTTATAAATTAGTAATTAAAAACATGATCATTTAGTATTAAAGTATTTTCTGTGTCCTTTAGGAAAATTTTAATGAATGGTGGATGGTCTTTTTTTTTTTTTTAAAGATTTTATTTATTCATTTGAGAGAGGAGAGAGAGAGAAAGAAAGGAAACACAAAGGTGGAGGAGCAGGAAGCATCAACTCCCATATGTGCCTTGACCTGGTAAGCCCAGGGTTTTGAACCAGAGACTTCAGCTTTCCAGGTCGACGCTTTATCCACTGCACCACTGGATGGTCTTTTTTTTTTTTTTTATAAATAAATTTTTATTAATTTTAATGGGGTGACATCAATAAATCAGGGTACATATATTCAAAGAAAACATGTCCAGGTTATTTTGTCATTCAATTCTGTTGCATACCCATCACCCAAAGTCAGATTGTCCTCCGTCACCTTCTATCTAGTTTTCTTTGTGCCCCTCCCCCTCCCCCTCTCCCTCCTTCCCATGGATGGTCTTTTTTGACCTATATGTTTTGTCCCTTTTCTTACCAGTATTTTTAATACTGAGTATTGAGATGAATGTAATTTATTTCCATAATTGGCTATATAACACAGGCATAGCTCTTATTTTTTATATAACCTATACTAAATTAAAGATACATTGTCCTAAGAGGGTTTACAAATGAAGTTTCCAAGAATAGCAGCCATATTTGTTAGCTTGTAGAAAAACTTGTGAATTTACAAAATGTTTTAGTGCCTTTTGTTAAAGATGTTTTCTGTTATTTAGAAATTACTCCAAGTTATAAAATTATTTGGCATTTGAAAAACTAGGAATATCTCTATTTCTTTTCCAGGTTTGAATTCACAGATTTTTTTTTTTTTTAAGATTTTATTTATTGATTTTAGTGAGAAGAGAGAGAGAAGGCAATGGGAGGAGCGGGAAGCATCAACTTGTGGAAGCATAAACGCTTCTCACATGTGCCTTGACCCGGCAAGCCATAGTTTTCGCAATGGCAACCTTGGCATTTCAGGTTGATGCTTTTATCCACTGCACCACCATAGGTCAGGAAATTCACAGATTTAATTAGGTAGTTTGCTTTCTCTAGTTGACTGTACTGAAAGTTAAATAATGTTTTTCCAACATTTTATTATGAGAATTTTCAGACTTATAGAAGTTGAAAGAATTGTGCCCACTACCTGGATTCTACAATTTTTATTGCATGTCTTCATGCATACATCCCTCTTTCTATCAAGACCTCTTTTTTTTTTTTTGAGTGGTGCATGTGAAATAAGTTACAGGCATT
Organism: Saccopteryx leptura; assembly: GCF_036850995.1. NCBI lineage: Eukaryota > Metazoa > Chordata > Mammalia > Chiroptera > Emballonuridae > Saccopteryx > Saccopteryx leptura. The sequence continues at coordinate 30,297,477 of NC_089508.1, read as the reverse complement.
AGTACACATCATTCTAAAACACTTCATCATGCATACAATTTGATAAGAGTTCGAGAAGGCACAAATCCTAAGTGAATCATTGGATGAGTTCTGATAAATGAATCCATTTGTATAGTACAAACCTATCATGTTGCAGGATATTAGCATCACCCCAGAAAGTTCCCACTTGCCCTTCTCAGTAAGTCTTCTCCCCGTTGGTCTGATTTATTTTCCCATTGTTGATTAGTTTATCCTGTTCTATAATGGAACATATAAATGAAATCATGTAGTGTATACTTTGTGTAAGTCTTTTTTGCCAGCATACTGTTTTTGAGATCCATCCATGTTGTTGTGTATATTAGTAGCTTGTTCCTTTTTATTGCTAAGCAGCGTCCCTTTGTGTGAATATATTGCAGTTTGTATATTTTTACCCGTTCTCCTATAGGTGAGGACCTCTTTCCGGTTTTTGGCTATCTTGTAAAGGTGTTACTTCAATACTAGGTTTTATTAGAACTCAAAGAAATTGGAAAACTTGCACATCAAAGAATTTTCTCTTCCCAAATAAGACCATGTTTTAATTTAAAATAAATTAATGATAATTGCATACTTTATCATCTGATTTAAATTTTAGTAGACTGTATTACTTTTATTTACTCAGTATTTAGATATTTTTGTTTTGTCAACATAGGAGAACCTTTTTGTTCAAGTATATGTATGCTAAATCAGAAATTATAGTTAAGTAAAAAGAAGAAAATAAAAACCACCCGCAGTCCCATTCACTCAGTCTGTTGAACATTTTAGTAATCACAGTGTATTTGGAGCTTATAAATACATATGCTTTTTCCTTACAAAAATGGAGTCATAATATTGGTACTGTTTTGAAGCCTTCTATTTCATTTGACTATAGATTGTGAATGTTGTCCATGTGGGGGGAAAGTACAGTTGTAATAGCTTTCTAGTAGACCATAGTATGGATGTGTAACAGTGTCTTGAATCATTTGGTTATTGGTTCTGTAGGTTGTAGTTTTTAGCTGTTTAGAAAACACTATGGTAATTATTCTTGTAAATTAAATATTTGTACCAGTCTTTTGTATGAATTCCTAGAAGTAAACTGGTTGGATTAAAGGAAATTCATATTTTTATTTGATAAATAATCATTTATTTTATAAACATTGAGTGAATCTTTATAATGAGAGAGAATATGAAAGAGAGAGTGAGAAATTTATAATATGAGGTTCCTGAGAAGGCAGAGGAGGTTTGTGATCCAGGAAGCACAGGTCTTAAGGGATCATTCTCACGAAGGAGGAAGGAGGGGGGTTGGGATGAATGCTGGTGGAAGAAGGAAAGAGCATTTGGTGGTGAAAGTTGAGGTAGATCCATTATAATTTATATAATCCTGAAGTACAGAGTGAGTGTTTCTGTTGAGAGTGAACGGGGAGGTGAGGGGGATATTCAAGGTTTGCTGTGGATCTCTAAAAGGTGAAATGTGATTCTTGTTTTTGGAAAGTGGGAAAGGGAAATGACCAGCAAGAGATGGTAGGATTACCAGGCAATTTTGAGGGTGCCTTTGAGGTGAGAGAAATGTAAAGGAGAGAAATTTGGGGTAAAATTTACTTGGAAGTTATCAGCATTTAGAGGATAATCTGAGCTAACGGAGTAGATAAAATCTGGAAGAAAGTATGATTCATTAAAAAGAAAATGGCTCTGCAAAGGCGAAGAAGAGATAAGAGGAAAAGGAGGAAAGGAACAGTTATAGAAGCCAAGGCAAGAGAGTATTTTGAACAGAAGAAAATGGTTGGAAATGTCAAATTGCCCTCGTGAAAGTAGCGCTAATTTAAGTTTTCATCAATAGTATTAAGAATACTTGTCTTTCTATCTTTACTCAACATTTCCCAAAACAAGGTGTTGGTGTTATACATTTCTTATTCAGTGGAATGCTGAATAAAATCATTTCAATAATAGTCTGTATTTGATAATAGGCAGATTTTCCCTTAAAGTACTTTCCTAATTCAAACTTTTCTTAGTTCAAATTAAGGCTGCACTAACATATATCACATAACTTTTATCTGATTTTTCCTATATTCTCTACTTACATAATTTTCACAGCAGGCAACTGATGAACAGAAATGTTTGTTTGATACACAGATTTCTTCTTTCTGTTACTTAATCTGAGTTTAATCAAACGTTTTCCTGTCTCTGTGCAGCTGGGGAAGACAGATAATTACTTGTACCTAGGACACTCAGGAATAGTAACACTAGAATAGTATAGACTAGTGTGGAAAAGGGCAGATTACAACAAATAATACTGTTGACTTCTTTGGCATATTATAAATTTTACCAAATCCCAGTGAAATTAGTAGCTGATGATTCTGATTCCTCTGGTTCCTCTTCTTGTCCCCCAAGAAGTTGGTCAGACGCTTCTTTTGGTAGAATTGTAAAACACTTCCGACTTTCATTCTCTTCCTTTATCTGCAGAATCTGAGGGGTTGCACCTTCCATAACTTGCACTGTTGGTGCTAGTCAGTTGCTTTGTGTTATGATAAGAAAGAAAAGAAAACCTAGGGAAAAGCAAGTCATTTCCTTTTGAGGTTTTAAGGGGAAAAAAAGTCCTATTCTGTACTGCTTTGTACAAACCACATAGAACCCTGAGTGCCAGCTGCCCTAAGAATAGGCAGGAAGATTAGTCACAAATTTGAGAGGCTTGAATCACATATCTGGCTGTTTACTTTTACTATCCCTCCTCACTCCCTGAATATCGTCTAGACATAACCTAAACAGATTCATCCACCACAGCTAACATCTTTAACACTTGATAGTTTGAAATAATGTTAGATTTACAGAAAAGTCACAGTAGTAGTATAGGGCTCTTTATACCCTTTGCCCAGCTTCCTCTAATATTAAAATCTTACATAACCATGGTGCATTTATCAAAATTAAGAAATTAACAAGGAATAATAGTATTATTAACTAGGGATTTTATTTGAGTTTCATCACTTTTTCACTAATGTTTCTTTGCTGTTTGTTTCAGGATCCAATCCAAAATAATATATTGCATTTAGTATTATCATTGTTAATATAGTTTTCTTACTGTTTCCCTTACCATGCTGAGATTCTATTCTTTAAAGAATTTTCAATTGATAACAATTTATCAAATTGTGTCATATGAAAAAATAGTAAAAGGTCTTATATCTGTAATAGACACTTTATAGGTCTATCTTTTTGTTTATTTTATTTAAAAATTATGTATTAATTTTAGCAAAGAGGGGGGTGGGGGAGAGAGACAGGATCATCGATCTGTTCCTGTATGTGCCATGCCTGGATTGAACCGGCAGACTCTGTGCTTTGAAACGATGCTCTGACCAACTGAGCTATCTGGGCTCTTTTTGTCTGTTTTAGATGGACAAAAGAAGAGAGTATTCTGAGTGATTTTTTAAGTCATGCATTGACCATTAACCTATGTTAGGCTATTTTAAAATGGATATATTTTGCATATGAAATTTTTTATTTAATAATTCTAAAGATGAAAAGGACTTTAGATCTCATTCATGCAGAAAGGACACCAATGTCATAGCTTCCTGTATAATGAATGATGCTTTTTCCTAATTTATAAGTTGGAGGCAAAGAGCCAATAAAGAACCATATTACAAGGTAGAATATGACTAGTCCCTTATGTGTCATAAAGTGCTCAGGAATTGGGAGGAACATCCAGTTATTTCCTAGAAGGATTTATGCAGAGGATAATTCATACATTCAAACACTTACTGTTATTGGGCACTGTTGTTGATAAGCCTTATGGTAGGGGCCTCCCTGAGATTTATTAGTCCTGGAACAGCGTTTCCTGTAATCTTCTCACCAGGCAAACGAATCTTTGTTCTGGGGAAAACATTGTTTATTAAAAGAATACATGTTATTGAGTGTAGTGGTTTGCTCTGCTATCAACTAATATATCTAACATGTTCAGACTTTCTCATTATTTTTTAACTTCTCAGAATATTATTTGTGTTCATAATATTACTATTTCTGGTCAGTATCTGGAATGGTTAGAAGAAAGGATGTCAATACAAACAGTTAAGAAAATCCCAATAAACCAGTTATTATTTGCACTAAATAGCATTCTATTTATTTATACAATAATATAAATTACAGATGATTTCCACAAGTATCACAGAACCTTAAGACAGAATCCAAGTGAACTTTGCAGGAGAGTAAAGTTTTGGGGGACATTTTAATAATGAAATCTTCAATTTAAAGATATTTTTAAGTGAAAGTAAATATGTCTAATTAAAATAAAAATCCAATCTATGGCCATACAGTGCTGAACATGTTTGATCTCGTCTGATCTCAAAAGCTAAAATGAAAATCCATCTGTTACCAAAGAGTCTTTTTTGTCAGTCTATGTGTCACAGGAATATTAAAGTATACAGTATGTGCTATTGAAAAATAATAAGCTTAAAGGAATCTTATTTTTCCAGTTTCTTTATATGAAGATTTTCAAATGAACAAGAAAGTTGAAAGAATAATACATGATCGCCCATATCTCCACCTAGATTCAACATTTATGAAGCCTTTTTAAAGAATCTTGTTAGCTTCTGTATACCCATGTATGGTGTATATCTAAATATTCTTTCTCTCACATAGACACATACTCATATATATCTGATGTATTATGACACTTCACCACTCAATGCTTTAGGCTTTATCAAAATTATAATATCCTTATCACATTCAAGATAATTAACCCTAATTCTCTAATATCTAACATCTAATTGGTATTTAGATTTCTCCAGTTATCCCAGAAATGTCATTTATAGCCAGTTTTTCCAAATCTAGGATACAGTTAGGATTTAGTTTTTTATTTTATTTTATTTTTACAGAGACAGAGCAGAGAGAGGGATAGATAGGGACAGACAGACAGGAACAGAGAGATGAGAAGCATCAATCATCAGTTTTTCCTTGCGACACCTTAGTTGTTCATTGATTGCTTTCTCATATGTGCCTTGACCATGGGCCTACAGCAGACCGAGTAACCCCTTGCTCGAGCCAGCGACCTTGGGTCCAAGCTGGTGAGCTTTGCTCAAACCAGATGAGCCTGCGCTCAAGCTGATGACCTTGGGGTCACGAACCTGGGTCCTCTGCATCCCAGTCCGACGCTCTATCCACTGTGCCACCGCCTGGTCAGGCAGGATTTAGTCATTTAAAAAAAAATACTGTTCATTCATTTTAGAGAGGGGAGAGAGAGAGACTGAGAAAGAGAGAGAGAGAAGGGAGGAGGAGCAGGAGCAGGAAGCATCAACTCCCATACGTGCCTTGACTGGGCAAGCCCAGGGTTTCTAACCTGCAACCTCAGTGTTCCAGTTTATCCACTGCACCACCACAGGCCAGGCCAGGTTAATCATTTCTCTCCCATCCAGTTGACTTAAAGTCTAGGGTGATTATTTTTTAGAATGGTTTATGTTACGCATTTGTCTAATTGTGATGTTATGTTTTTTCTTTCTATTCTCTGTAGTTCTTGTAAACTTAAACCTTATTTTATTGTCCAAAGTTAGTTTCTAGAATTTATGAGTTTTAACATGATATTAAACAGAGAGGAAGGGAAAGAGATGAGAAGCATCAGCTTGTAGTTGTGACACTTTAGTTGTTCATTGATTGCTTCTTATACGTGCCTTGACCAGGAGGCTCCAGCTGAGCCAGTGACCTCTTGCTCAAGGCAGTGATCTTGGGCTGAAAACAGCAACCCTGGGATCATTTTGATCAGTGATCTGGCACTTAAGCTGGCGATCTTGGGGTTTCAAACTTGAGACTTTAGGGTCCTAGGTCAACACTATCCACTGCACTGCCATTAGGTTCAGTTTTTTTAATAGTTACATAGTATTCCATTGTCTGGTGTATTTTTTTTTTTAAGGTTAGAGGAGGGGAGATAGGCCGACTCCCACATGTGTCCCAACTGGGATCCACCTGGCAAATCCCGTCTAGGGCTCATGCTCGAGTACCGAGCTATTTTTAGTGCCTGAGGCTTTTGCTTGGACTAGCTGAGCTATCCTCAGTGCCAGGAGCCATGGTGGAACCAATTGAACCACTGGCTGTGGGAGGGGAAGAGGGAGAGAAGGGGGGGAGGGAAGGAGAAGAAGCAGATGGTTGCTTCTCCTGTGTGCCCTGACTGGGAATCGAACCCAGGATGTTCAAATGCTGGGCTGATGCTCTATCCACTGAGCTACTGGCCAGGGGTCTGCTGTATTATTTAATATATTTTCTGCTGATAGGCATTTATTTTGTGTGTAGCCTTTTGCTAACACAAACCATGCTGTAATTTTTAATGTCATCTACATGTGTCCAGATATAGTCTTAAGAAAAAGTCTTAGAAATGAGATTGCTTGGTTAAAGGGTAAATGCTTTTGTAATTTTGAAAGATACTGTCAGTTGCCTTCTAAAGGGGTTGTGTCACTCACTTTGTATGCCTGCAAGCCATGTATGAGAGTTGTGCTCATGTATGCCACAGCCTCACATAGTTTTGCTGTTTTGATAGGTAAGAGACCATATTTTATAATGGTTTTAATTTGCATCTTCTATTTTCAGTGAGGTTGAGCAGCTTTTCATAAACTGAGGATCTTTTTTTGTTTTATCCATTTTTTAAAATCCATTTTCCATTTCCCATTTCATTATTTCTTACTGATATCTGAGAGCTTTTACATATTAAGGAGATCAGTCCTTTGTAATACATTTGCAAATATCTAATACTTCTATAGTTTAGCCCATTTGGAATTTATTTTGCTGTAAGCAATGTATGACCACCTAATTATTATTTTTTTTGATAGGCAATTGTTCCAATCAGCCTAATTTATTAAACAATTCTATCTTTTTCTCAGTAGTTTAAATGTTACCCTTTCATAATAAGAGTTCACAGTGGGGTATTTGCACTTTCTGTTTTATCAATTTGTCTGTTCTTACACAAATACCATATATTTTGGTGACCCTAGTTTTATGTACTTTTCTTTCACAGTACTAGTCTTTGTTATTCTTTCTTATTGTTGTCTTGGCTATTCTTGCATGTGTAATTTTTGATGGAAAGATACTGAATTTGTGGATTACTTTACAAAGGGAAGCTTGACATTCTGAGTTAAAATGATCACTTCTTTTATGTCTCTCAGTAAATTTGATTTTTAAAAACTTTTCTTTATGTTTACCTTGTACATTTTTTCATAGGATAATTTTTTAGTTGTTTAGTTTGTAAGGTAAAGGTAAATGGAACCATTTCTGTCACTGTATTTCTAACGGGTTATTGCTTGTAGGTAAGGAAACTATTATTATTTTTATTATTTTTTTGAGAGAAATAGGAAAGGAGAGAGACAGGGAGAGAGACAGCTATTAATTTGTTGTTTCACTTATTCATGCTGTTACTGGTTGATACTTGTATGTGCCCTGACCAGGGATGGAACCTGCAGCCTCAGCATGTTGAGACAACACTCTAACCAATTGAGCTACCTGGCTAGGGCCAGAAAACTATTGGCTTTTTAAAGAATAAACTTAATATAGAATAGTAATAGATTTAGTGAAAAATTGATAGTACAGAGAACTCCCATATATCCTGTACCCAGTTTCTTTTATTGTTAACATTTCAGATTACTGTGGTACATTTGTATAAGCAGTGAACCAATATTAATACATCTTTATTAATGGAAAGTCATACTTTATTCAGATTTTTTTAGTTTTTAACTAATGTCCTTTTTCTGTTCCAGGATGCCATCCAGAACTATTGATTTCGATTTATTAATTTTACAACGCAGACACTTGATGGAAGTAGCTTATACTTTCTAATACTTTTTCTGTTTATTTTAAAAGGATTTTCAGATAAGCAGTTAGATTTGTAAATAACACTTTGTTTTTTTCTTTATCATGTTATGGAAGTATTTATTTGTTTTCCAGTGACTTGTCATTCATTGTCAGGCTAGTATTTGCCCTCATATATTAGGAGTCTTACCTATCTCATCTTTTTTGTCACTCATCTCTGATCCCTCTAAACCAGGGGTAGTCAACCTTTTTATGCCTACCGCCCACTTTTGTATCTCTGTTAGTAGTAAAATTTTCTAACTGCCCACCAGTTCCACAGTAATGGTGATTTATAAAGTAGGGAAGTAACTTTACTTTATAAAATTTATAAAGCAGAGTTATAGCAAGTTAAAGCATATAGTAATAATTACTTACCAAGTACTTTTATGTCGGATTTTCGCTGTTTGGCAGAATAAAACTTTATAAAACAACTTACTATAGTTAAATCTATCTTTTTATTTATACTTTGGTTGCTCTGCTACTGCCCACCATGAAAGCTGGAACGCCCACTAGTGGGCAATTGGGACCAGGTTGACTACCACTGCTCTAAACCATTTCTCAGAGGTCTTTTTGTTTATTATAGTTTTGTCACTACATTGCTTAAATATTATTAAAAACATCACATAGTTATTGTGCTGTATATGCCCATCTACTTTAATGGTAATGCATTCTTTTTTTTTTAAATGATGATGATTATTATTATTTAGAGAGAAAGAAGGAGAGAGGAACACTGATTTGTTGTTCGACTTATGCCGTCATTTGTTGATTCTTGTATGTGCCCTGCCTGGGGATCAAACCTACAACTTTAGCATGTTGGGATGAAACTCCAACCAACTGAGCTACCTGGCTAGGCCTTCTGTTTATCTACTTTTTTTTTTTTTGTATTTTTCCGAAGTCAGAAGTGGGGAAGCAGTCAGACAGACTTCCTCATGCACCTGACCAGGACCTACCCGGCATGCCCTCCAGGGGGCGATGCTCAGCCCATCTGGGCCGTTGCTCCACTGCAACCAGGGCCATTCTAGCGCCTGAGGCGGAGGCCATGGAGACATCCTCAGTGCCCGGGGCCAACTTTGCTCCAGTGGAAGTTGGCTGCAGGAGGAGAGAGCTAGAGAAAGGAGAGAGGGAAGGGTGGAGAAGCAGATGGGCGCTTCTCTTTGTATGCTCTGACTGGGAATCAAACCCAGGGCTTCCACACAGTGGGCTGACACTCTACTGCTGAGCCAACGGGCCAGGGCTGTTTATCTACTTTAAAGTTTTATTACTTAATCCTCATTATAGCCCTTTGAAATGATGATGACTGTTATTTTCCTCAGTTTAGGGATGAGAGAACAGAATTCTCCTAGAAGATAAATCAGTGACTCAGGGTTCTGCCAGTTGCCCTGGCCATTTCTTGCCTTTGGCCTCAGGACCACAACCAGTCACTGTCCGCCACTGTACACGGTTTTGCAAGATGCTGTTTTGATCAGTCTGCTCCTGCAAGCCTGCCTGTGATTGATTGGAGATGAACTATGTGTGCCCTCATCTTTTCAATATGTGTATATTCTGAATCTAGACTCCTCAGAGCTGTCCTTTCCATCTCCATCTAATGATGTCTTTAATTTTGGGTCCCCTTCTTGACCAGCATACTATGTGACTATTTCATTAAGGTTCTTGCATGTGCTTCAAGTGGGGCAGTTGTCTTACTCATCATTTTGGAGTGAGGGGTTAGTCAGTCTTGGTCTGTGGCATGTGTTATAAGAGGATTTTATTAAAATTTAATGTCCTTTCACTTACCTAATATGGGGTTCTTTTCCTGCTGTGTCTGTATGAGGTGTTTCCTTGCATTTGCCACTGCTGTAGCACGTGCCCTTTCACTCCAACTAGAGAGATGCGGCACTTGCTGTCGCTTATATGCTGTCTATTCCAGTGTTTTATGAGCAAAATCTGGAACTGTAGTCCTTAGGACTATGTAAATAGGAGCAAGGGAAGCAGTTGTTGCTACTTAGCTACATGTTTTAAGAGCTGGAAACTTCTTTTGGGAAATTTTAATGTCCGGTGGTTAATGTCCCTATTTTCAGCTAAACATCCTGTGATGCATTGGACACCCCCTACATAGGTTTATCTGGTTCAAAATGTCAACAGGGCTGAGGCTGAGAAAATTTACTCTAGAGCATGCATTCTCAGTGGGCATGATGTCACCCTGAAGGTGGTGGAAGTGAATTCTAGTGAGTATGCTGAAAAAAAATCGTTTTATGTGTCAAGTACAGATATATTATACATATGGTACATATAGAAATAACAGTGGATCTGTGATGGTAAAATTTCATGAGGGGGAGAGAGTTTAGAAGACCTACACTTCAGTGTGATTTACTTTGACTCTCACACTGCTACCACATGTACAACACTTCTGACACTGTGTGTGTGGGGTTTTGTCCCATACCAAGCAGTTGTCTGAGATACCAGCTGGATGTCCTACAATTTGATTCATTTCTGACACCTTCTACCTGGACTTAGTATAAGGCAGGGGTCGGTAACCTATGACTCGTGAGCCAGATGTGGCTCTTTTGATGGCTGCACCTGGCTAGCAGACAAATCTTTAATAAAAAAAAATAACGTTAAAAATATAAAACATTCTCATGTATTACAATCCATTCATTTCCTACCGCTCAAGTTCATGGTTGCGGATGGCTGGAGCCAATCACAGCTGTCCTCTGGGACAACACCAAATTTTTATTGGATAATGCGGAAAGTACACGGGTCGTTGTATATGGCTCTCACGAAATTACAATACATTTTAAAATATGTGGCGTTCATGGCTCTCTCAGCCAAAATGGTTCCTGACCCCTGGGATAAGGGCTCAGTCCCAGGAGACTGTCCCTGAATCCCCATTGAAATGCCAATCCCAAGTCCAGAGTGTCTACCTGTGCTTCTGACTGATTTGCTTTATGTCAGAGGTTTCCGTGACCCCATCCTCAGGTTTGTTTCAGTTGCTGGAGCAGCTCACAGAACTCAGGAAAACAGTTTACTTACCATGTACCAGTTCATATAAAAGGATCTGGATGAACACCCCGTTGGAGGGACTGCATAGGGCATATGGGAAGGGGTGCAGAACTTGCATGACCTCTCTGGGTGCGCCAGCTTTCCAGCACCTGCAAGAATTCACAAACTTGGAAGCTCTCCAGACACAGAGAGTTGGGGTTTATGGAGTCTTCATCACGTAGGCATAATCAATTATTAACTCTATTTGCAGCCCTTTCCCCTTTGTGGAGAATGAGTGAGGCTGAAAGTTCTAAGCTTCTATTTCTTGGTCTTTTAGCCCTCCCTGCAGGTACCCACCAAAAGTCCCTTCATTAGAACAAGAGACATTCCCATCACCTAGGAAATTCCAAGGTGTCAGGAACCAGAGTCAAAGACCAAGTGTTAGAGCAAAAGATGCTCCTACTGCTCTTATCACTTAGGAAATTCAAAGGATTTTAGGAGCCCTGTGCCAGGAACCAGAGTCAGAAACCAATTTTTGTTTTTTCCCCCTGTTATTTCTCACGGAGTGATTAAGAACAATATCTAAAAAGATACCTTAGGACAGCGGTTCTCAACCTGTGGGTTGAGAAAATGTATTGTATAATAAATATGTATTTTCCGATGGCTTTAGGCGACCCCTGTGTTTTGGTCGTTCGACCCCTGCTGGGGTCGCGACCACAGGTTGAGAACCGCTGCCTTAGGAGGTCAGTATTGAGAAAAAGTTGAAAAACACCGCCTTGGAGGGGGACTGTCTAGTTGTAGTGGTTAAAAACTCAGGTTCATAACCATTAGTCAGGCTGGGTATAAATCCTGTTTCTACCACTTAACGGCTGCCAGCAAATGACTTCATAGGCTCAATTTTCTTATCTGTAAAATGAAGATAATAATAGTGCTTTCTTCAAAGAACTGTTGTGAGATATCTATTTAAAGCGCCTGGTGCTTGGTAAAACACTACACTAGTCATTTGCTTAGGGCATCAGCCCAAAGCTCAGAGGTTGCGGGTTTGATTCGGGTCCGGGCACATACAGGAACAGATAGATCTTCCTGTCTCTCTCCTGTCCTCTTCCTTCCTCTCTCTGAAATCAGGAAAATAAATTAAAACAAAAACCAAAAGATCAGTAAAGAAAGGGTCTTGTTTATTATAGTATTACCATACCTCAGAAGAGTATCTGAGACTTAATAGGTGTTCAGTAAGTATATGTTGAGTGAACAGATAAAGCTTTTATTTATTAAGTGTTCCAGAGTTGCCTTTATAGAAAATGAGGAAATGATGGTATTAAGACATGTTATTTATATATATATTCTCCTTCATTCTTTTTTTCTGTTAGGCATCAGTTTACTTTTAAAGTTAGAAATGGGTTATATAAGCAGGCAATACCATCTCTCTGTTTTAAGCAAATTGTGTGAACTCAGCGCAAATTGATATGTGGATTCTATTAATACTGTTAAGGGACCTAATATACTTTGAATTTATATATTTTTATTGATTTATATTGTGTTAGGATCTCAGCTTGCACAAAAATTTTAGTGAAACGTAAAAGTCTACAAATATCTTGAAAACAATTTTTTGTATGTATCATTTTTTTTTTTAAACAGGGACAGAGAGAGAGAGAGAGTCAGAGAGAGGGATAGACAGGGACAGACAGACAAGAACGGAGAGAGATGAGAAGCATCAATCATTAGTTTCTCGTTGTGACACCTTAGTTGTTCATTGATTGCTTTCTCATATGTGCCTTGACTGTGGGCTTTCAGCAGACCTAGTGACCCCTTGCTTGAGCCAGCAACCTTGAGTCTAAGCTGGTGAGCTTGTTTTTTTTGTTTTTTTTTGCTCAAGCCAGATGAGCTTGCACTCAAGCTGGCAACCTCAGGGTCTCGAACCTGGGTCTTCCGCATCCCAGTCCGACGCTCTATCCACTGCGCCACTGCCTGGTCAGGCTGATTATTTTATTTCAAAATATTTTTTTAATGTAAAGACAGATTTATCTGTACACACAACAATGAAGGAAAGCAGTCTTCTGTCAAATGGAGAGTAAGATTCTTAAGCAGCTGATCATGGGACCTACTACAACAGGAAGATTTGTTTTCTGATCTTCAGATGTTAAGACTTATTTCAAAATATTTTTACTTGATCTTCATAGTTTGACTTCTCATTGGCTTTATAATTTTGTTACAGAACTAAATTATTTTGATTTTTAAGTTCAAATTTCAGGTATCTATTTTGTGCTTGAATAGTATATTACATCAGTAGCGCATAGGTAAGTGCAGGAGGAATCCCCATTTTAAAAATATACTGTCCTTTAAAATAATCCCATTAAATGTATCCAACCTGGTATTTTATGAGATAGTAAAAAGACAACTTGGTTGCTATTCTTCAGAATTGCAAAGTGATGTTGATAGTGCTTGTTAATAAATTCTTATTTTCGTTTACTATGAATCCTGAAAAATTGGTTTAAGAGAATATATCAGAAACAAATGGAGTAAGGAAATGGCCAAGTTATTTAAGTTAGGGTTTATGAGATAGCTTCTGGTCCTCATATTTACCATTTAGGTGAATTGTTTTTATGAATTTACTGAATTGTTTTTTTATCAAATTACTTGGATTTACTAGACTGATTAATGTCAAGTTACTAATTTACAAAAGGAAATATGAGTCAAGATAGTTCTTAGTGTCTTTTTTTAAATTTAAATTTTATTTTATTTTTACAGAGACAGAGAGAGAGAGTGAGGGATAGACAGGGACAGACAGACAGGAATGGAGAGATGAGAAGCATCAATCATTAGTTTTTCGTTGCGCATTGCGACACGTTAGTTGTTCATTAATTGCCTTCTCATATGTGCCTTGACCATGGGCCTTCAGCAGACTGAGTAACCCCTTGCTTGAGCCAACGACCTTGGGTCCAAGCTCAAACCAGATGAGCCCATACTCAAGCTGGCGACCTCCGGGTCTCGAACCTGGGTCTTCCGCATCCCAGTCCGACGCTCTAGCCACTGCGCCACCGCCTGGACAGGCTTAGTATCTTTTTTTTTTAAAGATTTTATTTATTGATTTTAGAGAGAGGAAAAAGGAAAAGGGAAAGGCAGGGGGAGTGGGAAGCATTAGCTCGTAATAGTTGCTTCTCTTATGTGCCTTGATCTGGCAAGCACAGGGTTTCAAACCAGCGACTTCAGCATTCCAGTTCAGTGCTTTATCCACTGCACCACCACAGGTCAGGTATAACTCTTTATTTTTCCAGGATGGTTTGGTTTACTCAGAAAAATGAATGCACATCAAAATATGGGTGCCCCAAGTTACATTCATTTTTAAAATTTTTTTTTATTTTTCTGAAGGGAGAAGCAGGGAGGCAGAGAGACAGATTCCCGCATATGCCCGACCAGGATCCTCCCCAGCATGCCCGCCAGGGGGCGATGCTCTGCTGCAACCGGAGACATTCTAGCACCTGGGGCAGAGGCCATGGAGCCGTCCTCAGCACCCCCGCCAACTTTGCTCCAGTGGAGCCTTGGCTGTGGGAGGGGAAGAGAGGGAGAGAGAGAAAGGAGAGGGGGAAGGGTGGAGAAGCAGATGGGTACTTCTCCTGTGTGCCCTGGCCGGGAATCAAACCCGGGACTTCCACACGCCAGGCCGACGCTGTACCGTTGAGCCAACCAGCCAGGGCTCCAGGTTATATTCTTATGACTTCTTTTGGGCAATATTTTGTAAAGAACAAAGTCCAGTCTCTAGATACATCATTTGGATAATATATATATATATTTTTTTATAAATAAATTTTTATTTTAATGGGGTGACATCAATAAATCAGATACATATATTCAAAGAAAACATTTCCAGGTTATCTTGTCATTCAGTTCTGCTTCATTTGGATAATACTGAAAGATAAATCTATACCCATGTCTTTATTTTGTTAGATGCATAAATATCTTTACCTTTCTGTTTTTGTTTGCTGTTGGGTTTATTGTAATAATCAGTTATAATGTTCAGTTATTGTTTATTACACTTAAGGTTGGCTGCTGCTTGATGGGTTGGGAATAGGTACTTAATCTCATCAGTTTACCACATCAGCACATAGAATAGGATGGATCAGTTTTGGAAAGGATTTTTGTGAATTACTAATTCTATCTATATAGTAGATGATTGGGTATTTGTTACTTTCAATTTTGGAAAGTTTCCAGAACTTCAGTGTGCTATTTTTATTGACAAATTCTTGTAGACAGGAATTGTTTGGAGACCCTTTCAGAATTACATGACAGTTGTTTTTGTTGTCTGTAGTGACATAAAGATGATTGTGGAAACTGAGGGAAATCTCTGCTATACAGTACATTGTAGTTTTTTTCCCTCCTATCATCTTGTTCTTATTTTGTAGCATTTTATCTTTAGTTCACCGTATTTCTACATATATTTGAATATAAGACTGGATCCCTTCTCCCAACTGTTGCTCAGCAAAGAAAGAATTATTTTACTGAGTCATTGCAGTGACTCATTACCTGCTCCTACCTAGTTCGGTTAACACTCTATCCAATTGCCTTTTTTGTATTTTCAACAATACTGTTTGGTTTTTTAAAAAAGTCCTAAAAAAATTAACATAGCTATAGTAACTGTTACTAGGATTATAACTTAATCATTTGCAAGTATTGAATGTCATATTAAAAGGTGTATGTGTTAATAGGTTATGGAGATGGGAATGTGCACTTACAGGATGAATGATAAAAGAACAGTTGCTATAATGAAATACAAATGATATTTGTGATAGATAGGATTTCCAGTAAGGGCATCTTATATACATTTAAAAATTGTTGTAAGTTAAATGATACAGATATATAGAAATGATGTTGATGTTGCTACCTGTGCCTATGTTAGGTAACTTATAATGGCTTTTGTGATGAAGAGAGCTCTGTTGCTAAAGAGATGTGAATGAATTGAACAAAAATGTTTCAGGAAATAGGAGAGTAGAAGATAGTTTATCTAACTATGTGTTATATATACTGCTCACAAAAATTAAGGGCTATTTTCAAGATGAATATGAAATGATAAAATGTCCCCTAATTTTTTTTTTTTTTTGCATTTTTCTGAAGCTGGAAACGGGGAGAGACAGTCAGACAGACTCCCGCATGCGCCCGACCGGGATCCACCCGGCATGCCCACCAGGGGGCGAGGCTCTGCCCACCAGGGGGCGATGCTCTGCCCCTCCAGGGCCTCGCTATGTCGCGACCAGAGCCACTCTAGCGCCTGAGGCAGAGGCCACAGAGCCATCCCCAGCGCCCGGGCCATCTTTGCTCCAATGGAGCCTTGGCTGCAGGAGGGGAAGAGAGAGACAGAGAGGAAGGAGAGGGGGAGGGGTGGAGAAGCAGATGGGTGCTTCTCCTGTGTGCCCTGGCCGGGAATCGAACCCGGGACTTCTGCACGCCAGGCCGATGCTCTACCACTGAGCCAACCGGCCAGGGCCCTGTCCCCTAATTTTTATGAGCAGTATAACATTTGAACTATAAAGACATTGACTTTCCCCAAAATTTGTAGATTGAAGTTTCCTAAAAGCCATTTCTTTTCTTTTCTTGCTGGGTAAAATAAAAGTATAGGATAATTTCTATAAAGTATATAATATTATTTTAGATCATCAATAAACACCCTTATTTCAACTTTTAGGGTTTTTCCCCCTCCCTTTTTATGTCTGTGCCCTCTTAGGTTTTAAGTTGCCCATCATCTCTGGCTCCCAATACATACATGTTGATGATGAATTGTATGTACTATGTTACTTTGGTTCCTTTTTAGCTGGTTATATGCAGTGCATTTAAAATGTTGCCTCCCTAAGAAGAGCATTCTACCGTAGCTAAAAATATGAATACAAATGCATGTTTTAGCACTAGTGACATAAATATAAAGTGCAAATATATATAAGCAGATGAAAAGATAATATTTGGTATTTTTATTGATTGTTTATATTAAAATATTATGTAGGTAAAGTTCAGACTTCTGCAGAAATATGGGTAGGCTCAAGTTCTGATAGTTCACTTGTAAACCAGTTGCTTTTGGAGAAAATGTATTCTGAGTTTGTTGCAGAAGAAGTTTCCCAGCTGACCTTCTGAAATAAATTAGACTCACTATATAGTTGGATTTATAGAAAACTACATATATATATTTTTTCTTTTTTTCTTATGGGAAATTATGCCTTAATCTCAACATTGGGAGTACTTTTCTCCTGTTCCTCTGCAGCCCCACCCTCTGAAAGGAAATATCCACCTGGAATGCTTTTACCTCAACCCCCAAGGAGACTATGGCAAGAGGGTGGAATCTCTTGGGCCATGATTGTGATATGAAGGCCTTTTTTAAAGCCTTTTTTAAAGTCCTTTAGCGGCAGCTTGTATATGAAACTTGTAAGGTTTAAAAACATTTGTTTTCTAAGTGATCTGAACTTCCTTTATGCATATTTAACAGTAATTTTCTACAATTTATGGGCAGTATTTAATTACTAAGCCCTTTATCCTTCCTTTTCCCCAAACATTCTCGCTTCCAGAAATGAAATGAAAGGTTGAACAGATAAGGTATTATGTCTTTTGTAGGAATTAATGTATCCTTTTATCCTTTTTGTAAATATGCCAAAAGGGATTTTTTCGCTAGGATGAGTAAATACAGATATTTCCCCCAGCTTCAGGTTTACCAGTAGAAAAGGTAGAACCCAGAGCCAATTGGGTAAGTTCAGTAGTTTTATAAAAAATAGTTCTTAATTCTTTGCCCCATTGGTCATTTGTACCCAGTGAAGATAGCCATAGGACCGACTCATTCGGGGGCAGACTAGGGAAGGAAAGAAGGCAGCACTTCTTATTGTGAGAACTGTAGATTTTCTTCTCCTGAACAAGGTTATGGAAATGTTAAGAAGAGTTAGTTTAGATATTATTATAGGTGGAACTTATTTAGGACATGATTAGTATTTGTGGTTTTTCTCCCCGTGCCTAGACCATAAGGCATACTGCTTTCAAATTCTCATTTTTGTTCTCATTTGCCAGGTTTGTCCTGTCATTTAATTTCCTACATTTCCTACTTCATTTCCTACAGCAGATTGGCAGAGCAGACAGAACTTTAAAGCTAAGTAAGAAAAATTGAAGTTAAATTTTTCTCTCTGTATGTCAGTTATTATTTCTATTGTAGTTCAATAGAACCTTGGTAGTTGGTAGCATTCAAAGATTCCAAAGCACACAAAGAGAGACACAGGAGTTTTAAAAAAATGTTCTGAAAGAGTTAAGTGTTTTGAACCTGGAACCAGAACTGTATTCAGATTTTTCTTAATACTGGATTTTGAACTATAGAGCAGCAAAGAAAGGTCTCAGGGGAATGACAGTTGTATTTATTAGTTACAAATTTGTAGCTAAACAGATTGAAGAAAAATGTGTAATTTAAACAGGTGTTATGTAGAAAGGTGGCCTTCTGGGTATCTGTGAATTTTGAAAGGCTGACCTAAGTTTTTTTAAACTTTCTGTGATTCTTCTTTTATAGTTGATCTACTTTTTAAGAGAGACAGTGAAATACAGTCATCATGTTTGAGTCTATTTAAAAATTTTCCTTCATAGTACTGACAGCCCTCTGTTCCAGTCACTACTTAGTTTTGTATGTATCCTGAGACTTTGTCAAATAGTTAAATAAGACATTGAAGTTATTATCATTTTTTCTAGTGATTTCTATGGAACCAATGGGATATCTCCACAGTAATCCCAAACCAATGTTTTGCCGGTGTAAATTGATAAATCTCAAAAATTTAGAGGTATTATTCAAAATTATAGCTTGTTATAGTAAAAAACAGATATACTGTACTATATGCTTTGCCTAAGATCTTTTAAAACGGTTTTTGTTTTTTTTGTTTTTTGTTTCTTTTTTTTTTTTACCATATAGTTTTGCTTAGAGAGCAGGCAAGATGAGCACATTTTCAGAATTTTGTTATTAAATGATACTGTTGAACGTGACTTGATTTTAAGGAAATACACGGTAAAAGAGCAATTACTGGCCTAGGTTTGTTAGCAGCCACTTTTTTTTTTTTATCAATAGTTTTTTTTTATTTGATTTTTTGATTTGTCACTTTTTTAAATTAAGAGAGAGGAGGTAAGACAGACTCCTGCTAATGCTCCAACTGGGTTCCACTTGGCAAGCCTGCAATTGGAGGGATGCTCTGCCCACCTGGTGTGTTGCTCTGTTGCCCAGCAACTGAGCTTTTCTTAGCCTTTGAGGTGGAGACCATGGAGCCATCCTCAGCACCTGGGGCCAGCTCACTCCAATTGAGCCATGGCTGTGGGAGGAGAAAAGAGAGAGAGAGAGAAGCGAGAGGAGGAGGGGTGGAGAAGCAGACGGGCACTTCTCTTGTGTGCCCTGACTGGGAATCAAACCTACGACATCCACATGCTGGGCGATGCTCTACCACTGAGCAAACTAGCCAGGGCAATTTTTCACTTACTGAGGGGGAGAGAAACATTGATTTGTTGTTCTACGTATTTGTGCATTTGTTGGTTGATTCTTGTATGTGCCCTGACCAGGGATCGAACACGCAGCCTTGGCATATCTGGATGATACTCTTAACGACTTAAGCTACCTGGTCAGGGCCAGTTACTTTGTTTCATAGTTGGATTAAACTGGTGATGTTGGTGATTGTAGATTTGTATTTAGCATTTATGAGGGATTTAAAATGCTTGATGACCATTTATTTATTTGTTTGTTGGTTTGTTTATTTATTTATTAAATTTTTTTAGTGAGAGGAGGGGAGGCAGAGATACAGATTTCCATATGCACCCCGACCAGGACCCACCTGGCAAACCCGCTAGTGATGGGGCTCTTGCTCTGTTGCTCAGCAGCCAAGCCATAGCGCCTGAAGTTAAGGCCATAGGAGCCTCCTCAGCGCTGGGCCAATTCCCTCGAGTTAATTGAGCCATGGCTGTGGGAGAAGAAGAGAGAGAGAGAGAAAGAGAAAGAAGGGGGAGGGGTGTAGAGGCAGATGATCGCTTTTCCTGTGTGTTGTGACTGGGAATCGAACCCAGGACATCCACACACTGTGTGATGCTCTACCACTGAGCCAACTGGCCAGGGCCACTTGATCTTTTAGATGTTTGGTTTATTGGTGAGAGTAGAAAAGAAATTTTCATTTAGAGAAGAAAATCAGCAAATTATGGCTCACATAGTTTTTGTATGGCCCATGAGGTAATGGTTTTTGTAGTTTTTAGTGGTTGGAAAAAAACCAAGAGTAGTATAGCAGTGGTCCCCAATCCCCGGTCCGTGGGCCATTTGGTACCGGTCCGCAGAGAAAGAATAAGTAACTTACATTATTTCCGTTTTATTTATATTTAAGTCTGAATGATGTTTTATTTTTAAAAAATGACCAGATTCCCTCTGTTACATTCGTCTAAGACTCACTCTTTTTTTTTTTAATTATTAAATTTAATGCAGTGACATTGATAAATCAGGGTACATATGTTGAGCAAAAACATCTCCAGATTATTTTGACATTTGATTGTGCTGTATACCCCTCCCCCAAAGTTAAATTGTCTTCTGTCACCTTCTATCTGGTTTGCTTTGTGCCCCTCCCCTCCCCCAACCCCTCACTCCTTCTTCGCCCCCTCCCCCCCTCCCCCCACCCCCACTCCTGTTGCCATCACATTCTTGTTCATGTCTCTGAGTCTCATTTTTATGTCCCTTCTATGTATGGATTCATATAGTTCTTAGTTTTTTTCTGATTTACTTATTTCACTCCGTATAATGTTATCAAGGTCCATCCATATTATTGTAAATGATCCGATGTCATCATTTCTTATGGCTCAGTAGTATTCCATAGTATATATGTACCAAAGCTTTTTAATCCACTCGTCCTCTGACGGACACTTGGGCTGTTTCCAGATCTTCGCTATTGTGAACAATGCTGCCACAAACATGGGGGTGCATTTCTTCTTTTGGAGCCGTTCTATGGTGTCCTTGGGGTATATTCCTAACAGTGGGATAGCTGGGTCAAAAGGCAGTTCGATTTTGAGTTTTTTGAGGAATCTCCATACTGTTTTCCACAGTGGCTGCACCAGTCTGCATTCCCCCCAGCAGTGTAGGAGGGTTCCCTTTTCTCCACATCCTCGCCAGCACTTATTCTGTGTTGTTTTGTTGATGAGCGCCATTCTGGCTGGTGTGAGGTGATATCTCATTGTGGTTTTAATTTGCATTTCTCTACTGATTAGTGATGTTGAGCATTTTTTCATATGCCTATTGGCCATCTGTATGTCCTCTTTGGAGAAGTGTCTGTTCATCTCTTTTGCCCATTTTTGGATTGGATTGTTTGTCTTCCTGGTGTTGAGATTTACAAGTTCTTTATAAATTTTGGTTATTAACCCCTTTATTGTCAAATATGTTCTCCCATTGTGTAGTTTGTCTTTTTATTCTGTTCTTGTTGTCTTTAGCTGTGCAAAAGCTTTTTAGTTTGATATAGTCGCATTTGTTTATGCTGTCTTTTATTTCACTTCTCCGTGGAGATAAATCAGCAAATATATTGCTTTGAGAGATGTCCGAGAGCTTACTGCCTATGTTTTCTTCTAAGATGCTTATGGTTTCACGGCCTACATTTAAGTCTTTAATCCATTTTGAGTTTATTTTTGTGAGTGGTGTAAGCTTGTGATCTAGTTTCATTTTTTTGCAGGTAGCTGTCCAGTTTTCCCAACACCATTTGTTAAAGAGGCTGTCTTTACTCCATTGTATTTCCTTACCTCCTTTGTCAAATATCAGTTGTCCATAGAACTGTGGGTTTATTTCTGGGTTCTCTGTTCTGTTCCATTGATCTATAAGCCTGTTCTTATGCCAGTACCAGGCTGTTTTGAGTACAATGGCCTTGTAGTATAACTTGATATCAAGAAGTGTGATACCTCCCACTTTATTCTTCTTTTTTAAGATTGCTGAGGCTATTCATGTTCTTTTTTGGTTCCATATGAATTTTTGTAATATGTGATCTATATCTTTGAAGTATGTCATTGGTATTTTAATTGGTATTGCATTGAATTTATAGATTGCTTTGGGTAATATAGACATTTTAATGATGTTTATTCTTCCTAACCATGAGCACGGTATATGCTTCCACTTGTTTGTATCTTCCTTGATTTCTTTTATCAATGCTTTGTAATTTTCCGAGTACAAGTCTTTAGTCTCCTTGGTTAAGTTTACTCCTAGGTACTTTATTTTTTTGGTTGTAATAGTGAAGGGGATTGTTTCCTTAATTTCTCTTTCTGACTGTTCATTGTTGGCATATAAAAATGCCTCTGATTTCTGAGTATTGATTTTATATCCTGCCACTTTGCTGAATTCATTTATCAGAACCAGTAGTTTTCTGACTGAGACTTTAGGGTTTTCTATATACAATATCATATCATCTGCAAATAATGATAGTTTTACTTCTTCTTTTCCAACTTGAATGCCTTTTATTTCTTCTTCTTGTCTGATTGCTGTGGCTAGGACTTCCAGGACTATGTTAAATAAGAGTGGTGAAAGGGGGCACCCCTGCCTTGTTCCTGATCTTAAGGGGATTGCTTTTAATTTTTGCCCATTGAGTATGATGTTGGCTGTGGGTTTCTCATAGATGGCTTTTATCATGTTGAGGTATGTTCCCTGTATTCCCACTTTGCTGAGAGTTTTGATCATGAATGGGTGCTGGATTTTATCAAGTGCTTTTTCTGCATCTATTGAAATTATCATACGGTTTTTCTCCTTCTTTTTGTTTATGTGATGAATCACATTGATTAATTTACAAATATTGTACCAGAATAAATCCCACTTGATCGTGGTGTATGATTTTTTCCATATATTGTTGGATCCGGTTTGCTAATATTTTGTTGAGGATTTTAGCATCTATATTCATCAGATATATTGGCCTATAATTTTCTTTCTTTGTGTTGTCTTTGCCTGGTTTTGGAATCAGAATTATGCTTGCCTCATAAAAGGAGCTTGGAAGTCTTCCTTCCTCATGAATTTTTTGAAATAGTTTGAGAAGGATAGGAGTTAGTTCTTCTTTGAATATTTGGTAGAATTTAATTGTGAAGCCATCAGGCCCCGGACTTTTCTTTGTTGGGAGTTTTTTGATAACTATTTCAATCTCATTTGGTGTAATCAGTCTGTTTATGTTTTCTGATTCTTCCAGATTAATTTTTGGAAGATTGTATGTTTCAAGGAATTTGTCCATTTCATCTAGGTTGTCTGGTTTTTTGGCATACAGTTCTTCATAGTATTTTCTTACAATATTTTGTATTTCTGTTGTGTCCGTTGTTATTTCTCCACTCTCATTTCTAATTTTATTTATTTGAGTTCTCTCTCTCTTTTTCTTGGTGATTCTAGTTAAAGGTTCATCAATCTTGTTTACCTTTTCAAAGAACCAGCTCCTAGTTTCATTGATCCCTCTGTATTGTTTCTTTAGCCTCTGTGTCATTTATTTCTGCTCTGATCTTTATTATTTCCTTCCTTCTACTACATTTGGGCTTTACTTGCTGTTCTTTTTCTAGTTCTTTTAGATACAGGGTTAAGTAGTTTATTTGAGGTTTTTCTAGCTTCTGAAAGTGTGCCTATAGAGCTATGAACTTCCCTCTCAGTACTGCTTTTGCTGTGTCCCATAAATTTTGAGTTGTTGTATGCTCATTGTCATTCGTTTCTAGGAATTTTTTTATTTCTTCTTTGATCTCATTCTTAATCCATTCGTTATTTAACAACCTGCTATTTAGTTTTCATGTGTTTGAGAATTTTTGAGCTTTTCTGTTGTGGTTCATTTCTAGTTTCATGCTGTTGTGATCGGAGAAAGTGCTTGATATGATTTCAATCTTCTTAAATTTGTTGAGACCACTTTTGTGCCCTAACATGTGGTCTATCCTAGAGAATGTACCATGAGCACTTGAAAAGAATGTATATTCTGCTGCTTTAGGGTGAAAGGTTCTGAAGATATCTATTAAATCAAAATGATCTAGTGTGTCCTTTAAGTCTGCTGTTTCTTTGTTAATTTTCTTTCTTGAGGATCTATCTAGTCATGTTAGTGGGGTATTGAAATCCCCTACTATTATAGTATTGCTGTTGATCTCGCCCTTTAAATCCATCAAAGTCTGCTTTATATATTTAGGTGCTCCTATATTAGGTGCATAGATATTTATAATAGTTATATCTTCCTGTTGGATTACTCCCTTTATCATTATGTAGTGGCCTTCTTTATCTCTTACTATATCCTTTGTTTTAAAGTCCAATTTGTCTGATATAAGTATTGCTACTCCAGCTTTTTTTTCATTTCCATTTGCATGAAATTTTTTTTCCATCCTTTTACCTTCAATCTATGTGTATCTTTTGTTCTAAAGTGTGTCTCTTGTAGACAGCATATGTACAGGTCCTGTTTTCTTACCCACGCAGCTACCCTATGTCTTTTGATTGGGTCATTTAATCCACTTACATTTAAGGTTATTATAGATATGTAGTTGTTTATTGCCATTTTAGTCTTTAAAGCTGTATTCCTTTTTTGCTATATTCTTTTCCCACTTTGATCTGTTTACAACAGGCTCCTTAACATTTCCTGCAGCATTGGTTTGGTTGTAATGAATTCCTTGAGTTGTTTTTTGTCTGGGAAGCTTTTTATTTCTCCTTCGATTTTAAACAATAGCCTTGCTGGATAAAGTAGTCTTGGTTGTAGGTTCTTGTTCTGCATTACTTTGAATATTTCTTGCCATTCCCTTCTGGCCTCAAGTGTTTCTGTTGAGAAGTTGGATGTCATCCTTATGGGGGCTCCTTTGTAGGTAATAGCTTTTTTTTTCTCTTGCAGCTTTTAATATTTTCTCTTTATCGCTTAGCTTTGGTATTTTAATTATGATGTGTCTTGGTGTAGGTTTCTTTGGGTTTCTCTTTAATGGAGTCCTCTGTGCTTCTTGAACTTGTGAGAGTTTCTCCTGCATTAATTTAGGGAAGTTTTCAGCTATGATATGATTGAACAAAGTCTCTATCCATTGTTCTTTTTCTTCTTCTTCAGGAACCCCTATGATGTGGATGTTATTTCTCTTCATGTTGTCACAGAGCTCTCTAAGGGTTTCCTCTGACTTTTTGAATCTCTTTTCTTTTTTCTTCTCTGCTTTCATGCCTTCATTCCAGTTGTCCTCCATCTCGCTGATTCTATCCTCATCTCTATTTATCCTGTTTTTAATTCCTTTCATTGTGGTCTTTATTTCTGATACTGTATTTGTCATCTCTGACTGATTCTTTTTTATACTTGCTATTTCTTTATTTAGGTGTTCATAATGACCATTCATTGTTGTTCTAAGATCTCTAAGCATCCTTACAATCATTATTTTGAACTCCGCATCTGGAAGTTTGATTATTTCCATATTACTCAGTTCATCTCCTGAAGATTTCTCTTGTGGTTTCATTTGGATTGCACTTTTTTGTCTTCTCATTGTCTGTGTGGGTGTTTTGTTTGTAGAGTTGGTTGAGTCTAGGCTTGATGTTGTCTGCTTCCAGTTTTCAGTTGTGTTATTTCTACATCTTCTTGGGTTGGTATCAGCTATTATTTGTAGTCTACTTTCGGATTTGGGCAGCTTTGAAGTCTTGATTTGTTTGTTTTCTTAACAGGTGATAGTCTTGTTTACTGATCTCAGCAGGGGGCTTCCTTGAAACTGTATCCAGGAATGCGGTGGGTGTAACCTGAGACTCTGAAGGCCTCTTCCACCAACTAATCTCTCTGGGGGCAGGGTGTTTTCTCAGCTTCAGTAGGGGGAGGTTTATCTCAGATCTCCATGGAGACCTGAGTTACTGCCCGTCCTCCCCACTTCTTGTTTTCAGCTGTGTCTTGTTGCGCTGATTGGAGCTGGAGAGATGTCTGGAGATCTCTGATCTGGAAGCAATTCAGTACTCTTTTGTGGGGAAGTATCAGTCCCTCCCCCAGCTATGGCCGCCTCCAGCACGGATGAGTCAGCTTTTTTTTTAGGTCGTCTCCTGCATTCCTTAGCCCCTCACAGTCTGTTCCTCTCTCTTTCCTTTCGACTTGGGAGATAAGCTGGTCTTTTCAACACATCTTGCTCCCTGGTCACCAGGCAAGTGGCTGTGAGCTGTATTTTCTGCTCTTTTCCCTGGGGTGAGATTCCCTCTGGGCTCTCAGCCTCACCCCCCCCTCCATTCCTGTAAGCAGGGGAGATTCAGGCGCTCTCTACCAGGTTTGTTGTGGCTTCTTCTTTGCTCCTTGTTTTTTGAGAGCTCTTCTTGTAGTCCAGAGTTGGTTTTTCACGCTGATTTTTCCTAAATTGATTTGTATTCCAGTTTGGTGGTGAGAGCTGGATGTCTGTGTGTCCGCCTACTCTGCTGCCATCTTCAGGTCTAAGACTCACTCTTGATGCTTGTCTGGGTCACGTGATACATTTATCCGTCCCACCCTAAAGGCCGGTCCGTGAAAATATTTTCTGACATTAAACCGGTCCGTGGCCCAAAAAAGGTTGGGGACCACTGTAGTATAGAACTTCATGCTATGTGAAAATTGTATGAAATTTAAATTTCAGTGTCTACAAATAAAGTTTATCTATAAACATCATGCGTGTTTATGTATTGCCTATGGCTCTTTTCACATTACAACAACAGAATTAAGTAGTTATGACAGATCATATGACCTGCCAAGTGTGCAATATTGTCAGTCTTTAAACAGATAAAGTTTGCCAACCCCCAGTTTAGAGGCAGTTAGGTGTCTTGATTAAGAGCAAGGAGTCTGGAGCTAAACTGCTTCTCAGTGTCTCATTCTGAGACTTTGGGCAAGTGACTTACCTCCTTTTGCTTCAGTTTGTCCATCTGCACAACTGGGAGAAGAGGAGTGCTGACTTTATGAGGTGATCATGAGAGTTAAATGAGTTATATGCATAAAGTACTTAGAAATGGGCCTGGCACATGGTAATCACTAAGTATTAAATATTAGTTGATATCTAAGTATAGGGTGTTATTTGGCACTAAATATTAGATTTAGTTGATAATCTCTTTGTAACCTGAACTGGAAAAAAATGCATTGAAGTCAGTTCTGATTGAGAACAGCTATAAATACTATATTAAGGGAGCACTCCTTTGTTAACAATAACTTCTAGATCTTGATTAAGTGGTGTAGAAAATATTGAAAAATAGGAATCTAACACAACATAGATAATGAGCATGTCTTTACATTGCTGCCCAAGTAAATGAGCATTGTATTAAATATCACTTTTCTGCTGGGAAGTGTGCTAGCCATAGGGGAGAATTAGTCACTTGAGCTTTGAAATGAAATGTAAGATAAAGAAAGAGGTTAGTTACTTCATGATTTTAGTATGATCATTTTTGTGATTCTAATTAGATTCTGGAGAAAAGGACTATTAGAAATATACTTGGTATCTTTTTTTTTTTTTTTTGGTGAAAGAGGAAAGGGGAGGGGAAAAGCATCAACTTGTTCCATTTAACTGTGCAGCCATTAATTGCTTCTCATCATTTGTGCCCTGACTGGGGCTGGAACTGTCACCCTTGGGTGGAGCCCTGATGGGGGCTTGAACTGGCAACCTCAGGGTTAGGCCACACCCTTGAGATCTAATCAGTGACCTCAGAGCTCCGAGGTGATGCTCTATTCACTGCATGGCCAGACCTATACTTAGTATCTTTAATAGCTTGAACTTATTACTCCTGACTGAAATGTCACAACTCTTTAATGTTAAGATAAACTGTCAGAAATTAAGAAAAATAAACTGTGGTGTACATGGTTCAGTCTTGCAGCTTGTTTCTGAAGATTTGATTTTCTTTTCTCACTGGAGAGAAGACAAAGTGAAACACTCATTCATCTAACTTTTTAAAAATAGTAGTAAAAAACCTAACATACCATTTACCATTTTAACACATTTTTAAGTGTACTGAGTAGTGAGCAGTGTTAAGTATATGCATACTGTCACAGTGGATCTCCAGGAGTAATTCATCCTGCAAAACTTGAGAGTGTTTACATTAAACAGTAACTTTCCATTTCTCCTCACACTAGCCCCCTGGAAAGTACCATTCTGCTTTTTATTTCTGTGAATTTGACTTCCTTAGATACCTCAAATAAATGAAATCATCTACTATCTTGTTTTTTTTGTGACTGACTTATTTCAGTAGGCATACTATCTTCAGTGCTCTTCCATATTGTAGCATGTGACATGATTTCCTTCCTTTTCAAGGTTGAATAATATTTCATTATATGTATAGACCACATTTTGTTTATCCATGCATCCATTGATGGACATTTGTGTAGAGTCTACCTCTTGGCTGTTGTGCAAATGATGTTGTCAACATGGGTGTGTATATATCTCTTCGAGATCCTGCTTCTAATTCTTTTGTATACAACCCAGAAGTGGGATATCTAAATCTTGTGGCACTTCTATTTTTTTTGTATTTTTCTGAAGCTGGAAACGGGGAGAGACAGTCAGACAGACTCCCACATACGCCCGACCGGGATCCACCTGGCACGCCCACCAGGGGGCGATGCTCTGCCCCTCCGGGGCCTCGCTCTGTTGCGACCAGAGCCACTCTAGTGCCTGGGGCAGAGGCCGAGGAGCCATCCCCAGCGCCCGGGCCATCTTTGCTCCAATGGAGCCTCGGCTGCGGGAGGGGAAGAGAGAGACAGAGAGGAAGGAGAGGGGGAGGGGTGGAGAAGCAGATGGGCACCTCTCCCGTGCGCCCTGGCCAGGAATTGAACCCGGGACTTCTGCACGCCAGGCCGACGCTCTACCACTGAGCCAACCGGCCAGGGCCAGCACTTCTGTTTTTAAGTTTTTGAGGAACCACTATATTGTTTTTGCAGAAGCTGCAGCACTTGACATTCCCATTCACGGTGCACAAAGGTTCCAGTTTCTCAAGGTCTTTGCCAACACTGGTTACTTTGTTTCCTTTTCTTGCTTTTCCTTCCCTTCCCCTCCTCTTTATTGATAGTAGCTATCCTGTTGGGTATGTGGTGATATTTCATTGTAGTTTTGAGTTGCATTTCTATCCATCCAATTTTTAAGAGGGATAATCTAATTTAATGTATCTAACACAGTTCTCAGTAAGGAAAGTTTACCATAATTTTTGGGTCTATATTTGACCTGTATAGCTAGAGCTGCCATTCTGATACTTCCTGCCATTCCCAGGGATGTGTAATTGAGAGTTAAGTATTTTTTTAAAGGTTTTATTTATTGACTTTAGAGAGAGAAGTGAAAGAGAGAGAGAAATAGAGGCAGAGGCAGGAGGGAGGAGCAGGAAGCATCAACTCATGGTTGCTTCTCCTATGTGCCTTGACTGGGCAAGCATGGGGTTTCCAATTGGCAACTTCAGCATTCCTGGTTGACACTTCATTCACTGTGCCACCACAGGTCAGGATTTCTTTTTTAAGGTTTTATTTATTGATTTGAGAGGAGAGATAAGTATTTTTGTTAACTTTTTGCAAATGAGTCAGGTGAGAACTTGACTGATTGCTTAAGTTATCCATTGTTGAGGTGAATATATGTCTTTGTAAAAGATGAAAGTTGATGTATTCTTTTTCTAGTATAAAGACCTTTTTATCATTATTATAATTTTAGCTTTTTTCTAATTATAAAAGAAATAAATGCTTATTACCAAAGAAACAGGAAAATACAGTAAACCATAAAATTACATTTAAACTATAATACTTACTGTGTTGTATTTGTGCAGTTGACATTGCTGCAGGTAGCTGTGGTTTTCACTATCATATTTCATTGGTAATTAAGTCTGCAGTTTATCATTTTCCTGTTGATTTTTTTTTTAAATGAGAGGAGGGGAGATAGAGAGGCAGCCTCCTGCATGCACCCCTACTGGATTCTAGCTGGAACCCCCACCTGGAGGTGATGCTGGAATCAACCAAGCTGTCCTCAGTGCCCTAGGCCAACGTTCGAACCAGTCACCACTAGCTGCAGAGGGCTAGAGAGAGAGAAGGGTGTGTGTGTGTGAAGAAGCAGATGGTCACTTTACATGTGTGCCCAGACCAGGAATCAAACCCGGGACATTCACACATGAGGCTGATGCTTCATTCACTGAGCCAACTGGCCAAGACCTCCTGTTGATTTTCAATTGAGGTTTTCCCCATTTTGAAAAGAAAGTCTTAATAGTGCTGCATGTGTGAGAGTTTTCTCAATTTTATACTTATAAGAGGAATTGCTCGATCTTTGGTGATATTTTTGCCATTTATATTTGTAGCAGTTTTATAAGCAATCTGGTTTTTGATACGTAATTTTTGTTCTATTAATTTTTTATTAGTTTTTTCACTTTTTTTTTTTTTTTTTACAGAGACAGAGAGAGAGTCAGAGAGAGGGATAGATAGGGACAGACAGGAATGGAGAGAGATGAGAAGCATCAATGATCCGTTTTTTTGTTATGACACCTTAGTTGTTCATTGATTGCTTTCTCATATGTGCCTTGACCGTGGGCCTTCAGCAGACCGAGTAACCCCTTGCTCGAGCCAGTGACCTTGGGTCCAAGCTGGTGAGCCTTGCTCAAACCAGATGAGCCCGCTCTCAAGCTGGTGATCTTGGGGTCTCGAACCTGGGTCCTGTACATCCCAGTCCGACGCTCTATCCACTGCGCCACCGCCTGGTCAGGTGTCTATTTCTTAATTTTTGTCAATACAGATGAATGATAAATAATATATTGTGGCTTTAAATTGTATTTTGCTCATTACTGATGAAGTTGAGCATGTTTTCATATGTTGTTTTTGTTGACTTTTTATCGAGGCACATAGGAGAAGCAACCATGAGTTGATGCTTCCTGCTCCTTTATTTTCATTGGTTTGTTTGCCTTTTGTTACTGATTTTGAAGGAATTCTTTATATATATTTGTACTTATATAAAGTATATTACATGTATACTATATGTATGTACATACATATATACAGGGGTGGGTGGGCAAAAGTAAGTGTATAGTTGGAATATACGAAAAGAGTTTATTTTTGTATTATTATTTATCCTTGTATTTTGTACTTTTCCCTTTTTTGTGTGTGTGTGACAGAGACAGAAAGAGACAGAGAGAGAGAGAGATAGGGATAGACAGAAAGGGAGAGAGATGAGAAGCATCAATTATTTGTTGGGGCACCTTAGTTCATTGATTGCTTTCTCATATGTGCCTTGAGCAGAGTGAGTGACTCCTTGCTCAAGCCAGCAACCTTGGGCTCAAACTAGCAACCATGTGGTCATGTCTATGATCCCATGCTCAAGCCAGTGACCCCATGCTCAAGCTGGTGGGCCCATGCTCACGCTGGTGAACCTGCACTCAAGCCAAATGAGCCTGCACTCAAGCTGGGGTTTTGAACCTGGGTCCTCTGTTTCCTAATCCGACGCTCTCTCCACTGCGCCACCTCCTGGTCGGGCTATGTACTTTTTCATATGAACAACTATACACCTACTTTTGACCAACCCTGTATAGAAATAAATACCTCTCTGTTACATGCTGTTGAATTAGCTCACTCCTGGTGACCCTGTGAATGAGTGATGTCCATCCAGTGTCTTTAAAAGCCCTGCTCAGTTAATGTAGACCTATGCCTATGGCTTCTTGTATGGAGTTAATCAATCTCATGTTTGCTCTTCCTCTTCCTGCTGTTTTCTGTTTTCCTGGCACCATTGTCTTTTCCAAAGAACCCTGCCTCTCATGATGTGCCCAAAGTAGGACAGCTACATTTTTTTTTTTTTTGTATTTTTCTGAAGCTGGAAACGGGGAGAGACAGTCAGACAGACTCCCGCTTGCGCCCGACTGGGATCCACCCAGCACGCCCACCAGGGGTGACGCTCTGCCCACCAGGGGGCGATGCTCTGCCCCTCCGGGGCATCACTCTGCCGCGACCAGAGCCACTCTAGCGCCTGGGGCAGAGGCCAAGGAACCATCCCCAGCGCCCGGGCCATCTTTGCTCCAATGGAGCCTTGGCTGTGGGAGGGGAAGAGAGAGACAGAGAAGAAGGGGGGAGGTGGAGAGGCAAATGGGCGCTTCTCTTATGTGCCCTGGCCGGGAATCGAACCCGGGGTCCCCGGGCACGCCAGGCCGACACTCTACCGCTGAGCCAACCGGCCAGGGCCGGACAGCTACATTTTTGTCATGTTTGCCTCCAGCTATGTTTCAGGCTTCATTTGTTCTAGGGCCCACTTTGTTCATTTTTTGGGTGGTCCAGGGTATTTGTAGAGTTCTCCTTTAACACCATATTTCAAATAAATCTTTTCTTTTTTTCTATCAGCCTTCTTCACTTTCCAACTTTTGTATCCAGAGATAGTAATTGGGAATATGAGGGTGTGGGTGATTTTAGCTTTAGTCTCTAATGACACCTTTGCTTTTGGTGATCTTTCCTAATTCTGTACACACATAACAAATAAACAATGGTACATTTTAAAATGTGCCTTTTAGTTTATAGCTTGTCTTTCGTGCAATCTATAGTATTTCTCAATAAACAGAAGTTACTATTTTATTTTATTTTTTTAGTGAGAGAGAGAGACAGACAGGAAGGAAGAGGGATGAGAAGCATCAACTCATAGTTGTGGCATTTCAGTTGTTCATTGATTGCTTCTCATACGTGCCTTGACTGGGGTGCTCCAGCCAAGCCAGTGACCTTGGATTCAAGCCAGTGACTTTGGACTTCAATCCAGAGACCTTTGGGTTCAAGCTAGTGACTGTGGGATCGTGTCTATGATCTCATGCTCAAGCTGGTGAGCCTAGGGTTTCAAACTGGCAACCTCAGTGTTTTGGGTCTATCCAGAGTGCCACCACTGGTCAGGCATGATGAATCCTTATTTAAACAGTTGACATATTTGCTTGAGTGCCCTGAAGGATATGATACCAAAAGTTTGGTAAGTGTTGCCTTAAATAATGAAGTACAGTAGTCCTCCCTTTATCAGTGGGGGATATGGTCCAAGACCCCTAGAGGATTCCTGAAACCACAGATAGTACCAATCCCCATATATATATGCTACCTCTTATTATACACACATTTGTTTTCACTTAAAGGAAGAACTTTACAGCTTCTCTTTGGCCTGTGTGAATTGCCACCATTACTACACTGGTACTTTGAGGATATTATTAAGTATTATAAAATAAGGATTACCTGAACACAAGCCCTGCGATATCAAATCAGTTGTTCCGACAACAGGATAGCTACAAAGTGACTAAGAGGCAGCAGCATATCCAGTGTGGATACAGTCTGGACAAAGGGATGATAGACATCCCAGACGGGATGGAGTAGGGTGGCAAAAGATTTCGTCATGCTCCTCAGAATGGTGAGCGGTTTAAAACTTAGGAATTGTTTATTTCTGGAATTTTCCATTTAATATTTTCAGACCATGGTTGACCATTGGTAACTGAAACTGCAGAAGGTGAAACTACAAAAAATGGGGGATTATTGTTGTCGCAATAGTGGTTTAAAAAAAAACCCTCAGTATACACGGTATCTTATATTAATGATGGCCATTTAAAGAGATTTGCTAAAAAAAATTTTTCACAGCCTTGTCTTCAGTTGTAGGTGATGTCTGCTATTCTGTTAATATTTAAGTTATAGATCATTGATTTTTTTCAAATTTTCTAAATTACATTTTACAGTCAATATTATTTTCTGTCAGTTTCAAGTGTACAGAGTAGTTGTTAGATAATTATATACTTTACAAAGTGGGCCCCCTCCCCGATATGTCAAGTTTCCCCCGGCACCATCCATAGTTATTACAGTATTATTGACTATATTTTTTGCGCTGTACTTTACATCATTTTTATGGCTGAGTAATATTCCATTATATATATCTATATCTCTATATCTATATATCTATATATATATGCATCAGCTTTTTTATCCACTCCTCTACTGATGGGCACTTGGGCTGTTTCCAGATGTTGGCTATTGTAAATAATGAATATAGGGGTGAATTTATTCTTTTAAATTAGTGTTTTGAGTTTCTTCAGATACACAGGGTAGGACAAATGTAGGTTTTCAATTGTGAGTACGTGAAACAGAGTTTATTCTTGTATTATTATTTGTTAATTATTGTATTATTTTCCATATGAACAACTTAAACCTACTTTTGGCCCACCATGTATAATCAGAAGTAAAATGGGTCATAAGGCAGTTTCATGTTTAATTTTTTGAGGAATTTCATAGTGTTTTCCATAGTGGTACCAATCTGCATTCCCACCAGCAGTTCACGGGTGTTCTCTTTTCTCCACATTTTTACCAACATGTGTTTGTTGATTAACTGATGATAGACATTCTGGCAGGTGTGAGATACCTGATTGTTTTAATTTGCATTTCTTTGATTATTAGTGACATTGAGCATCTTTTTATACATCTGTTGGCCATCTGTATGTCATCTTTGGATAAGTTTCTATTCAGGTCCTCTGCCCATTTTTTAATTGGAATGTTTGTTTTTTTGGTGCTGAATATGAGTTTTTTGTAAATTTTTGATATTATCAGATGTATCATTG
Organism: Saccopteryx leptura; assembly: GCF_036850995.1. NCBI lineage: Eukaryota > Metazoa > Chordata > Mammalia > Chiroptera > Emballonuridae > Saccopteryx > Saccopteryx leptura. The sequence goes on along the minus strand of NC_089508.1, from coordinate 30,263,267 downwards.
GTTAATATCTTCTTCCATTCAGTAAGTTGTCTTTTCATTTTGTTGATGGTTTCCTTTGCTGTGCAAAAACTTTTTAGTTTGATATAGTCCCATTTTTATTTTTTTCATTTGTCTTCCTTGTCCAAGGAGGTATATCAGAAAAAATATTGGGAAGAGGAATGTCAGAGATTTCATTGCCTATGTTTTCTTCTAGGAGTTTTATGGTCTTGAGTTTTACATTAAGTCTGTCTGTATATGGTGTAAGAAAGTGGTCTAGTTTCTTTTTTTGCAGGTATCTGTCCAGTTTTTCCAATATTATACATTGAATACATTGTCTTTACTCATTGTATGTTCTTGCTTCCTTTGTCATATATTAATTGACCTATAGGCATGGGTTTATTTCTGGGTTCTCTATTCTGTTCCATTTGCAGATCATTGATTTCTGACCTAATTGTTCCAAATGCCTGAGTATGAATGACTACATGATAAGCAAATCTCAAAAATCAAGAAGTTAATCATAGCATAATCGAACTGAAAACCCCCCAGCTTGTGTGGTTTAATGTTATAACCTTTTGCTATACAAGATGTATGAGATTGGTGTTTAATATGTAAAAGAAGAGTTCTTGAAGTCTGTGATGACTGCAGGCCTTTATTTTGAGCTTGCAGTGCTGTGACCTTTCTAGTTATTTAAAGAGGGCCTTGTTTGTCCATCAGTACTACACCACCTGCTAGGCCTTCCTCATTCTCTGCTGTCCACTGTTTGTGGTACCCTAGGAAAGAAATAAAACCAGCCTTTCTGTATAGGCAATTTGTAGTAATAGATAGACACTTACATGAAGGTAAGGTAGATCAGTTTTTATTGTCAGAGGGAAGCTAATGTGCTTGCTTGTACCAGCATTAACTTAAAGGTGATATCTACAATAAAATAGTGTAACCTAAGAAAATAAAGCATGCCCTTTTGGAAATACTAGTACTTTTGCTTGTTATGGAACATAATTAACCTTAAGTCAATAAGTACCTATCCCCCCACTTTAAAATAGATGTTTTAATTTAGAATTGGGTGGTTGTGTTGAATGTGATACAACAATTGTATTTTTGACAGAAACATAGCAGTTTTATCTTGTAAAAGTTTTTCTCTTCAGAAAAAAGAACTGGCTTTCCTGTGAGATGCTGCTTGTTGATAAGTGGATTGTCTCTGACAATCTTTCTTTGAAAACACAGTATTGATATATCTAACTTAATAAAATATAAAAAGCAAATAGAGAATACTACTAGGTTTGCTCTTTGGTTATAATCCATAAGACTAAAAAATAGGTGACTTAGGTAGTTTGTAGGCTTTGGTAGTTGATTTTAGAGGACCACTGAATCCGTGTAAATGCAAACATCTTTTAAATTTTTCTTGTAATATTAGTGAAGCACAGTTCAGGGAGGGTTTATGATCCTTCTGATTCCATAATAATAATGTCAGCTGTGCTGGGATCACAGTAATGTAATGTCAGTCGAGTAGAAACAAAGTCCCACAGCAGCCCAGTGTGTGTCTGTGCACTTCACTCCCTTTGGGAAAAGTGAAACTTGCAGCACAGCTGTTCTTTGTCACCTAGAAGCCTCCAGGGTAACCTCTGATCAAGCTGAAGTATTTACATCACATAGTATAAAATGAATGGGCACTGTGAGTTACAAGTGTGGTTTTCAGGGTGAAATGGTCATTTAAATGTTTTTTGCTTTTCAGTCTTCTCAGTGTTCAGTGTTTTTTTTAAAAAACAAATTCTGTACATACTGTATAGATCCTACATATTTTAGTGTGTTTCTTGGCACTCAGATACTGCTTTTAGCAATATAATAGTAGGGAGAGAGTTTCTTTAGATCTCTTTTAAGCATTCATAATCTTTGACTCTTGTAGAAGCAAATACGATACCATTCAATATTAAGTAGTCTCTTTTATCTTTTCCCATGGGGGAGGGACCATTAACATTTCCATTGGATTTGTCTGCCACTGTGAATAGTAATGGTAAGGTTGCTCTTCCTATCCACTTAATTACTGTAATCAATCATTTTTATCTTAACATGCACTACGTCGAATAATGGTGGAACTCTTAGTTTTCATTGACAGTTTTGAAAATGGAATTGGTATTGCAGTATATAGTAAAACACCCAGTAGCGTAGGCATAATAACCTTTCTTAATTTGGTCATTTAGGTGTTTTCTGGTTGTGTGTGTATGTGTGTGCGCGTGTTTTAAGTGTGTGTGAGAGAGAGACAAACAGGAAAGGAGAGAGGAAAGAAGCATCTACTCATAATTGTAACACCTTAGTTGTTGATTGCTTAGTTTTCCTTGACTAGGGGGCAACAGCCAAGCCAGTGACCCCTTGGTCAAGCCAGCGACCTTGGGCTTCAAGCCATCAACCTTTGGGCACAAGCCACTGACCATGTGGTCATATCTATGATTCCACACTCAGGCCAGTGACCTCAGGGTTTCGAACCTGGGTCTTCAGCAGCCCAGGTCAACGGTCTATCCATTGCACCACTGCCTGGTCAGGCTAGGTGTTATTAAGATGTTGATCTTGGCTAAGTCATTCAAAGTTAGTAGGTCTCAATTTCATGTCTGAAAATGAAGGTATTGAACTAAATGATCTCCAAGAATTCTAGTTCTTATGTGAACATATCATATGGGAACCAGCATCATGCAGAATTTTGTAAATACTCTGAGCAGTATGTGTTCATATTTGTGTTTACTTTTAAATTTTTTGTTAATTTGAGTATGTGTCTCTGTGTATGTAGTGTGTGTATATTCTGCTCAGAAAAGGTTATTTAGGATACTTTTAAAAATAATGAATGTTAGATTTATTAATGCTATAAATCAAAAAACAAAAAATTTTAAACCCAACTCTACAGATTAAAATATTTTAGCAATCAATTTTAAGAGGTTTTGGTTTTTAAATTGGTTTAAGATCCTTTTAAGTTAAATTGCAATTATAAATGTAGTATTCACTTTTAAGTACTGTGTTTCCCCATGTATAAGACGCTCCCATGTATAAGATGCACCTTAATTTTGGCGCCTGAGATTTGAAAAAAAAATGTATTACACAGAGTTATTGAACTCAAGTTTTATTCATCATAAAATTCATATAACTCCTCAACTGCATGAAGTGGGAAATGCAGTAAAAAATTCTATAACCACTGTATAAGATGCACCTAGTTTTTAGACCCCAAATTTTTCAAAAAAAAGATGTGTCTTATATATGGGGAAATATGGTACTTAAGCTATCTGACAAATATTTGAGTACTTAATTGTTTTAAACCTGATATTCATGGAGTTTATAAAATTTTAAATACATTTTTCAGCTTAAAATTATAAGCCTAGATCAGTTATTCAATAACATTTTAAATTGGAATCACAGTTTTATTTTTTAGATACATTAATATGAATGGCTTCTTAATCTGTGTATTTAAAAATACCAAGTACTGTATATATACCTATTATGCTCATATTCAATCCAAAACTGTTCAACAGCATACGTGAGTTACTTTTTTACTTTCCCAATTTTAACCCATATGTTTTTCCTCTCTCTCCCTCCTCGATAACCAGACAAAACTTTTTTATATCTGTATTCTAAACCTACCTGGTTCACCAGGATCTTTTCAGTTTCACTGTCTCAAGCAATTTGAGGTTACTTTACCAAGCGAATATAGAGTCATGTTCAGATAACTGAAGTTGAAGTTTATGAAAACATTAGGAATCTAGAGCAATAGACATCCAGAGTGATTTTTTTTTCCTTATGAATGTGGACATAAGTTAGGCCTAGTTTCAGTCTCTTCCACCAGTGACCCTGGGGCCGGGCCTTCTAAGTCAGGTGGCATTTAAGCTTGCCACCCTGGACTCAAGCGTGTGGTCGTTGTGCCCAGGGTGCTTCTGACCTATTTTAGTTCTATTTATTATTTGATTCTGTTCTGTATTATTTATTCAGCAGTCTGCAATTTCTAAGTATTTTAGTGTATTTTATTTATTTATTATTTTTCTGAAGTGAGAAGCTGGGAGGCAGAGGGACAGACTCCCGCATACGCCCGACCGGAATCCACCCGGCATGCCCACCAAGGGGCAATGCTCTGCCCATCTGGGGCATTGCTCCACTGCAACCAAAGTCATTCTAGCACTTGAGACAGAGGCCATGGAGCCATCCTCAGCGCCTGGGCCAACCCTACTCCAATGGAGCCTTGGCTGTGGGAGGGGAAGAGAGAGAGAGAAAGAGAGAGGATAGAGAGGAAGGAGGGATGGGGAAGGGTGGAGAAGCAGATGAGCGCTTCTTCTGTGTGCCCTGGCCGTCAATCGAACCCTGGACATCCACACACCAGGCTGACACTATACTGCTGAGCCAACTGGCAGGGCTTAGTGTGTTTTAAAATAAAACATACATGGATTTTGCATGTCTCCCATGTCTTAGTCTGGTTTTATAGTCACAGTTCTAAGGATTCTCATGACAATTTTAACTTGCAGTTTTCTAGAACACAAAAAATGTTTATATCTTAAAAAAAAAACCCAACCAAACTCACAACACCTAAACAGATTGGGATCATAGCCCTGTCTTACGCATGTATTATGTAATGTGATACCCTAACTTTCCGATTGTATATTATAAGCTTTTTGGTAGGGACTTTATTGCTAGTACTTTCCATTGAAAATGTAATGTGAAGCACAGACATAATTAAAGTTTTTCTAGTAGTCACATTAAAAAAATAACTAAAAGCAAACAGATAAAATTAATTTTAATATTTTATTTAACATAGTACTATAAATGTTATTTCAACATGTAATCAATATAAAATTACTGAGGCATTTTATATATTTTTTTAATAGTGAGTTTTCAAAATCCTTTGTTGTTTTATTTTCAGTACACAACTCAGATCAGACTAACCCCATTTCAGGTGCTCACTAGTGAGTATCTAGTGGCTACTGCTTTGGGCTTTGCTCTGCTAAACTTTTGCAACTTGGTGCTAGTACATAATTGATTTGTGCATAACTATGTGTGTTTATTATTTTAGTTACAGATTTCTCTTAATTGGATGAAATTTAAGAAATTAAAAATGCATGTCTTTATTTTTTTTTTGTCTTCAAGGCCCTTCCTTCTTCCATGATTATAGTAGCAGTTTATTGTCCTGTGATAGCTGCTATTTTTATTGTTCTGAAGATGGTCAACTATCGACTCCACAGAGCACTTGATGCTGGAGAAGTTGTAGACAGGAATGCAAATGAGTTCACAGATCATCGAGCCAAAGCAGAGCAAGGCAACTGTTCAACAAGGAGAAAAGACAGCAATGGACCTAGGTAAGGAAACCCATGTGCACATGATGCATGTGTACAATGATGTGATTATTATGTTGTGCCTGTTCTGTTTTTGTGGTTTTAAAACAGTGGTAGATTTTACACGATAGATACAATGACAAGTACAGATTGTCACATTAGATCAGCAAAGTTTCTTGGCATATCTGGAGGATTAAATCAATATTCTTGCCGTTACTGCTAAATAGCATGTTGGAACCATAATAGTTATAATTGTGTAATAATTATTAACACCAAAGACAAAAACCAGTGAGAAATGGTCTAAAGAAATAAAGTCCTGGCCAGATAGCTCGGTTGATTAGAGCATTGCCCTGAAGTGTGGAGGTCGCTGGTTTGTTCCCCAGTCAGGGCACATACAGAAACAGATCAATGTTCCTCTCTCTCTCTTTCTCTCTCCCTCTCTCTTCCTCCCTTCCTTCCCTCCTCTCTTCCTCTCTTGCTAAAATCAATCAATTACAAACAAAACAAAAAAACAACAAAAAAAAACCATGGCTTATAAATCTTAGTATTTCTATATTACTTATACATATAAATAAAATGTATATATCTCTTAAGCAAACTGTAATAATTTACTTGACATTGATAATTGTATTTTTTAGTTATCTATTATAAATATTTTTCAGTTTTATATTCTCACCTTTGATAATTAGCTGTTCCTTCCCAAGATCTTTGCACAGTTAACTCAGTTAGGTTCAAATCTGTGTAAAAGTCACTTCCTTCTGGAAACTTTCTTTCTGTCCTGGCCCAAGTATCCTGCTAAGGCTCAGGCACATTCTCTTGCATTCTCTTGGCATCACCTACTTCTTTGTTTTTCTTGTTTCTTTTTTTCTTCTTTTCCAAGTGAGAGGAGGGGAGATAGACTCCCGGATGCGTCCCAACCGGGATCCAACTGGCAACCCCTGTCTGGGGTCGATGCCCTGCCCATCTGAGGTCATGCTTACAACTGAGTTATTTTTAGTGCCTGAGGTGGAGGCTCCACAGAACCATTCTCAGTGCCCAGGGCCAATATGCTCAAACCAATCAAGCCATGGCTATGGGAGGGGAAGAGAGAGGGAAAGAAGAGGGAGAGAAAGGGGTGGAGAAGCAGATAGTCGCTTCTCCTGTGTGCCCTGACCAGGAATTGACCCAGGACATCCACACACTGGGCCGACGCTCTACCACTGAGCACTCTGGCTAGGGCCAGTCCTTATACTTCTCGTTTAACTTTTTCATTGGCTGTGACTTCTAGCACATGGTTAAATTGAAATAGTGGACATCCTTGCCATCCTTGTCTTTTTCTAATCTTAAAGCAAGCATTTTTAAATTTCACCATGAGATAGGATCTTTGTTTTTGACATCTCCTTTTCCCTACCTTCCCACTTGTGACTTCTCATATTCTTTTCTGAGGAAAAGAAATGAATAAGAAAATATATATTTTTATTTCCAGAGTCTATCTCTTTGCTTGGTACAATTTGTTGCATGAATGAGTGAAATTAGTAGTACTGCTTGAGCCGGAGTTTTCATTGCTAGCCTGAGCTGGGTCATGTGCTTATTCTTAGAACTAAGCTATATGACCAAGAGAATAGGTCATGTTCATTGGCTTCAGCTAGTAGAACTCAGCTTCTCAACCTGAGAATGGGGTCAGCCTCATGCAGAACCATCTGAGAGTTTGGGATGGGGTGGTTCACCAGAAGAACTTTGGGTTGCTTTTTTTGTTTTGTGAATGAGGAGGTTGAATTAAGTGTTAGAGGGCAAGATGGTTCTTTTCCACTATAATGGCTAGCATATATACTAGAACTTTTATTCTTGATAATAATAGCTAAAAATTTATTGAGTACTTACTCTGTGTATACCAAGTAGAGTAATAAAAAACTTTGAGCAAAAAATAGTATTATAATAACTTTTTAGGCTTGAGTTATTCTTAAAGTTGTGTTCATAAGGAACTTTATAAGTCTTTTTAAATTTGGAATGATCTTTTTTTTTCAGTTTTGGGGGGGGGGTCTCTTTATTTTTAAGTACTATTTGGGACTTCCTCAGTTTTTAGAATGTAGTACTTTTCTCTCTTTTTCTAATACCTGTTGTAACAATATAGTGAGCATCATTTATTTAACTTAGGCCTTCTAGTTCCTACACACAAATCTAAAACCTTAGGTTTTCAGTTCCGTGAAACAAGTTTGTATCCCAGTTAAGGACTATTAACTTAAAAAAATATAGATACAAATAACTTAACCAGGATGACTGTTTTTTTGCATGTTCATCCTGTCCTGCAGCTCAGTCAGACTGCTCCTGAGAGTGGCAGTGGAAGATCTGGTTACTTTCTGTGTTTACAGTGGTCGATTTCTCTTTGTTCTTAAGAACGAAAGGCAAATCATTTTTTTGCTGGTGTGGTTATATGGCATATAATATATATGCTATATTTAGTATGTTATAATTAAGGTCAGTTTCTAATGTTGGATTGAGTATACACAGTTTGGGAGAGTTTTAAAAAAATATTTTTGCCTGACGTGTGGTGGCTCAGTGAATAAAGCGTCGACCTGGAATGCTGAGGTCACCGGTTCGAAACCCTGGGCTTTCCTGGTTAAGGTACATATGAGAGTTGATGCTTCCTGCTTCTCTCCCCTTCTCTCTCTCTCTCTCTCTCTGTTTTCTAAAATGGATAAATAAAATCTTTAAAAAAAGTTTTCAAGTAGTTGACGTGGTTATAAAATAGTTCAAATTATTAAACTTATAAATAAAGAATGATCCTTTATTGCCATTTTCTATATTAAAAATCAGAATCTTTTAGTTTTATAGTAAAAAGTAGTTAAAAATAAAACGATTGGAGGCGGAATAATGGCAGTTACTCCCTTTTTCTTTCTTTTCTCACAGTGATCCCGGTGGAGGGATTGAGATGTCTGAGTTCATTCGAGAGGCTACACCTCCAGTTGGTTGCAGTTCCAGAAATTCTTATGCTGGCCTGGATCCAAGCAACCAGGTAGAAACCTGTGTGATTTTTTAAAAAATTATTTTCTCATTTTAGAGAGAGAGGATGGGAGAGAAGGAAAGAGAGAAACATTGATTTGTTGTTCTACTTATATATGCATTTACTGTTGATTCTTGTGTGTGCCCTGACTGGGATCGAACCTGCAACCCCATTGCATCAAGACGACACTCCAACAAACTGAGCTACCTGGCCAAGGCAAAAACTGATTTTATTTTGCTTTTTTTTTTCTCCTCCTGATAGTGGTCTCAGGAATTCTCCTGTCTGTAATAGTGATTTGGTGTTTGGGTTTATCTAGCTGATTAATAATTATTTGATTTTTAAATTAATATCTTTCATTTACACACACACACACACACACACACACACACACACACACACCCTATATGAATATATGTATATTTCAGTGAGGAGGGGCGGCAGAGACAACTCCCACATGTGCCCAGACCTGGATTCACCCAGCAAGCCCATTAGGGAGCGATGCTCTGCCCACGTGGGGCATTGCTCTGTTTCTCAGCAGCTGAGCTCTTAGCGCCTGAGGCGGAGCCTATGGAGCCATCCTCAGCACCTGGGCCAACTTGCTCCAATTGAGTCATGGCTACAGGAGGTGAAGAAAGAGAGAGAAGCAAGAGGGTGAGGGGTAGAGAAGCAGATGGGTGCTTCTCCTGTGTGCCCTGACTGGGAATTGAACTTAGAATATTTACATGCTGGTCCAACACTCTACCACTGGACCAACTGGCCAGGGCAATATTTTTATTTTTAACTGAGTTTTCACATTCAGTACATTTTTTTGCTTAATGTACAGATTAATGAAATTAAAAAATATTGCAGAGCTCATTTTTTATTGACTATGTTAAGAATTTATTAGTAGTTTTGCCTTACTGGTGTTGGTGCAGTGGATAGACCAGGAATGCTGAGGTTCTGGTTTGAAACCCTGAGGTCACTGGCTTGAGCATGGGCTCATCAGTTTGATCATGGGGTCTCCAACTTGAGGGCAGGATCAGTGACGTGATTCTAAGGTTGCTGGCTTGAGCCCAGAGGTTGCTGGCTTAAAGCCCAAGATTTCTGGCTTGAACAAGGGGTCACTCGCTTGGCTGGAGTGCCTCCTTACCCTTTATCAAATCACGTACGAGAAGCAGTCCGTGAACAAATCAAGTGACGTAACTATGAGTTGATGCTTCTCATTTTCTCTTTTCCCTCCCTTCTGTCTCTCTTTCTCACTCTCAAAAAATAAAATCAATAAATTATTAAAAAATTTTTAAAAAGAAAAGAATTTATTAATAGTTTTAACATGTTTGTGTATGCTTAGTTTTACCTTTTCACTGCCATATAATTTTTATATAGCATAGTATATATATCTTAAGTGTATATATAGCTCAGTGGGTTTTTACACACATACATATATACAGGGGTGGGCAAAAGTAGGTTTACAATTGTAAGTATGCAGAATAGTTTATTCTTCTATTATTTGTTAATTATTGTATTATTTTCTATATGAATAAGTATAATCCTACTTTTGCCCACCCCTGTATATACATAAATATATACCAATTTAGTTGCCATCAAATCAAGGAAGTCCCTTACGCCCCTTAAAAGTCAATATTGGCCTTGGCTGGTTGGCTCAGTGGTAGAGTGTTGGCCTGGCATGTGGAAGTCCTGGGTTCAATTCCCAGTCAGGGGACACAGGAGAAGCACCCATCTGCTTCTTCACCCCCCATCGCTCTTTCTCTCACTCTCTTTCTCTCCCCTTCCTGCAGCCATGGCTCAGTTGGAGCAAGTTGGCCCCAAGCTCTGAAGATGGCTCCATGGCCTCACCTCAGGAGCTAAAAGCAACTGCCTCAGATGGCCAGAGCATTGCCCCCTAGTGAGCTTGCTGAGTGGATCCTGGTCGGGTCACATGCAGGAGTCTGTCTCTCTGCCTCCCCATTTCTCACTTAGGGAAAAAAGAGTCAATATTAACCTATATTTTGAGCAAATTTCTTATTGTATACTTTTGTTCATTGGAATTAATGAAAGATTTTGTAGAATACAAAATATTTGAATGTTTTTAATTTTAGTCTAAGATGTTCAATTTGCTTCAGTGCTTTCTTTTTTTTTTTTTAATTTTTTTTCCTGAAGCTGGAAATGGGGAGGCAGTCAGACAGACTCCCGCATGCGCCCGACCGGGATCCACCCGGCATGCCCACCAGGGGGCGATGCTCTGCCCATCTGGGGCATCACTCTGTTGCGACCAGAGCCACTCTAGCACCTGAGGCAGAGGCCATGGAGCCATCCCCAGCGCCCGGGCCATCTCTGCTCCAATGGAGCCTAGGCTGCGGGAGAGGAAGAGAGAGACAGAGAGGAAGGAGAGGGGGAGAGGTGGAGAAGCAGATGGGCGCTTCTCCTGTGTGCCCTGGCCGGGAATCGAACCCAGGACTCAGCACTAAAAGTTCTGTAGATTTTGGTTTTCTGTTTATATAGTTTATGCTAAAAATTTATTTTTTATGGATGCCTTAGTTTTCAATTTTTTATATTACAGTATAGCAGTTTACAAAGTATGTACTTGTTGTCTGCACCAGAGGAAAGTACATACTGATTTGTTAACAATTTGATGATTGAAGATTTAAGTTGCTCTTTGTGGCATATATTGTTTTGTCCTCCATATATAATATATTGTTTTTCCTTTATACATCCTGACAAGTCTAAATTTTTTTTTCTTAAGTGAGAAACAGGGTGGCAGAGAGACAGACTCCTGCATGCGCCCCGACTGGGATCTACCTGGCAAGTCCCCTATGGGGTGATGCTGTACCCATCTAGGGCCATTGTTCAGTTGCTCGTCATGGAGCCATCCTCAGTGCCTGGGGCCAACTTGTTCCAACTGAGCCATGGCTATGGGAGGGGAAGAGAGAGAGACAGAATGGAGAGGGCAGGGGTGGAGAAGCAGATGGGCACTTGTCTTGTGTGCCCTGACCAGGAATTGAACATTTACACGCCGGGCAGATGCTTTACCATTGAGCCAACCGGGCAGGGCCCTGACAAGTCTGAATTTATTTCAGATAGACTCAACACCTAATTTTGCTTTTGTTTATAACACGAGCGTATTATGTAATATAAAAAAAATGAGAATAATTGTATGACATAGATTGCTTAAAGTTGGAGGCAGCCTGCCCTGAGGGCTCCATGAATCCTGAGCTTGCAGCTGTTCAGGGATTCAGCATCCTGGCACAGCTGTAATGTATACAGAATATGTGCTGCAGCAACAGGTGTGTGACTCTCATGTAAAATGCCTGCTTTCTTAATGTTGTTAAAAGTGACCAATAACATGTTTTAGTAATATGATTTTGTTTGATTATTTTGTTAGTGTATATTGATAATGACATAGAGCTAGCATTTTAATTAATTTTACTTGTTTCATGTTTTCAGATTGGATCTGGTTCCTCTCGTCTTGGAACAGCAGCAACTATCAAAGGTAGACGATATCTAACTTGAAAGTTGTTTCTGACTTTCTGTTTCCTTTTTGGTTGTAATAAAGATAACAGCATTTTGTATTCACATGTAATGAAAAATATTATTTCTTACATAAAATTATGTAGCTTATATTTAAGGTTACTAGATTTAAACTGTGCCCCCTTTCCATTATCTAGATTTCACAAAAGTATTTGACCATTTGCATTACATTGTATAACTTGTAAATTTTGATCTATAAGAAACTTCGTGAGCTTTAGTGAAGTTTGTGGAAAACTGAGTAACGTGAAACCTTTAAATTGAGTAATGTGAAACTTGAAATTGGGTGCAAATGAGACCCTAAAAAGGGGGAAAATGTTTTTCTACACATTTGATATATGCCTTTTATTATACACATTTATTTCATATAAATTTATATTATTTTTAATCTATAGTTTTTTTACCTTAGTAAATAAGTTTTTTTACCTTGGAAATAAATTTACGTTATTTCAAGTTATTATTACATAATTTTCATTTTTTAAAAATACTTCCTTTTTAAAGAGTTTTATTAGCTAGCAAAATGCAACTTTGCATATTCTTTGATTTAGAGTGTTATTAGAATAATTATGTGGCCTGATAGTCTACCTTTATTAACTGTAGTATACTAATACTGTGTAGCAAGCTGGTACAGTAGATATCTGCTGTGCTCCTGATGTCCTTTCTTGTTATGCCACACTGTAGTCGTTACTTTTACTACAGTGCCTTCACATGTTTCTCTTAACTTCGTAGGGGATACAGACACTGCTAAGACTTCTGACGATATCAGTTTAAGTCTGGGCCAGAGCTCTAGTCTTTGTAAGGAAGGAAGTGAAGAACAAGGTAAGAACATCATACCTCACAGTGACATTATATATTGTAGTGACCAGGGTGAGTTTGTAGAATATGCTGTTCGCATTTTGGCAGAAGTTTATAATTTAATTTAAAAAAACATTAAAATAAAATTATTTATTAAGATAACAGTAATACAGGGCCATAACTGCTTTTAGCTTTCTGGAATTCAGCTATACATATTCTTCCAACTAAATGTAAGGAGAGAATTTTTATGAGAGTGTGACCCAGAGTGGGTATGAGATGGGAGATAAGAGTGCCATTGCTTTAGTTGGTCAGAGCATGTTGCCTATCTTAGTGATAGCCTAGTAAGTAAAACTGTTATTTTCCATTTGGTATGACCTAAATGCCAACTGCTTCATGTCTTGTCCAACAGTATGTTTTAATGGAGAAATGACTTGCTGTTGGAGTATCTGAAAAACTGTATATTTGCCTCCAACATGGTGCCTGCTTCCTGTAGCAGGTTTTTTTTTGTGTGTGACAGAGACAGAGAGACAGGGACAAACAGGAAGGGAGAGAGATCAGTCTTTTGTTGAGGTACCTTCATTGTTCATTGATTGCTTTCTCATATGTGCCTTGACGGGGTGGGGGCTGTAGCAGAGTGAGCAACCCCTTGCTCAAGCCAGTGAACTTTGGGTTCAAGCCAGTGACCAGGGGTTGGGTCTGTGGTCCCACGCTCAAGCCAGCAACCCGCTCTCAAGCTGGTGAGCCTGCGCTCAAGCCAGATGATCCTGCGTGCTCAAGCCAGCAACCTCGGGGTTTTGAACCTGGGTCCCCTGTGTCCCAATCTGATGCTCTATCCACTGCACTACCACCTGGTCAGGCTGTAGCAGGTTTTTAATAGAAGTTTTGGCTTCAAGTGATTTTTTTCTCTTCTTACTCAATTCGATTATAAATGACTATTTTGGATTTTTTTGGGAGTTACTTTTTTTTTGTGAAAGAACTGCCACATTTGCATGTTTGTTTTTAATTTTCAAACACGAAAGGATGGGTATGTCATCCTGATTTTCAAGTGGAGATGCTCTCAGGTTATAATTAGTGAGACAGACAATATTCTCCCTATTCCCAGCCTACTGTGATTAGTCCATGGGTGATATTTGGTAGGCAGGCAGGCAGATAAATTTCTTGTTCTTTTTATTTTATTTTATATTTATTCATTTTAGAGAGGAGAGGGAGAGACAGAGAGAGAGAGAGAGAGAGAGAGAGAGAGAGAGAGAGAGGAGACAGAGAGAGTAGAGGGGGGAGGAGCTGGAAGCATCAACTCCCATATGTGCCTTGACCAGGCAAGCCCAAGGTTTCGAACCAGCGACCTCAGCATTTCCAGGTCGACGCTTTATCCACTGCGCCACCACAGGTCAGGCAAATTTCTTGTTCTTAATAATGAAACTTATTTATGAAGTTATAAATAGATCACTAACTTACGGCATTTTTTTCATTAATACTGGTCCAGTTCTTACAAATGTAGTTTGTTTCTGGTACTTGGAATTTTAAGTTTACCTTATAATCCTGTTTTTTTAGGATTGTAGTACCCCATCATTGTTTATTTATTTTTGTGGGCTATCTCTGCCAGCCTACCCACCCTCCAAACACTCTTTTCCTTATTTTTTAAAAAAAGTTTATTTAGAATATTAAATTTAATGGGATGACATTGATCAATAAGAGTACATAGGTTTCAGGTAAATAAATATCTCAATAGTATTTGAACTGTTGATTGTGTTGGATACCCGTCACCCAAGGTCAGATCATTTTCTGTCACCTTGTATTTGTCCCTCTTTACTTCTTTCTCCTAGAACCCTCTCCCGCTGGTAACCACTTCACTTTTATCTATGTCCACAAGTCTAATTTTTATATCCTACCTATGTGTGAAATCATATAGTTCTTAGCTTTTTATGATTTACTTATTTCACTTAGTATAATGTTCTCAAGGTCCATCCATGTTGTTATAAAGCAGTGTTCCCCAACCTTTTTTGGGCCATGGACCGGTTTAATGTCAGAAAATATTTTCATGGACCGGCCTTTAGGGTGGGACGGATAAATGTATCACGTGACCAAGACAAGCGTCAAGAGTACGTCTTAGACGGATGTAACAGAGGGAATCTGGTCATTTAAAAAAAATAAAACCATTCAGACTTAAATATAAATAAAACGGAAATAACGTAAGTTATTTATTCTTTCTCTGTGGACTGGTACCAAATGGCCCACGGACCGGTACCAGTCCGTGGCCCGGGGTTTGAGGACCGCTGTTATAAAGGACAATATGTCATCATATTGTATCTTATGGCTGAGTATATTCCATTGTATATATATACTCCATCTTCTTTATCCAATCCTTTATCGAGGGACACTTTGGTGGTTTCTGTGTCTTGGCCACTGTGAATAATGCTGTGATGAACATGGGGTGCATGTGTTTTCCATACCAATGTTTTTGAGTTTTTTGGGGAGACACCCGGTAGAGGGATTGCTGGGTCACAAATCCTCTTAAACATACTGTATGATATGAAAATTAATTTCTCATAAAGAGTAAAAGTGGATTTATTGGTTTGAGAGTTACAGTATTCCTGTTTATAATAGTTATCAGAATGTCTCAAAAATTAAGTTTTGAATTTAGAGGGCCTATTACATTTAGGGGTCATATATCTTTTTATTTTTAATCTGGAAAGTACCAAGCACAAGTAAGAATTTTGTAGTGTGGTATGTTAGGAATTATATACACACAAACCCTTGCAGATACATATTGAGATTTCTAATGGTGTCTAACATTCATGAGTGCATACTATTATCTAGGTGAGGGATCACTAAACTTTTTCTATAAACAGTCAGAAAGCTTTGTAGGCCGGATGATCTCTCTTGCAACAACTCGACTCTATATTGTAGGATGAAAGAAGCCACAAATAACACGAGTGAGTGCGTGGCTCCTGTGGGCCTTAGTTTGTTGACCTCTTGTTTAGGTCTTCTTTTTAGCTTTTATACTCATCACCCCGTTCATCTTTCCAGTGTTAGTACATGTGCTGCCAAAGTGAGCACTGGTTAATATTTACTGTATGCATTTAATGTTAACACTGTTATTATTTCCACTTAACAGAGGAATATATCATGGCTTAGAGAGGTTATAAGAAACTTATCCAGAGTCACACAGCTACAAAATGGCAGTCCTATAATTGAATTCTAGTTTTGAATTATGCTTTTCTTTTCTTTTTTTTTTTTTTAATGAATTTTTATTAATGGTAATGGGATGACATTAATAAATCAGGGTACATATATTCAAAGAAAACATGTCTAGGTTATTTTGTCATTAGATTATGTTGCATACCCCTCGCCCAAAGTCAGATTGTCCTTCGCCATCCTCTATCTAGTTCTCTGTGCCCCTCCCCCTCCCCCTAACTCTCCCCCTATTCTCCCTCCCCCCACCCCTGGTAACCACCACACTCTTGTCCATGTCTCTTAGTCTCATTTTTATGTTCCACCAATGTATGGAATCATGTAGTTCTTGTTTTTTTCTGATTTACTTATTTCACTCCTTATAATGTTATCAAGATCCCACCATTTTGCTGTAAATGATCTGATGTCATCGTTTCTTATGGCTGAGTAGTATTCCATAGTGTATATGTGCCACATCTTCTTTATCCAGTCTTCTATTGAAGGGCTTTTTGGTTGTTTCCATGTCTTGGCCACTGTGAACAGTGCTGCAATGAACATGGGGCTACATGTGTCTTCACGTATCAATGTTTCTGAGGTTTTGGGGTATATACCCAGTAGAGGGATTGCTGGGTCATAAGGTAGTTCTATTTGCAGTTTTTTGAGGAACCACCATACTTTCCTCCATAATGGTTGTACTACTTTACAGTCCCACCAACAGTGAATGAGGGTTCCTTTTTCTCCACAGCCTCTCCAACATTTGCTATTACCCGTCTTGTTGATAATGGCTAATCTAACAGGGGTGAGGTGGTATCTCATTGTAGTTTTGATTTGCATTTCCCTAATAACTAATGAAGCTGAGCATCTTTTCATATATCTGTTGGCCATTTGTATCTCTTCCTGTGAGAAGTGTCTATTCATGTCCTCTTCCCATTTTTTTATTGGATTGTTTGTTTGTTTGTTGTTGAGTTTTATGAGTTCTTTGTAAATTTTGGATATTAGGCCCTTATCTGAGCTGTTGTTTGAAAATATCATTTCCCATTTAGTTGGCTGTCTGTTTATTTTGATATCAGTTTCTCTTGCTGAGCAAAAACTTTTTATTCTGATGTAGTCCCATTCATTTATCTTTGCCTTCACTTCTCTTGCCATTGGAGTCAAGTTCATAAAATGTTCTTTAAAACCCAGGTCCATGAGTTTAGTACCTATGTCTTCTTCTATGTACTTTATTGTTTCAGGTCTTATATTTAGGTCTTTGATCCATTTTGAATTAATTTTAGTACACGGGGACAGGCTGTAGTCGAGTTTCATTCTTTTGCATGTGGCTTTCCAGTTTTCCCAACACCATTTGTTGAAGAGGCTTTCTTTTCTCCATTGTGTGTTGTTGGCCCCTTTATCAAAGATTATTTGACCATATATATGTGGTTTTATTTCTGGGCTTTCTATTCTGTTCCATTGGTCTGAGTGTCTATTTTTCTGCCAATACCATGCTGTTTTGATTATCGTGGCCCTATAATATAGTTTAAAGTCAGGTATTGTAATGCCCCCAGCTTCATTCTTTTTCCTTAGGATTGTTTTGGCTATTCGGGTTTTTTTATAGTTCCATATAAATCTGATGATTTTTTGTTCCATTTCTTTAAAAAATCTCATAGGGATTTTGATGGGAATTGCATTAAATTTGTATATTGCTTTGGGTAATATGGCCATTTTGATTATATTTATTCTTCCTATCCAAGAACAAGGAATATTTTTCCATCTCATTGTATCTTTTTCGATTTCCCTTAACAATGCTTTGTAATTTTCATTATATAGGTCCTTTACATTCTTTGTTATGTTTATTCCTAGGTATTTTATTTTTTTTGTTGCAATCGTGAAGGGGATTATTTTTTTGAGTTCGTTTTCTAATATTTCATTGTTGGCATAGAGAAAGGCTATGGACTTCTGTATGTTAATTTTGTATCCTGCGACCTTACTGTATTGGTTTATTGTTTCTAATAATCTTTTTGTGGAGTCCTTCGGGTTTTCGATGTATAGGATCATATCATCAGCAAAAAGTGATACCTTTACTTCTTCTTTTCCGATATGGATGCCTTTTATTTCTTTGTCTTGTCTGATTGCTCTGGCCAGAACTTCTAGCACCACGTTAAATAAGAGTGGAGAGAGTGGACAACCCTGTCTTGTTCCTGATTTAAGGTAGAAAGTCCTCAGTTTTATGCCGTTTAAAATGATGTTGACTGATGGTTTATCATATATGGCCTTTATCATGTTGAGATATTTTCCTTCTATACCCATTTTGTTGAGAGGAATTATGCTTTTAATGTTACACTATACTACTTTCATGTGGCATTTCAAATGCCATAGATGGAACTGAGGTCGAGGCCATATATGAAGACAGTGATTTGTCATCAGACACAGATGAGGACAAGCTAATGGGAGTTTTGACAGTGATAAAGAATTGTATGGGCCTGACCTGTAGTGGCGCAGTGGATAAAGCGTCGACCTGGAAATGCTGAGGTCGCTGGTTCGAAACCCTGGGCTTGCCTGGTCAAGGCACACATGGGAGTTGATGCTTCCAGCTCCTCCCCTTCTCTCTCTCTCTGTCTCTCCCTCTCCTCTCTAAAATGAATAAATAAAAAATTAAAAAAAAAAAAAAAGAATTGTATGAATTTTATGATAAATAAAACTTGAGTTCAGTAACTTTATGGAACACTTTTTTTTTTTTTCAAATTTCAGGGCCCAAAACTAAGGTGCATCTTACACATGGGGAAATATGGTATCTAGTACTCACTATATGCCAAGTGCCATTCTAAGTACTGGAAACAAATTTGTGAATAAACAGACAAGAATTTCTATGGGTTTTAATATTAGGAGTTCTCAGTGTATAAGTACCAAAAATTTTAGTCATGTCAGCTGTAGGGTTGTGTTATCCTGAAGTTCATAAACTAACAGGCAAGCCTGCATGGTTAGCCAGCTTGGAGTTTAGGTGGCCTGGCCGGGCTTCCCTAACCAAATGTCAGGCTTGGTTGTGGTTTGGCACCACCTAGTGGCAATTGTTCATTCTGGCTTAAAATCAGTTAGGGCTCTTTTGTTTCTCTGGGTGGTTTGGATTTACAGGACATTGACCTTTAGTTGGTTAGTTGATTAGCTGGCACTTGTTTTATCAGCATGATTCAGGAAAATTGGAAGAAAACTGAGCACATGGAGATGTGTACTTTTCTTTCTCACTGCTAAGAAGAGATTACCTACAATTCCCCTCTCCGGCCTCATTCATGTCTTCCTGACTCAAGGTTAGAACTTTAGCCCGTCCTCATATGAATAGGGGGCTGGGTAGAAGATAGGGGCACTAGTTAAAAGTATTTGTAACTAGCATGGAACCAGAAAAATGAGTCCTCTATAGAAAAGAGAATACAAATAGAAATATGAAAAGTTCCAGTGAGTGAGCTCTGAACCACTCTAGCTTAACAGGTCCAGGAGACTGAGATAACAACCGGGGAGCAGAAGGTGAACCAGAAGTGCTGTGTCCAGTGTTTCAAGAAAAGTGATCATGATCAGCTTTGTCAAATATTGTTGATAGATCAAAGGACAGGAGACTTAGACTTCACCATTGGATTTAAGTGTAGAGGTTGTTGGTCACTTTGATAGTATCTTAATGGAGTGGGATTAGAATATGTGTTAGAGAGAATTAGAGGAGAAGAATTGAAAACAGTGAATATAGACTACTCTTTTGGTGAATTTATGTAAAGGGGATTGGAAATACAGAGTGACAGGGAAGTGAAGGTAAAGGGGAGATTTGGATTTTAGAATATGTAGAGGAAATAACAGCTTGTTTTTTAGAGTTGATGGGGATGATCCAGAATAGAGGAAGAAAAGGGTGATTTTTTTTTTATAAAAGTAATATATACTAATTTTAGAAAACATAGTTACATATAAGGAAATAATTCACACTTCTGCCACTGAGATAACTATTGTTAATGTCTTTATGGTGGCTTTTCATGTTGGTAGCGCTCTCGCAAACATGGTGAATGTTCCTAAAACCTGCCGGACTTTCTGTAAGAAGTGTGGCAAGCATCAACCCACAAAGTAACACACAGTACAAGAAGGGCAAGGATTCTCTGTACGCACAGGGAAAGTGGCATTATGACAGGAAGCAGAGTGTCTATGGTGGGCAGACTAAGCTCATTTTCCGCAAAAAGGCTAAAACTACAAAGAAGACTGTGCTGAGGCTTGAATGTGTTGAGCCCAACTGCAGGTTCAAGAGAATGCTGGCTATTAAGAGAGGTAAGCATTTTGAACTTGGAAGGGATAAGAAGTGAATGGGCCAAGTGATCCAGTTCTAAGCTTCATATTTTGTTTTATTATGTGACAATAAAATCTTGAAGATATGTTTAAAAATATTTTTATGGTGTATCACTAATTTTTTATTGATTTTGAGAGAAAGAGAGGAAAGAGTGAGAAGCATCAATGCGCAATTGCTTCATTGATTGCTGTCTCATATGTCCCATGACCGGGAGACTCAAGCTGAGTCTGTGACCCCTTGCTCAAGCCTTGGGTTCAAGCCAGTGACCTTGAGCTTCAAGCCAGTGACCTGTGGGCTCAAGCCAGCGACCATGGGTCATGTCTGTGATTCCATGCTCAAGCTGGCAACCCTGCACTCAGGGTAATCAGTGCATACTCAAGCTGATGAACCCATTCAAGCCAGCAACTTCAGGGTTTTGAACCTGGGACCTCAGTATTCTGGGTTGATGCTCTATCCACTGTGCCACCACTTGTCAGGCTGGTGTCTTACTTTTTTCTTATTTTATTATGATATAATTCACATACCTTAAAATTCACCCTTCTAATAATCCTTCTAGATTTTACACCCTTCTGGATGTAAATTTAGTGGTTTTTAGTATATTCACAGGTTCTTCACCCATCACCATTATCCAATTCCAGAATGTTTTCATCCAAAAAGAAACCCAGGCCCATTGTAGTCCCCGTTTGTTTCTTTAGCCAGCCCCTGGCAACTACTAATCTATTTTCTGTCTACACATCTGCCTATTCTGGACACTTCGTATAAATGGAATTGTTTAATATTTGGCCTTTTGTGTCTGCTGCTTTTATTTAGCATGTTGTAGAATACTTAGGAGTTTATTCCTTTTTATAGCTAAATATGGTATATTATTTTAACATTCTTGCAGACATGCATATATACCCTTGTTATTTTTTTTTAAATCTTACAGATTTTTCTATAGGGTCATCTTTTTCACTTAATGTATTTTTTTTTCTTTCTCTCTTTTTTTTTTTAATGTTTTTTTAAAAATTGATTTTAAAGAGAAAGGAAGGTAGAGAGAGATTCAGAGACAGGAACATTGATCTGTTCCTCTTTGTGCCCGACTGGGGATTGAACTGGCAACCTCTGTGCTTCAGGACGATGCTTAGTCTAACTAACCAAGCTATCTGGCCAGGGCATTTTTCTTATATTACTGCATAATTTTTGGAAACATTTTTAGTGCCTGCATGGTGTTAATAGATATCATAATTTATTCAACCTTTCTGTTGGAAATGCTTATACTTTTTGTGTTTTAAGAAGTTTTATAAGAATAATTTTTTTGCTAAAATTTTATATACATATTAGATTTTATCATCTAGCAGGAATTTCTAGAAATAGATTACTGATTATGGTTGAATATTCCTTTGGAAGGCTTTTGGCCATATCGCCTGATTGCTTTACAGAAGGTTACGCCATTCTGTACCACTGTGAGCAGTATGTGAGCATGTCTTTCTTTTTCTAAGCATTGCCAGAAGCAATCATGGGAAAAAAGTTTAATTGTATGAAAATGGTATCTCTATTGATTTGAGTCTGACTATTTTACTACCAGTAAGAAAAATGTCTAAGAAAGCATATCTACTAAAAAGTTTCCTAAAACCACCTAAAGTTAAACGTTTTATGGTATATCTGTTCCACTATGTTGCAGAAAGTGCATGTTCCAAAGTAAGTTTGACTGTCTTTTAAAATGAAAACCTTACATTTCTGCTTTATTGATGTCTTAGAAGGAAGTTGGTTCTGATTGTTGTTTTAAAAATGTATTTTGTTTTCTATTAGAATTAGTGATTTTCAGCTACTTGTTCAGTTTTTGTTCTGTAAAATTCATAACCTTGAAGTGTGACTATCACACTATTCTGCAGTTGCTTATTGGAGATATAGGAGAGTTTTTAGAAATAACTTTATAATTTCATATTATAAGAAAGTAAATACAGTGCTAACTTCTAAATTTTGGTATTTAGAGAATATGAGACCCCAAGCATAGTGATAGTTATTTAAAACGTAAGATAAAGCCTAATAGGTCATTTGTAAATCACAATTTCTATGGTACATTCTAGAGACTGTCTTTAAAATTTTAATTATTTAGATCTTATCTAGATTTAGATATTTTATTAAAAGTAAATAAACATTTCTATTACTTTATTCTCTATGTTTAATCTTAGGGGATAATGTGTGCTTTTATTGTTGAGATTCTACTGGGAAGAATCTGACTTACTACAGAAGCTATTGTATTTTTTTCTATGCAGTTATGACAAATAAGAATAATTTTCCTTTTTATTTAACTAATAGCAGATTTAGCCATCTTGTCTGTCAAAGTGTATTAAAAATCAGCTGTTGTACAGTTTGGCTGTTAAGCTGTATTTCAAGGTAAATTACAATGTAGGTAGGGGTAGATGGATTTGTTTATATTTACATACATAGTCATTAACACTGCCCTTAATGGAGGATTAAAGGAATAGTCTGACAGATATAAGGGGATATACATTTTTTTCATGAGGCTATTTGTAATTGTTCCATCAGTGATGAAATAAGAAAATGCAGTATTTCGCCTCATAATTTTTTTGATCTTTTCAACCATTGTGAACATCAAGAAATATTACTATATCTTGTTTGGGCACCGATATTTTTTTTTCTTATAACTCTAGGTTTTTGTTGATTTGTAAAATACTTGTTAGTATTTTACAAGAAGATTTTTGTATTGTGTTAGTGATGTGAAAAAATGATAGTTACCATTAATTGTGTCAGGCACTGTGCTAAGCTTTGTATGTCATATCTCAGTTATTCCATGTACTGCTTGGTGAGTACGATCCTGCATTTTACAGATGAGAAATGTAATCCAAGGTTATCCAGTTAGTAAGTTAGAGACAGAACTCACATAAAAATCTAGGTCCATTTTGCATATAACCCTTTGTTGAGTCTTATTTTATTGTTGATAATCTTTAGTGCCTTTTCTGAGGCTATTAGTTCATTCCACCAGTAGAATTCTTTTATTTTTGCCGCTGTGAAATAGAAACCAGGTTTTTGGAATGACCAGCCAACTGTTCTGTAGTATATTACATGAGAAATTGTTTATACTTGATTTACGGTATGCTGTGAATTCTTTCCATTGTTAAATAGTAGAAAAGCAGATCGTGAATTTGGGTTAACATTTCCAAATATGTGTTTGAAACAGATTTGGCAACTGATCGGAAGCTCTTCCGTCTGGTCTCCAATGATTCCTTCATCTCCATTCAGCCTTCCTTATCCTCTTGTGGACAGGACTTGCCAAGGGACTGCAGCGACAAAGTGAGTCTGCCAAGTCACAGCCACCACCACCACGTCGATCAGTCTCTGTCCAGTGCCTGTGACACAGAAGTAGCTTCTCTTGTCCCTTTACATTCACACTCGTACAGGAAAGATCACCGGCCACGAGGTGTACCACGGACCTCTAGCTCTGCTGTGGCTTTTCCAGATACTTCACTGAATGACTTCCCTCTGTATCAGCAAAGACGTGGGTTAGATCCAGTTAGTGAGTTAGAATCTTCCAAACCTCATTCTGGATCCAAAGAATCCTTGGTGGAAAATTCTCATTTATCTGGGGAATTTCAGCTTGTTGGTGAGCTGAAAAATAGTAATTCTCAGCCACCTACAAAAAGTGGGAAGAGCAAGCCTTTGAAAGCAGACAAAAGTATGGACAGCTTGCGGAGCCTGAGCACGCGGAGTAGTGGGTCCACAGAGAGCTACTGCAGTGGAACAGACCGGGACACTAACAGTACTGTCAGCAGCTATAAAAGTGAACATACCAGCTCAACTCACATAGAGAGCATCTTGTCAGAGCATGAGGTGTCTCCTAAAATAGGAAAGAAAAGCGGTAGGAACAAAGAGTGCTTTGCTGACCCAGAGGACAAGAGCAGCTGTACAAGTGACAAAAGGACTAGTAGTGAAAAGACTGCCTTGGAAGTGAGTACAAATAATGGGGTTCAAGAGGCCAGGGATTCTAATACCTCTGACGACATGCATGATCAGCGAGGTCTCTGCACCTCTGCATCTGAAGAAGCCAATAAAAATCCCCATGCAAATGAATTTGCTTCTCAGGGGGACAGGTCACTTGGGAAAACTGCTGAAAACAAAGAGGAGCAGAGTGATAAGCCCGCTCTTTCAGCGGATTCTAAAATTGGGAAAGACGTCAGTGGAAAGCAAAAGGAAGGGGATGTGCGACCTAAATCCTCTAGTCTAATCCACCGGACAGCCTCTGCCCATAAGTCAGGCAGGAGACGGACAGGAAAAAAACGGGCCAGCAGTTTTGATTCAAGTCGGCATAGGGACTATGTTTCCTTTCGAGGTGTTTCTGGTACCAAGCCACACAGTGCTATCTTCTGTCACGATGAGGACTCCAGTGACCAAAGTGATCTGAGCAGAGCGTCAAGTGTTCAGTCTGCTCACCAGTTCAGCACGGATAGCTCTTCTAGCACCACTTCTCATTTGTGTCAGTCTCCTGAGGGCCGATACACTGCTCTGAAGACCAAACATGGCCCTAAGGAGAAGGGCCCTGACTCTGAGCATGCGCACAAAACTCATTTGGGTCCTGAAGGGACTGGCAAAAAGCGGACAACACGTCGGACTTCTAGCACAAATAGTGCCAAGACTCGGGCCCGAGTGCTGAGCCTGGACAGTGGCACCGTAGCCTGTTTAAATGACTCCAATAGGCTAATGGCACCCGAAAGTATAAAACCCTTAACCACTTCAAAATCAGATCTCGAGGCCAAAGAGGGAGAGGTGCTAGATGAGCTATCTTTACTGGGACGGGCTTCCCAGTTAGAGACAGTCACTCGCTCTAGGAATAGCTTGCCAAGCCAGGGTGCATTTCCTGAAGGTGAAGAGCAAGATGCAGTCAGTGAAGGTAAGCAAATTACGGGAAAAGATTTCCTCAAGAGTCACTGCGATTGTTGGTTACTATTGATAAAAGTAGTACTTATTGAAATATGCTTTGTGTTAGTATCTCCCCTTCCAGTATGTTATTCAAATAGACTTTCTTCCAGGAAGAGGGAGATGATTATATTAGAAAAGGTTTTGTTATGAAAGCCCAGAAAATATATTTTTCAGTTATATTCTTTGAATATATCAACTTGTTTCTTGGTGGCATTCACTTTTCTGTGCCAGTTACTACCTGTTAATACTTTATTAGGAATAACAAACATTAATCCTCTTCCTTCTGTGTATAACAATAGCAACAATAAATGTAGAATTTCATTAGGGCCCCCAGCTGTTTCTAGTTATCTCTTATGTATGTGTGCCACTGAACTTTTAGAATTAGATCACTCACCTGTTCTGTAAGATTTTCCCCAAATACTACTTTAGCTTTAACTATGTACTTTGAAAACTTGTGGCTCTTTTATGTCTGTCTTTGGTTTTATGTTTTCTTACTCAAGTTTTAGTCCTTGAAATTTTTTTTTCCCTGTGACTTTTCTTAAAGTTTATTAAGTTGATATTTGTAGTTTACATTGGTCATTAGTGTCCATTAATGGATATATGGTATTCCCTCTGATAACAGTGATAATTTTTTGGGTAAAGTAATAACTATTTATTTCAGACTTATGGGAAATTGTGCAAAATTTTGTAGTTGATTTTGATTTAGTATTATCAGCATGCTTCGACCATTTTATTTATTTCAGAGTTGTTTCTTGCTGTTTCCTTCTGCCCAGAATAGTGTGTTTATTCTGTTCAGGTTATTGTGGAGTCTGGTCCTTGACTGCAGTGAGAAGAACGAAATCTTCTGTTGCCAGCACTGTAATCTTTTTATCTTCTACCCCATTCCTTTATTCAAGCTGTGGCTTTAGTTTTAAAGCTTGTAGTCTAAATGTTATTGTGGCCTAATAGCATTTAGTCTCTTAGTAAAAATTATGCTGAATTTTTTTGTTTGTACAAACATTCTGAAATATAAGGACATGCTTTTTTTCTTAATTCTAATTTCACCCAGAGTATTTTAAAAGTCCATATTGTGGTAAACATTCTCTTGTTTCTTTTGGGCTAGTGTCTAACAAGGGTTAATTTCTAATGAGAATGTAAAAAAAAATAATCTTTTGTAACTAAAGGAGAAAATAGTCTTTCAAACCTAAGTATTGAGAACTAATTATATCTGAAGCGATTATAACCATCCCTGGAGTCTCTGATGTGGATATCAGTTTTTTTATAAAAGGTGTGATTTGCTTTCAGTGATTTCTCACACAGATCATATCAGATATGTTCATGATATGCAAGAAACCACTGAGTTTTAAAATACAATGTAATTTTTAAAGTTTCCATTAAAATTTAAGAGTGAACATGCTATGAAATAAATATATTGCTGTTCTAAATATTGTTGAAATATAAATACTAAAAAATATGTTCAAGAGCTATAGCAAATTTTTATATCTTTGTATTTAAAATGTCATTTTTTTTTCACAGGGATAGTAAGGTGTTTTGTTTTAGGAAAAGTTGTGTGGAAGGTTGTAATTGCTTCTCAGTGCAGATCTGTGACTAATACAAGCCCTCATTTTTCCAGATTCCAGCTTTTGTTCTCTTTAATTCTGTTATGATTTTAAAAAATGAACAAATAAACCATTGCTTGTTAATAAGAAACAAAATACTGAACTCAACATTTCCATGTACTTTGATGGAACAAATGTAATAGTCTACGGCTGTCAACATTTTTGCCGAAGGAAGGCACAGTAGGTGCTGTTTTATTTGAGCTTCACTGTGTTCAGAATAAAAATAATGGCATAATTAAAGTGCTTAACTGTGTTAAGAACTTAGATATAGGTGGTCTTTTTAAATCACATTTTATTGTTTGGACTTTTTGGAAAATTGGAGGTAGTGGAAGGGGATGTTTTGGTTTTCATTATTTAAAAATTACAGTATAGCATCTCAAATACTTGGTAAAAATGTGTTTATTTTTGCATTAGTTGTCAAGAGTCCTTTCTCACAATTTAGGAGAAAATTTTCTAGCTTATCTGTTCTACTTTACCTACTGTTAGGAAGATACTGCTTACCATTCATGTACCTGTACATGAACCGTAAATAGGTTTCATCCTGATAAATTGGAAGATGTTGAGTTCTCCTTCAGGGATTCTTTTTGTTTTATATTTAAGCTGAATGATGTAGGTAATGGAATTTAGGAGGTGCAGTTTAAAGTACCAAAATAAAATACTCTGAAATAGGAGTTAATCTATGATAGTGACATGGAGTCATACCTGTTGGTATATGGGCTCAACTGTAATCCTGGCTCTGGGAAAGCTACTTACCTTCTTTAAACCCCAGCTTCCTGATGTGTCATCGTGTTGATAATACATAGTATCTATCTCATAGGGTTGTGGTGAGGAGTTAAGGAATTACTAAATATCATCCATCTGCTTAGAACAGTGCCTGGCACATAGCAAATGCTTCATAGTGCTGCTGTTTCTCTTATATAGGCCCGTTTATTATGCCACTCAAACATATCCTGTCCTTAATGTAGAAGGAAATGATTAAATCTAGAAATGATTGAGATATTTTTATTGCGCCATTGTGTAACTTGACAGTAGTAAAAAATAATATCTGAATTTCTAATATAATACCAATAGGAAAACATTTTTATAACATCTAATGTGGTCACACGGATTTTATTCTTGTTTTGGCAGCAGTAGGTCTTATAATTTATCTTCTGATATTTAGTCACATAACGAGTAACTGTTTTCATAGGACTTCTCACTATTAATCAAGTACTTTGGTTAAAATTGGGTTTCATTAATAATGTTCTGGCCCTGGCAGGTAGCTCAGTTGGTTAGAGCATTGTCCCAAAGACTTTGGGTTTGATCCCCGGTCGGAGCACATGCAAGAATCAATCAGTGAATGCATGAATAGGTAGAACAAATCAATGTCTCACTCTGTCTCTCCCTCTTTTTCTCTAAAATCGGTAAATTTAAAAAAAAGTTCTGTGATTGCTTATGTATCTTATTCCCAAATGCTTATAACTTAACAGTTTTGAGATAGAATGTGGATAACCCTCACCACTTACCTTAACCATATTTTGCTCTCTTATGCGACCATCCATCCTGACAGTATTTTAGTGCCTTGAATGCTTTCCTTGTTTTCACTCACAGAGTAAACAAACTGGTAGTCTGTTGTTTATTACACTACTTCATATGACAATGATGGTTGCGCTAAAATTATTTAATATAGAATGCGTAGGATTTTCCGTAACTCATTGAGGTAAATGGAGGTGATTCCTGAGGTTGGAGATGTGTATTGTGCATTTTGTTTTCTTTTTGATCTTTAGGAACAGATTGGATCACAGCCGTCTAAAATGTCTTGGGATGTCTGTGTTTTGTGATGAACTGACTGCCCTGAGGCACTCAGTAAATGTTTAAACTCAATTGAATGATTGTATTACTAGGTCCCAAATAAAGAGTTAATTATCTGAAGTTTTCTCTTATACTTACTCTGATTGTACCTCAGCCTCTTGAAGTTTTCTTAACACAAGGAAATTATTAAAAAGTTAAAATTCTTGCCTGACCTGTGGTGGCGCAGTGGATAAAGCGTCGACCTGGAAATGCTGAGGTCGCCGGTTCGAAACCCTGGGCTTGCCTGGTCAAGGCACATATGGGAGTTGATGCTTCCAGCTCCTCCCCCCTTCTCTCTCTCTCTGTCTCTCCTCTCTCTCTCCCTCTCCTCTCTAAAATGAATAAATAAATAAATAAAAATTAAAAAAAAAAAAAAAAAGTTAAAATTCTTGTAATTTAAAAAAAATGTTAAAAAACCACATTGTCTAAATACATGTCCTTGAAAGTATTTTGTATGTCTTGTCATTCTTGGTTTTTGAATCACTTGAATATTTGTGATTTTACCCCCTGTTTTCCTACCTATGCATAAAGCTTAGTTGTACACCTAGAGTGCTGAAATCTTACTGTTTGCACGGTATGCCATTACTATTGTAGTTTCATTTGTTACTAGGAGATACCAAGTTTTAAGCGATGTCAAAATATGACTTTAAACTTGGTTTTAACGTGTTTTCATTCTCCTGTCTGGTTTCTTAGTTTAAAGATTTTGTTGTTCTTTTCTTTTATAAAGTTAAAGGATTAAAAAAGAGTTTATTGTAATTGATTGGTTTGTGTAAGTGAATTTTCGTTAAGTTGGGCTATACTTTATGTGCCTGTGCTTACGGCGAATTGTTTTAAACTTTCGGACTCTCTTCTTTCCTTAGCTCTAATAGAACTATACTCCCTCTGGACCCTATTCCAAGTAGAATTGTTCTATATAAGTAGCACATTCGCAGGGGGCACGGTTTAGTGTTATTTGCTCTAAATAAATAGCATAGTGTTTTCAGTTGACTGTGTGATCCTAGCTACTGTTAAAGTAATTGCTAGAGTAAACTTTGAAACTTCTTTTAGTATTAGACATTTACACACAATATTTCAGAGGAAAATTTAGAAAATAATTATAACTTCACTTTAATACATTTTTCAGTGGATGACTAAACTTACATCTTGACGTGTTTGCAAAACTATTAAGAAAATAAAAAGTGTGAATATGTAGTAATTTTGCAGATAACAAAATATAAATGGGTGTTAATAGCAAAAAACCCCCCTGTGTTTTCTGAAGAAGCCAAAGAACATTTTGACAGTAAATGGACATTGTGGTTTGTCTTTTCATCTCCTACTATGGAATAACTAGCTTTTACTTAAAATTAACACAAGTCTTCAGTAGAAGGACACTAGTAAAGGAAACTTTTCTATTTCCCCTTTTTCCTATACTCAGTATTCAGTGATAACATACTACTTTTTTCCAAATATCTGAATAATTTTAGTACATTTTATTGATTAAATTATCCTCTGTAAATTTTATTCTGCTATTTTGGTTGAAACAAATTGAGACTGGAATGGTTTGAAAGTTTCTAAGTGAAGTAAATTGACCTATACATTGACCAACAGTTTGTTACTATAGAATAGAAACCTTCGATATAAGTTTTCAAAATATTCAATTGAGTTTTAAAAGGGTGATTTTAAATTCTATGACCCAAGTTAACCTTACTGCTGTCTAAGAACCTTTAACAGTTTCAGTAGTCACTTATTTAGGTTTTCATTTCCTCCAAGTGACTTCTTTGCTTTGCTTTGTTAACCATCATCCAGTGACTGCCTTGTCAAGCTGTTTTCTCCTTTGTGACAGTGTTGCTTACAGTTTTCTTTTATTGATGGCATGGTTGTCAGAAATAGGCGCAGCACACAATATGCTTTGTAGAGTGTGGTGACAGAAAGGTACCTTTACTTTCTAAATCAGCACTGTCTAGTACA
The DNA here is from genome assembly GCF_036850995.1 of Saccopteryx leptura. NCBI lineage: Eukaryota > Metazoa > Chordata > Mammalia > Chiroptera > Emballonuridae > Saccopteryx > Saccopteryx leptura. Next base: position 30,232,964 of record NC_089508.1, on the reverse strand, counting down.
ACTTTCTATGATGATGGAGATGTTCTGTATTTGTAATGTGCAGTGATGGTAGCCACTAGTCACCTGTAGCTGCTGAGTACTTGAAATGTGGTTCATGAATCTAATAAACAATTCTAAATTTTAATTAATATTTTACTTTAACCACAAATGACTAGTGACTACGATGTTGGACACCATGGTTCTAGTTGACCAGATTTAATCAGCATCATTTGTTCTCACAAGTCATGTGTAACTTTTACAAACATGAGCATATAGATTACAAGTAATAGTCTTTTCACATCTAATAGAATTTTCATTACTTCTCAGTAAAACTAGAGAAAAAGAGAAAAGAAATACTATCTCAAGGAGTCCATTTAGGTTTGGACCCAAAGCTTAATTCTTATTCAGCTGCTTAACTTTAGAATGTAACTGTAGTGTGTAAGCTGAAAAAGATATAATATGTATATATGTGTTTATAAATAAGTAATATAAATAAGTGTCCTGTAATTTGTGAAGTATACTTTTTACTGGTGGTAGCTTGCCAAATGTGTAAAATCATTGTTCTTGTCATTTTTTCAATGAAAGAAAACAATACCTAAAACAAAAGAAGTCTTTTTCTTCTGGAGGTAGTCCATATATTGCTAATCATAATGAATTACCAAGAGTATTTACTGGTATTGTCTGGGGTGAGGATAAAATGCAAACATTTAAAACAATAATTTATCAATTATTCAAATTGATGTAAATGGCTATTACTAAGCAGAATAATAATTTGAGGATTAGTAATGCTTTTCAAATGTCAAGAAGGCTTATAATAGAACTGAAATCTAAAACATTCTTGATTTTGTAATCTATTTCAAATTTCTTAAAAACGTTTTCATGTATTTGGAAGAAATGTTTCTGTACTAAGTTGTTATGTCTTTATTCATATTTAGTTTCAAAATATTCTTTTTATAAGTTAAAATGATTCTTACAATATTTAGATCACTAGGAAATAATTATTTTAAATTCAGACGAATAAACATTTGCATATTGTTTTAGAAATTCAAGCCTAGTATGATTGTATACATTTTCATGTAGTAATTCTGTTAGATCGTTGTTGTGATTTTCTCATTGTGTATCAGTTCTAGTTTGTATTTTATTGCTTTTTGGATTAAGTTATGAGTTTTTCTACTTGCCTTTGCTGATATTTGCTTCCTAATGATGAGGGGACCAGTGCTGGGGGCATAGAGTTGAATTAAGTTTGATGGCAGCAAACTACTTCACAGTCAGCAGATATTCCTGCCACCTTGAATTGAACATTTTAAAAGCTGGTTGTGCACCCTAGCAGTAGTGATTTCATTGATGCTGGGGAAGCTGTGGCACAGGGTAGGATGAGGTGAATTTAAGGCTTATTCCTTGGCATCAGAAATGAAATGCCACTGTTGCTGCTTTCGGGGTCCTCTTGAGAGTAAGGAATGAAGGCCCTGTGCTGTTAGTCAGAATGAGCAAATACTGTACTTTTAAGGCTGACTTAAAGGGAGAATAGAGGGTTGTGGAACTAAATAAATAAGACTTTAAGAAAACTATTTAAAACAACAGAGACCTTAAAACAGGATATTGGGGTTGAAGAGAAGATAGTGAAGCCAGATAATAGATTAAAACCATTATTTTTAAAGAAACAGTTACCCTTAAATAAATGACTGATACTTTTTGTGTATTCCTTATTGTGACAGTGTATGTAAGAAAACCATTTAGCTCCCACAAGTTTTCTTTACGTTTGAGGGCGGGCAGTTAGGAAGAGGCAGGCGCAGCTGCTAGTTACATCTCTGACCTAGGCTCCTGTTTGACCTGAGTCTGTCTTAATGCAGCAGTGCAGGCCAGCGAGGAGGCGGTGTCATTTCGCCGTGAACGCAGCACATTTAGGCGCCAGGCAGTACGGCGCCGGCACAATGCAGGGAGTAACCCTACCCCTCCTACATTGCTCATCGGATCACCCCTAAGGTATGGTATCTTAAAATTCCACCAAGCCTAGCATGCATGTAACAGACTTTCTAACCTGTTCTGTCCGTCTCAGGAAAACATTTAAACAGCTTTCTTTTTCTTTTTCTTCTGGTTTCTTTCATACACTTTTAAGCTCTTCAGGCTTTCTCTGCATGTAACCATGAGCCTATTGCATTATGCATGCCTTATATTGCACTTCTTAAACAAAATGAGCAGATTGATTTAGCTAATTTTATATAGAAAAATCTCTAGTATAGTTTTAGAAATGTAAATAGAGGCCTTAAGCCAACTTTTTATTTTTTTCCTACTACAAATTAAAGATGATACAACATCTTGACAGTGTTTAATATGAACCAGATATAGACTGAGTGGTAAGCTTGTTGAGGAATAACAGATAACTGACCTCAGCTTGAATCCAGTTTGATTATTTTGTTACTAAAATATATATTTTATTTTGTATTTTTTAAAAATTGGTGTTTTTATTTCATAATCACCAGGATCTAGTCAGTGACACAAAACTGAAATACTTAATTTATGGTAAAGTATAGTCACTTGGATATATGTACATATTTTTAAATACACATCTATGTTGAATTTCTCAACCTCTATAGTGTACTGAACAAAAAGATGAACATTTTTTTCCAGTATCCTAATTAAGAAAGCATCTATTTATAATATTGGGAATAATTTTTATTAAAATTTTAGTGCCTCAAATCTCAATTGTGTCAAATCTAATGAGTCTATGTCTTGAATTAGATCTATACAAATTTTTTCAAAAGATTTGTGTTTTATTTTAAGAATACAAATATTGACAAAAATTTACATGTGCTTGCTTAAGCAGTGCATATATGTATTATACCACATACTTTTATTAATCTTTGTGTTCAAAAGTACCATTATCCAAATTATTTTCATATATTTTAATTTGAAATTCAAAAGGAGGAGCATTTGATGAAATAACTGCTGTCAAATGCATGGAAGGTTGGAAGAGAGGAAGAGATAAACTGTTCCCCTTGTTAAAATCTTGTTCTTAAGAGTACCAGAATCCTTTTTTCTGTATTTTATATTCCTCCCAGATTTATGACTTGGTTATTTTACATTATTGTAATCAGGGATTTCATCTTTCATAGGTCATGTTCCTGATTAATTCTGCAGTAATACATAATTCTGTAAAAAGTAATATGGATTAGTTTAAACAATATTTAAAATATAAAAAATACGAAGGCACCAACTAAAAGAAACATTTGATCTAGAAACCTTGTATGAGCACGTTACTTTTTGTGAGCCTCCTCTTCTGTTTCCTTCCCGCTTCTTTCCTGCGCTCCCTGATGTAACTTCTTTCTGTTGATGGATTTGGGCTCTAGTACCAAACTGCAGAAAGAGCTCAGCATTTTGTTTTAATTTTTCAATTTTGTGTTTTATAACCTCTTTTTGTCCCTTAAATAATACTTGCCATAGACATCTTTGCTTTTCTACTTACTCCATGTTGATATTTCTTAATCTTTTTTTAATCTTCTCTTTTTAGTCTTTAAAAATCCTTTCATTCTTTGCTGCAAACGAGTCTGCTGAACTCATCAAATAAATATAGACAATTTAGTTTTTTTCTCTGCCTGGTGGAATATTAAAGAACTGTTTGTAACTCCAGCCGGTCACTTAGGATATCTCCAGGTTTTTGTAGCATTTTAAACACATCACCATTCAAATGAGGATATGATGTGAAACTTATTTATAGAGAGCTCACATTTGAATTTTTGGAAACTAGTCTTCCAGTAGTCAGCATGTAGATCTTGTCAGGGTTCCAGGATATTTCCAGTACAAAGGTTTTATGTATCTTAAATAGGCTGACTTCATCATGGATGAAATAATATAAAATTTAGTTATGAGAAATTAGAAGAAATACTAATTTAATAAAATATTCTTTTTTAATTGCAAAAATATTTAGGAAAAATATATTGGTGTTAATTCTCAGTGTGAATTCCATGATAATCTCATCTGAAATATAGGATGGCACGATCTTGCAATACTTGAAAACTTTGTCTAAAAGAAATGGAATAGGTATGATAATACTTTAATTATAATTACTATATAAATACTAGTAAAATTTAATTTATTTTAAACTTTAGTCAGTAGTTTAAATAATTGACAATCTAAAACGTCACTGGGTAGCATATGTCTCCTAGGATTGGGAGTACATCATCAGTTTCCTGACAAAGAATATTTGCATGATTTTTTTATACTTGTTAGATTTATATTCTGTTTTAGAACTGATTTTAAAGTATTTTTTTCATCAAGTTAGCCTTGTAGGGTAGATTTTGTATGCCCTTACTAGTCCTCCCCAGTTACGAGAGATAAAAGCAAAGATGAAAACTTAAAAATTTTGTAATATTAAGTCTACATTTATCAACCTAAATGTGATATTTTTTAGAACTCTAGGTAGTGGGGTGGAATGATAAAAAAATTATCAGTGCATTTTGGGGAAGGGAAAAAAAAAGCTTTAATGTACCCTTAGATGTATGTTTTTTTAATGCAAGGTTGAAAGACTTGTAATCAAATAACGTCGTAGCAATAACTGAGAGTTCGAGATTGGGAATCATGGGGATCATTTTGTGATGCTCAGGGATGGGTCCCCGAGTGTTTGCTGTTTGTGTGCGGTGTTCAAGGCACTCTTCTGAGCGTTCCCTGGAACCTGGAGATTCCTAGGAATAATGTGATCATACTCTTTGAGTTTCCTTTTCCGTTCAGGAGACAAATACAAAGATAATTAATAGTATAAGTCACAATACATCAAATACTAAATAAATAGTAAAGGGGAAGGAAAGATCAACTATATTTTTCTGTCATTTAAATTGAAAATGTTGATAAGTGATGCTCTTGATAGCTAACAAAGACCTAAATTTCTACTTTTGTTTTGCTGTGTTTAAAATAGGTACTATCTTTTCTCATACTGGTAGTTTTGATATAGAATTATACTGTAAAAAAGATGAATTCTTGTCATTTAGCTTCAGGTAAAGGACAACCCTCCAGGAACAGTTTCCCTAACAATTTCTGCAAAAATGACAGGATTTTGTTGTTGAAGGATTTTGGGAACAGGATTTCAAGGGACATAAACATTTTATGACTAGCTTTTGACGTTCAAAAGTTGACATTTATAATCATATAGATTTTGGCTAATTTACTTTGTTTCCTTATTCTGGAGTTTTCATGCATCAACAGATATTTTGAAAACATTTTTGTATATTTGGATATATGTATTCTCATATGTTCACATTAAAATACACCTGACTGGCTTGACCTGTGGTGGCGCAGTGGATAAAGCATTGACCTGGAACACTGAGGTCGCCGGTTCCAAACCCTGGACTTGCCTGGTCAAGGCACATATGGGAGTTGATGCTTCCTGCTCCTCCCTCTCCCTTCTCTCTCTCTCTCTCTCTCTCACACACACACACACTCTCTCTCTCTCACACTCTCTTCTCTAAAAATTAAAAAAAAAAAAAAAACTTTGACAAATGTGCTTTAAAAAAAAAATACACCTGACTGGCCCTGGCTGGATAGCTCAATTGGTTAAAGCATCGTCCCCCAAATGCAGAGGTTGCTGGTTCAGTTCCTGGTCAGGGCACATAGAAGAGTGGCTTGAAGTTTCTGTCTCTCTCTCTCCCCTTTCCCCCTTTGCGGAAATCAATAAATAAAAATAAAAATAAGTAAAATACATATAACTGCCATATAAAACCTTTTATTATGACTTTAAGTGAAAAAAATTGATAGCAAAATTTGTTGAGTACATATTCTGTAAAATCCTTCTGTCTTTTGAATCTGAAGGGGTAGCACTTGAACTACTTTAATATTTTTTCCCCAGAGTTCTTTTCCCTTGTGAAATTTGGTCATTTTGGTAAGGTTTGTGGATAAGTTAGATAGTATCTGAGGAAGAATAATAGACAATATATATGTATAGAAAATATAAACATAATTGATTATATTAGTTTTCAAGATCATCTCTTTATGTCTAATGTACAAAAATTCTACTCCAAAGAAGGTATTAAATGAATACTTTGTAGTTATGGCTTAAAAAGTGCCAGTAAGCATTGACAAGTCCACATTTTGCAGACTTGTTTTTTTCCTATGTTGCATGCAGTCCTGCGCTCTACTTAGAGTGTATACTTTTCAGTGGTTGTAAAAGAATCCTGGAAGTGAATGTTCCAGGTAGCGGTGGCCAGTAGAACTTTCTGTCATGGTGGGATATTCTGTAATCTACACTGTCCAGTACAGTAGATACTACTAGCTTCTACAGACTCTGGTAGCTTTTAGCTATGGTAGCCACTAGTCTATTTAAGTGACTGTTAAGCACTTGAAATATGGTTAGTAGGACTGAGGAAATAAAATTTTAGTTACTTTAAATTATCATACGTGCTACTAAATCAGACAGTACAGTTCCAGAGTGTATTGTGTTGCCATAACCATAGGCTAAACAATATATGCAGTGTTTTCTACTTAGCATTAATTCATGGTAATTTCAAATTATAGCTCTTCAGTCTGCAGCAGATAAGTTTATTTTATAGGTGTCACGGAAAACCATTACGTTGAATTAAAAGGATTAGGGAGACGTTGATAATCATGAAAATAATAAAGTAACTCAAGGAGGCCATCCCAAGTAGCATTCTTCTTTATTTTTCCTAAAAGGTCTCATGATTGTAGTAACAAAATGCAGTATTTCATTGAACATATGGTAGAAGATGACATGTAATAATTACTGTATATTCAAAATGTTTTCATGAGTTTCATCAGTTCAAATTTGAGTATGTACTAAGAATGTTAAAATTCAGTGTTTTAAAATAAATAATATAAAAATATAAAAAGTTAAGAATATATAGGTTCTTAATTTTAGAAATTTTTAGATAACAATTTTTATAATTTTAATAAATAATAAATTTATCAACAAAATACTAAGTATTTAAAAAATTTTATAAAATTTATAAAAGACTGTGATAAAGATCCCTTGAGAAATTACTGGTTTCCAAATTATTTTTATGATTTTCTAAAATGATGGGTTCTTGTTAATGACACCATGATATGTATTGGAAAGGCACTAACATAATTACTGTTAACTAACACCTTGTGTATAAGGCCTGTGGCTTTATTTCAGAGATATATAGGCTTTTCATAGAAAACCCCTTTATATTATATGTGGTACTTCTCCCAGTGTCCCGGTGCCATTAATCTCCTTGGTTGAGTTGGTGTTTGTTATTCAGGTTCTCTTGCACTAGTTTGTGATTTTCATTTGATTCAAAATTGTCATCTTGGTTGAATTTTATAAACATTCTTTGGTTTTCAAGTGCATAGAACTTTTGTTTTACTGTGAATTTGAGGTGTCAGAATATTTGAAAGAACAACTCTAGAGTTAATATTAAAAGTTGTAAATAAAAGTGCATTATTGACTGAAAAACAGGATTTATTTATTGGGGACCAGCGACAACCCACATATATTTTATGTACTTGTGATTCTTCTTTGCTACTTTCTCTTTCCTTATACTAGAACTCTTTTGGCTTGAGTTAGAAAAAAGTCACAGATTGATTAATTTGCATGTACTTTAAATGTTTACTGCGCTCATCACTACAAATCAGATTTCTAAGGATTTAAGCTGGCAGTATAATCTGTATTTCACAGAATTTGTTGGATCTTAGTTTACATTGAAAATGTTTTTTTTAAAATCAGTTTTTCTGTATTGACTTCATTCTAGCTGTTGTTTTCTCTTTTCTTCCCTGTAATGTCTCCCCAATCCGTGTTTTTTCCTAGCCTTCAAGATGGGCAGCAAGGCCAGCAGTCCACAGCCCAGGTCAAAGTCCAGTCCCGCCCCCCTTCCCAGGCTGCAGTGCTCAGTGCTAGTGCCTCCTTGCTGGTGAGAAATGGGAGTGTCCACTTAGAAGCATCACATGACAATGCATCTGCTGTAGGCGGCAGCAGTTTGCACGATGAACTTGGTACGCAGGCCTTATGTAATCTTGGTGGTACAAAACTTAAATGCAGCAGATAATGGGTAACGGTGGTTGCAGTTCTTTCTTGACATAGTTTCGTTTTAGAACTATACATAGGGCACTTTTTTATAGGATTTGCCGTGTGTAAGGAACATTGACTTTTACTTTTCCCTTTTCTGTTTCTCTCAGTTACTCTATATTTTCTTTTGAGCATGTCTGTTGTTAAAAGGCAGATAAAAGTGTTAATAAATGTTCATGCTTTAGTGTCTGCTTTCAATGCTTTGGGCAGTTCCCTTATTCCTTGTCATTTATACCATGTGGGGAAATGTTGGTTTAAAATACCATTATTTTGATTAAACCTTGATTTCTTTGAAATCTCTGAATGTGCTCAGGAAAGGCAAAATTACTTTCTCATGGTCTATTACTATAGAATCTTCGTTTTAGGTATTCTGTATTTCACTTCCTTGTTCTTCACCTGAAGGAGGATTTACTGTCATTCTAAAGGCAATACTCTGAGGACATTATGGCTCAATACCAATATCAAATAACTTTATAAAGTTTTTCTTTTTGTGTTAATACGTCTATAAATGTTATTGAATAGTTATTAAAAAGTCTCAGACAGGTGGTATAGTTTAAAACCTTAATAATGCATATCCACTCAAATACCAGTTTTCTGCCTTAATGACACTATTTTATACAAGTTTGGTTCTTATTTCTCTGTACACTTGTGCTTTCTTGTGCTCAGAATGCAGATTAATAACAATTTAAGTAAATATAATGAAGAAAATCTTGTTATTAAAAAGTGATAATTTGCCTGACCAGGCGGTGGTGCAGTGGATAGAGCATTGGACTGGGATGTGGAAGGACCCAGGTTCGAGATCCCAAGCTCGCCAGTTTGAGCGCGGGCTCATCTGGCTTGAGCAAAAAAAAGCTCACCAGCTTGGACCCAAGGTCGCTGGCTCGAGCAAGAGGTTACTCGGTCTGCTGAAGGCCTGCGGTTAAGGCACATATGAGAAAGCAATCAATGAACAACTGATGTGTCACAACGAAAAACTGATGATTGATGCTTCTCCATCTGTCTCCGTTCCTATCTGTCTGTCCCTATCTATCTCTCTCTGTAAAAAAAAAAAAAAAAATGATCATTTGAAAGGATTGTTTGTTTATTGTGATTTTGTTATCCATATAAAGATGATTTTGTTTATCCATACAAAGTTGATACTTTGAGTAGAAGGATATGTGGTATAAGGTGCCCAAATTAGGTATAATAAAATTTCAAATGCTATTTATTTTTTCTCTTCTCATTTTGTAAAATAATCCTTGGTTACAGAGAGATATTAGTAAATATTAGATATGCATATTGATGAAAATTGTCTTTAGCAAATCTTTTAGAAACTTGAAAATAGTCATCTTAAGGTATTTATAACACTATAATGAGAGGCAACAAAACATTTTAATTTTAGAATGCTTTTGTTTTTGAGTTTTGTAATTTGAAGAAGCAAGAAGTCCCTAAGGAGGCTATTTCAGAGAGTAAGATAGACTTTATTTTAGTTATTTGCTTTGACTTAAAGCAGTGGATACTTTTTAGTTGTAGATATATTCAGTTAATTATATCTTTTTATTGATACTTCTCTTGGGTTAACCCAAAGCTCCTGTGAACAGAGGACTTGTCAGTTTGTGCTTACAAAATGACCATTGCCCATCGGATTTATGGTAATAGATGAGCTAAAGTAGAAAGGCTTAGTTTTTTGATCCTTTTGGATTTTTAGACTTTTGTCAAATCAAGTATGAAATGAAACAGTAAATGATTTTTCTCTGTAAAACTTAAATTTCTCAAAAAACTTGCTTAAGTAAGTTAATTGTAATGGGACATGCAGGTTATTGAAAGTATGTACATATGAACTATCTTGACAGTTCTGAAGATCGAGAGGCTCTTCTGATTGGAGGTGACTTGAGCATCTATTAGTGAATATTCTGGATATATTAATGAAATTTGCAGCTTTTATATTAGCTGCCTTCTGTCAGCTAGTTTTTGGCCTGTGGTAGCTGAATTGAATACATGGGAATAATTAACACAAAACAAGCAGCCTGGACAGGTTATACCTGTTCCATAGCACATAAATAAAGTTTGCCAAAAAAGATTCTGAAAATGAGCTGCAGCTGAGTTGAAAGGAATTGGTAGAGAGACTGATTTTTATAATATGTCTACTAGAATATATTTGTTCAGTTAATAGTAGTGAGATAATTTTGTGTGAATGAATTGGGGTATTAATATAATCATTTATGTTAAAGTTAGCCACAATATTCCCTACAAGAATAGGGTATTTACCAAGATTGCTTCCTTCCAAATTTAGCTTCTTAAATTGAAAATTTTTAAACATACAGTATTTATGTTTAAAAATGTATACATAGGCTGACCAGTGGTGGTACAGTGGGTAGAGCATCAACCTGAGATGCTGAGATCCCAGGTTCAAAACCCCATGCCAGCATGAGCGCGGGCTCATCAGGCTTGAGCGCAGGCTCGCCAGTTTGAGTGTGAGGTCACCGACTTAAGCACAGGATCATCAACATGATCCCTGGGTCTCTGGCTTGAGCCCAAGGTTGCTGGCTGGAGCAAGGGGTCACTGGCTTAGCTTGAGCTCCCCAGTCAAGGTACATCCGAGAAGCAATCAATGAACGACTAAAGTTGATACAACTATGAGTTGTTACTTCTCATCTTTCTCCCTGCCTCTCCCTTCCTGTCTCTCTTTTGCAATAAAAAAATTATACCGACATTAATACATTTATATAAAATACCCATACACATATACACACTCAAACTTACATAATTACACTCTTACACATGTGTATATTTGAGTGCATATAAATGTTTGTATAAGTGCACATATGTGTAATAGTTGTGTATTTACTTATAAACTGAAGAACAGCCTTTTTGGATTAAAAGAAACTTGCAGTTAGGCATTATTTAATTAAAAGTGTAGGTAGTTTTCCTTAACTTTTTTCTATATATTTACTCTGTGGTGTCATAGTGTATAACCACATTCGTTTCCTATATGGAGAATCCTTATTTTTCTGTTGCATTTTGACTAACATTTCAAGATTACCATGTAAAACTGAATTGTAAGTGTGTAATCTATACACTGGTTGGAAAAATTGGGGTGGGTTTTTTTCCTATTGATAGATTTTATTTCCATGCAAACTTATTTTTTAAAAGATTCAAATGATTGAAGTGATGGATAAGTTTTAAAGTTAACATCTTTGAAAAGGAAATTATTGTCAAAGAATTTCTCAAAATTTTCAGTGTTGCTCTTTATACATCTTAAAGGTTAATTTCCTTCTCATTGGTCTTTTATTGGACTTGTTTATTTGCTGTTGATTTTCTACTATATTCTAAAGTAAGTTGCAGTTTTACTGAATCAAAACAAGCTGTGCTTAGAGCCCAGATAAGTCACACAAGAGACTCTGAATTCAGGTAGCCTTAAAATTCTATTCTTTTTCTGTAACTTTAGCAATCACTTCTCAGTTGTTATGTGAATCCTAATTCCTGTTTTGAATTAAGACTAATAAATTGATGTAATGATGAAACCTGCTATTATACTTGATAGTTAAATGTTCTAGATAAGATTAGATAAAACAGGAAAAGTTATGTATGTTTTTTTCTGTGTACGATATTAGTGGTGGTCGTTGCTTTGAAAAAATATATACAAAATTATTTTCATGTAAAAATACTGTAATGCTAAAGATAAGAAAACAGGATGAGTCTATCAAAACATAAATATAAAATAATAAGTAATGTTCTTGAGGTTTAAAAAGTGATGAATGAATTAGTTTTTCTAAGGTTTCATTACTGTACATGGATTGAGAAAGAAGGTATTCTTTGAGATAATCTGCTTTACTACAGAATTTATTAACTTGAAAATGTAGTCAGCTCTAGAACAAGACTTAAAGGAAATCGGGCAGCACCCTATTGCCCTTTTTATTAAGCAGAAGTAGCATTTGGATGCTATAAAACTTTCACTTTTAAAAGCAGAAACTCAACCCTGAGGTCACCAGCTTGAGTGCGGGCTCATCTGGTTTGAGCAGAAGCTCACCAGCTTGGACCCAAGGTCGCTGGCTCGAGCAAGGGGTTACTCAGTCTGCTGAAGGCCCATGGTCAAGGCACATATGAGAAAGCAATCAATGAACAACTAAGGTGTCGCAACGAAAAACTAATGATTGATGCTTCTCATCTCTCTCTGTTCCTGTCTGTCCCTATCTATCCCTCTCTCTGACTCTCTCTCTGTCTCTGTTAAAAAACAAACAAAAAAAGCAGAAACTCAGATGCTCTATACTTTTAGTGATTTTTTCTAGTTATCCTGTTGTTTAAAAAAGATGATATATGTCATGTACTTACTCTGTGGCATTTTGACTACTTCATAACACTTTTCCTTTTCTACATGTGGAGTTAAGAGGGCTGTAGGGACCTTGGAGTCTCTACTTCAAAGCCCTGTGTTATAGTAGATCATTTTTATTCATCTATAAAAATGTTACATTCTTGCTCTGGCTGGTTGGCTCTGCAGTAGAGCATCGGCCAGGCATGTGGAAGTCCTGGGTTCATTTCTGATGACACACAGGAGAAGCGACCATCTTCTCTATCCTTCCCCCTTTCTTGCTCTCTCTCTCTCTCTCTCTCTCTCTCTCACACACACACACACTCTCTCTCTCTCTCTCTCTCTCTCTCTCTTTCTCCCCCCCTCTTTCTAGCTCCCTCTCTCTTCCTCTCTCTCTCTCTTTCTTCCCTTCCCACAGCCATGCCACAGTTTGAGCAAGTTGGCCCCGGGTACTGAGGATGGCTCCATTGCCTCGGCTCAGGTTCTAAAATGGCTCGTTGCTGAGCAACTGAACATCGACCCCAGACGGGCAGATCATTGTCCCATAGGGTGCTTGCCAGGTGGATCCTGGTTGGTCAGGACACATGTGGGCACCGGTCACTGCCTCCCTGCCTCTCACTTAATAACAAAAATAAATCTACATTTTTTTTGCAGCAACCTTGATTTTATTCTTTATTATTTTTTAATACAAAAATGACTAAATTTTTTGTTTTTTTGGGGGGGGTAGGGCAACATAAAGTATATATAAATGAAAGTAAAATGTTTCTATTGAAATAGCAAAAATGTTTTATCACATCTAAAATGAAAAAAGTGTTAAGGGGGTTGGTGGATATTCTTATACTTTCTTTTGATAAATTTTAAACTTGCTTTTCCCATTCTTACAACAGAAATACAAATTAAGAAAATGAAGTCACTTGTAATCTCTTCACTTAGAAATGTTCACTTTTAACGTAGAATTTTTTTCTTCCTTTATAATGCTCACATGCATATTTTTCTAAAACAGAATTGAGATCATGCTGTGTGACTTTTGTTCTAGTGTATGAATTTTTGTATCCTGATTTATCAAGTGGGGTAATAATGATAACTACATAGGTTTATGGTGAAGATTATATCCCTAAAATATGAAAGCAATAAGAAAGTGCTTGGTAATAGTCAGTTATATAAATAATTATTGCTCTTATTGTCATTAACATTATTATTTATCATAATTTACTTAGCTAGTAACTTACTCCATTGTTAGTATTCAGTGATCCCTGATACTTCCTATTGTGATGATAAACGCTCTGCTGAGCACCTTTTACATAAACTTTTCTGTACAGCAGTGAAAAAAAATTTTTTTAGGCTAAATATGTTGAAATGGAATCATCAGTCCGGGGGAATAAACATTTGGGCTTTGATATATATACTTTTCTTTTTTTTTTAAAGAGAGACAGAGACAGACAGGAAGGGAGAGAGATAAGCATCAACTCATAGTTGTGACACTTTAGTTGTTCATTGATTGCTTTGTCATATGTGCCTTGATGGGGGGGGGCAGTGACGTTGGGCCCAAGCCAGTGACCTTTGGGCTCAAGCCAATGACGGTAGGGTCATGTCTAAGATCCCATGGTCCAACTGGCTACCTCAGGGTTTTGAACTTGGGTCCTCAGTCTCCCAGGTCAAGGCTCTATCCACTGCGCCACCATTTGGTCAGGCTGATATATACTCTTAATTGCTTTATGGAAAGCTTGTACCAGTTTATACTTTGGCAAGGTTTGAGAATGTCTGTTTTATCCCCACAAACACAATAAATTAAAAATAAATGTAGCCCTAGCTGGTTGGCTCAGCGGTAGAGCGTCGGCCTGGCGTGCAGGGGACCCGGGTTCGATTCCCGGCCAGGGCACATAGGAGAAGCACCCATTTGCTTCTCCTCCCCCTCCCCTCCTTCCTCTCTGTCTCTCTCTTTCCCTCCCGCAGCCAAGGCTCCATTGGAGCAAAGATGGCCCGGGCGCTGGAGATGGCTCCTTGGCCTCTGCCCCAGGCGCTAGAGTGGCTCTGGTAGCGGCAGAGCGACGCCCCGGAGGGGCAGAGCATCGCCCCCTGGTGGGCAGAGCGTCGCCCCTGGTGGGTGTGCCGGGTGGATCCCAGTTGGGCGCATGTGGGAGTCTGACTGTCTCTCCCCGTTACCAGCTTCAGAAAAATACAAAAATAAATAAATAAATAAATAAATAAATAAATAAATAAATAAATGTAGATAAAGTCTATTCTAACTCTTATCCCGTAGATAGATAAATAAATAAATAAATAAATGTAGATAAAGTCTATTCCAACTCTTATCCCGTAGATATTCCTCAACATGAAGATAAAGTTAGTGACCTAGAAAAGTTGAGAGTTTAAAGAAATATAAGTAGCTTGCAATTATGGACTAACAGCTTAGTCTTGCTCATAATTTTTAAAATTGCAAATTAAAAATAGGATTGGGATTTTTTTTTTTTATCTGTTGAATGTTCATTGTTGGGAAGGGACTAGAGAAATAGACAACTAAAAGAGTGAATGTTTTTGGAAGATAGTTTAAAACTACAGACCAAATTTTGATCCACACATTTTTTTTTTGATCCACAAATTTTATAAACATGCAAAGGTATATACATATATATGGTCTACTGGAAAGTTCTATCCGTTTCTATCACAAGTTTCAACACGTAAGCACATGTTTATTTGGCGCATGTGTGCCTCTCTATTTTTATCACTTAATGTATACATACTGACGTAGCAGGTTAACTAAAACAAAGTTGATTCACATTAGTCTTATGTGGGAAGCCATAGTGTACCCATGGCTACTGATAGAGTTCATTTACGCCACTGTAATTTTTACAAATTTCAACAAGGAGGAAATGCTACAGAAGCATGTCTGTCGCATCCACCATATTCCCCGGACTTAGCACCCTCCGACTATCACTTGTTTTTGTCCTTACAAAATTTTTTGAAGGGCAAAAAATTCAAAAATGGAGAAGATAACAAACAAGCACTGGTTCAATTTTTCGCATCAAAAGATAAAACATTTTTCAAAAATGGGATATACAAATTGCCCTCACGCTGGCAAGAAATCATTAATAATGGCAATTACATTATTTAATAAAGTTGATGGTAAGAAAAATTTGTATTTTGTTTTATTCCAAAAATGGACAGAACTTTCCGGTAGACCATATATATATATATATATATATATATATATATATATATATATATATGGATATTTATTGTTTTTAGTTTTGAAAATATTAACCTAAATGTCTATTACTAGAGAACCCTGAAAGAAATGATAGTACATCAACATAGTGTAATATTCAGGACTTGATACGTCTGTATTATTGATATGAAAATGTAAGCTACTGCCTGACCAAGCAGTGTTGCTGTGGATAGAGCATTGGACTGGGACACCAAGGACCCAGGTTCAAAATGCTGAGGTTGCCACCTTGAGCGCAGGCTCATCGGCTGGAGTGCGGTCTCACTAGTTTGAGAACAGGGACTTGAGTGTGGGATCATAGACATGACCCCATGGTCTCTGACTTGAACCCAAAGGTTGCTGACTTGAAGCCCAAGGTCGCTGGCTTGAACAAGGAGTCACTTGCTCAGCTGTAGCCCCCTGGTCAAGGCACATATGAGAAATCAATCAATGAACAAGTAAGGAGCTGCACCAAAGAATTGATATTTCTCATCTCTCTTCCTTGTCCGTCTATTCCTATCTGTTCTCTCTGTCTCTCTCTCAAAAAAAAAGTAAGCTACTTAGTAAGCAAAAAAAAAAGTAGGTTTTAGAAAGTGTGTGTGTGCGGAATGATCCCTTTTGTCTTGGGACAAAACATGTATTGAAATTGTTCAGAAGAACATGAAAACTGTTCTTTACAGGGGCTATCTCTGGGAAATGTGGAGCTCTCTTCATTTTATGTATTACTTTTGAATCTTCTAATGCATAGTATTTTAAAAATGAAACACAAAACAAGCATCACTCACTCTCCAAAATCTTGATTGTTATCTTGTGGAAATTTTACTGACTACATGCTATCTTACACTCATTTACTCTGATTTTTACCTGACCAATCTTTTTCTTTGTTTTTAAATTCGTTTTCTGGACATATTATTTAGATATGATAAAATACATCCATTTTATTTGTTTATTTATTTATTTAGTGAGAGGAGGGGGGATAGTGAGACAAACACTCACATGTGCCCCAACTGGGATCCACCCAGCAACCCTCATCTGGGGCCGATGCTTGAATCAACCGAGCTATTTTTAGCACCTGAGGCTGGCACTGGGACCAACCAAGCTATCCTCAGTGCCCAGGGCCAATGCTTGAATGAATGGAGCCACTGGCTATGGGAGGGAAGAGGGAAAGACAGGGGAGGTTGTGGGGGAGAGAAGCAGATGGTTGCTTCTTTTGTGTGTCCTGACTGGGAATCAAACCCGAGACATTCATATACTGGGTTGACGTTCTGTCCACTGAGCCAACCAAAGTGCATCCATTTAACACGTACAATTTGATGAGTTTTAACAGATGTGCATATATGTGAAACACCACAATGAAGATACTGAACATTTCTATCATTTTAAAAACATTCTTTGTGTCCCCATTGCTGTTCATTGCTCCTCCACCTCTGGCCTCAGGTAGCCACTCTGAACTTTATGTCATTATGGTTTTCCCTTTCAAAGAACTTCATGTAATGGCAATTACACAATTTGTAGCCTTTGTATTTAGTTTCAGCTTCAGATGATGCTTTCAAGATTCATTATGATGTTGTGTTTGTAGTTCCTTGTTGTTACTGAGTATTCTGTGAGCCTGCTGCACATTCTGTATCTGTTCATCTGTTAATGGATGTTTGTGTTGTTTCCAGTTTTTGGCTATTGTAAATAAAACTTCTAAACTCTTTACAAAAGTGGTTTTACATACCTAGCAGTAATGTGTTCAAATTCCAGTTGTTACTGTTCTTTCTATTATTTGTTATTGTCAGTCTTTTAAATTTTAGCCCTAGTGGATGTATAATGGTATCTCATTGTGATTTAACTTGACATTTCTTTTATGACTAAAAATGATGAGCATCTTTTGATGTGCTTATTAAGACTCCATATCTATCGTCTTTGTGAAGTGTGTCCAAATGTTTTACTTTAAAATTGGGTTGTCTTATTACTGAGGTGTAAGAGTTCTTTTAACATTTTAGATACAGATAATATGTCAGATACAAATGATAAATATTTGCTCCCATTCTGTGGCTTGCCTTTTAGTTTACTTAATTAATTGTGATGTCATCAATATTACTATTATGGATTATTTTGCCAAGGTAATAAAAAATATGAGCAGATTAAATCGAAGTAGAATATGAACTTGTATATTGACTTTTGGAAGGATCACCTATTCTTGGGGTTAGACAGTGGGTGTGAAGTTAATAGGGAAGTAAGGCATGACCTGTTAAATCAGAACTCGAGAACAATGGTCACATCAGTAAATATATCTAAGTAAATCTCTTTTACTGTTGCCAAGCAGTAGATTTATCTGTCTTGACACCTTACCAGTTCTCAAAAACTCTCTTCTAAAGCAACATCTTCGTTCTAGTACGTGCCCTTTTCTTCTTCTTCTCCTGTTTTAAAAACCTAGCCACAGTGTTGTGCACTCCAGGAAGAGAAGGACTGGTTCTCAATATTGAAACGTTTTTTTTTTAATATTGAAACTTTCATTAAAAATAGCATAGTGATTTGATTTTCATTGTAGCACTAGAGTTAAAGTGGTTTTAGAAGCCTAAGACTTCTAACCTCGTACAGAGGTTGGCAGACTACAGCCTTAGGCCAAAATCTAGCTTGATGCTTGTCTTTGTTAGTGAAGTAAATACGTATTTATGTTATGCATTTGCTGTCCTTGCTCTCGTACTGTGATGTCAGACTTCAGTTGTTCCAGCAGAGACCCTATGGCCCACAAAGCCTAAGATTTATCTGGCCTTTTACATAAAGTTTCCTGCCTTCTCATCTAGGGAGAAACAAGTCCATTAACCTGTAAGCAGCAATAAAAGGAATCATTTCTATATGGGTGAAAACTCATAATAACGGGGGTGCTAGTCATGAAGTTGGAACTAATCTTAAAGGCCTTCTCTCAAAAGTGTAATAATATATTCAATACTTATTATCAGAAATAAACACTTTTTGTAGAATACTCAGATTAGTAATATAGATAGATGTGTGTGGCCCTTTAACAGCCTTCTTAAAAAACACTATAAAGTTGCCTCCTTTGTACCTCTTTGCTCTTAAAACCCTATCAGCCATAGGAGTAATGCGAGAGAAGGGGAAGGCAGATGAGAAGTGTGCAGGATTAGGTTTGCAGATCACAGACTGAACAGCACAGGCCTCTGCTGTTGGTACTGGGTGATTAGAGAAGCCCTACAGCTGATTTGTCCTGTGAGTACCCACCTCCCTCCAAAGTACATAGGTGGAACAGTGACATCAAGAACCAAATAGTTGGCTTTCTTAGGCGAGCACTAGTTACAGACTTCATGTGTTTAACTGTGTGTCATGTGGCGGGGGTTTTTATTGATAGGACAAGTGAAAGAATCCCATTCCTTTCTCCCGTCTTCCGTCTGTTTGCCAGTGTGTATTTGCATTGGTCTGCTGGACCATTTGTGTCCTCGGGCACGTGCTTCAATTGTCCTCCTTCCTTAAGTCAGGATTCAGTTTTACTCATCTTCCTGTTGATCATTTATAAATTGACCTATGGTAGAAATTCTCCTACCTCAGAGAAATGGTTTTGCATAATTAAATTTAATTTTTATAGACAATAGTAGTTACTGAATATTCAAAATTTAAAAATACCAGATACCTTATTTTTTTTTCTTTAGCTTTGGAGATGCTATATTATAGTCAATATCATAAGTAAGTTTGTAATTCTAGCCCCCATCTTGTTTATTTTGCCAGAAATAAACTTTTTTCTTTTTTAAATTGTGACAGAGCCATTCTGTTAGATATAATTAATTATGACAGGAGAGTTGAATTATGATGAGATGACTTAGTTTATAATCATAATTCATGTGGAGAGGAAATAATTGCATTGATTTTCTATTTTCTTCCCAACTTATGGTCATTAGAAATATTTAAATTGAAGTATTTTTCTTCATACAGAATAATGTTAAGATTGGGCTATTAATAAAGGCACATTTTACTTTGGATCCTAATGTTAACTATGATCATAGGTTTAATCTCAAATGGGATATATGTAAAATTGTTATGCATGCTAAGATGATTTGGACAAATTTAAGATAGTCTTTATCTTTATTAACTAAAGCAATATATACTGATTTCTGTTCTGGTTATTTTTGAAGATGCCTTTAATTATCAAATAATACATTAAAATGTTACTCATTTTTCACTGAAGCCTTATGCTAAATATTTTTAGTGTAATTTTTTTTCTTTGAGTTGCTTATCTTTTGATAAAATTTGTTACTTCTGAAGTGCTGTTACTTGCTCAGCCCAAAGATAGAAGTGGATGGAATCTGCTCTTTCAGTGGAGTAAGCTTGGAATATACCATGAAGCCTTGATAGGATGTTACTTTGTTCTGCCATGTGCCATGTATGTTTTTAAGAACCTGAACACGTTCTTAAAGCTAGTAGGTAGACCAAAACTTCTTAGGAAGAAATAAAAAGTACTGCTGAAGTTGTGCACATTTGTTAAAATTATAGCTGCTCTTACACATGTTTTATGCTTCTGTTTAAATTTTTTTTGTTTAAGTTTTATTACTTGTTTAGTCATTGGTTTGTATAGAAGTATTCAGAGTTACAGATTTATGTAGTAATAAAACTGCTCAATTTTCCAGCTTTTTGTCTAAAATAGTGTTGTAGGGGACATGCTTTATTTTTGTTTGTATTTATTTAAAATGCATCTATTTCTGGGTAAAAGTTTCATATTAGACATCTCTACATAAAAGACATAGTTGTATAGTGACTTAATGTTCTTTTACTTTTCCACTTGTACAAAGAGTATTAATCTTTAGTTGATTTCAGTTGCATGTAAATATTTATTTACTATTCTAAGAACAGGACTTATATTACTAAAAATCCCATGGAATGCTTAATTACTCAGAATATGCTTTAATAATCTAAATACTGTTGAATATAGAGTTATTTCTAAAATGCACACCAATTATGTGATATAAACATACGCACGTATCCATTCTTCCTGGATTTCACACACCGTAGCCTAGCCCTCTAGCTATTTAACTTGGGTGTATAATTCTTCTGCATTTATACAATCAGTGATTTTATTAAGGTATTTTTTCTGAAAATGTAAGTTAATTATAGTAGCATAACCAATCTGATTACCCACAGTGAGTGAGGAAAGAGCATAACAATTGCAATTTAAAAATAATTTCTAAATCTCAGTCAAGCCAGTACTTTTGATTTTTGTTCTCCACTAACAATTTCTGCAATTCACCCTAACACTTCAAAAAAAAATGTCAGTAATAGATGTAAGAAGTAGCCAAGTTGACAGCTTATATAATTTCATTTTTGTTTATGAATCTGGTTTCTTTTAGAGGGGCTAAGAGTGTATGACTCATGCCTGACAGCAGTGTTAGGTAATCCACATGCTGAGTAATTCTCCCTTGAAAAACAGCAGATGAACTGAGCATTTCTCAGACATTGTTTTTCTTATTTATTGCAGGAATATGTTATTCTGACAAAAAAATTGCTACTACAAAAAACACTATAATAAAATAAAACATTTGTGTATTCCTTCTGATCCATAGAAAGTTCTCAAATTATGCTATTAAATAAAGTACTTTTTTTCCAATTCTAGTACTTTTAAAGTAATTGGTGAAATGTTCTGTAAATCCTTATATTATTAGTGTATTATGAGCACCTTTTATTGTCACTTTTCAAGGATTTCACTGAAATAAAAATCCTTATAGTATACTATTTTTATTATAGTCATAGAAGAGAAATCTCTTAGCCCTGCCACGAGGTGAAATTGCCTTTTAAGATTCTTCCTATCCATAACCTCAGTAATTCCAGCTAGGTAAACCAAACCCCCATAAAAGGAAAAGCAGCCTGGACTAGATGCATGCGGTTTTAGGGATGTGCACGTCTCTCATTGCTTACTAGAAGTTTATATCAGTTATTTATCCTCCCTAACCTAACTGATATGACTACCCTAGTTTGTCAAGGGAAAGAATGAATTTCAGACAGTGTCTAGCTTTTTAAAATTTCATTATCAGAAATAATTTTATCTTATAAAGTTCATTTTAAGAGTCTTTTAAACCTGTATTTGTTTGCAACCACCATCATTCCTAAATCTTCCATCAGTTTAGTAGCGATACTCAGCTACAGCAAATGGTATTCCTAAATTTTTTTAGAGTTCTTGTGCAATCTACAAATAATAATGTTCATTAAATACATTTACTTAATTACCAACATTATTATACTTTATCTTTATATCCATTTTGACAGTCTTCATTTTTTCTAAACAAACAAAAGTTGATCACAAATATTTGTCATCTGGCAGTGTGAGCTGTCTTAAAACTTAAGCAGCTTTCCAAATGCTCATTCACTGCTTGCAAGTAGTGGTCAGGTGACTTTTACACAGCACTAAATTCATTCATAATACTACTTAAGAATGTTCTAGGAGGGGAGAAGAGGAGACTGGTATTGCAAAGATGACTTCAGTACCTTACTTTTAATACCTGATTATGTATGTTGACATTCTGCCCACTGTTTATTTTAGCATTACTTTTCAATCTACATGCTGAATTATGTGCCAGTCATTTCTTTTAAAATATTTTGGGAAGAGATTATAGTACATTTTCTTAAATTGTAATAAGTTAAAAAAAAATTAGTGTTTTGTGAAGGAAAAACTCTGAGTATTCTAATGACTTTTTTAAAAAATCATTTATTTGCTAGGTAAGTTCTCTTCTACACTTTATGAGACTGGTGGCTGTGATATGTCACTTGTGAATTTTGAACCAGCAACAAGAAGAGCATCTAATATCTGGTATGTGTGAAATCATTTTGGAAGAGTGTGTACTTGCATATATGTGCCATATTTAGTGTTTTTAAGCCTTTATATATAAATGTTTTAAAACATTTGTTCATATTGGCTTAATTTGTCATAGTACATTTGTCTCTAGAGAGTTAAAGTAGAATTTGTTACTTTGGAATAAAAGCATTATTCTTAAAAATTATTGTGTCTTTTAAAATGAAGTAAACATTTCCTGCTGATCTTACAGTAGGACAGTAGTTTGCATAGTTGCAAATTTAACTATAGATTTCATGATAAATATAGGATGTAAAAAAGCTTATTAGAAAAATATTTACACAACTAAATTATACCCATTCGTTTCCTTTTTCTTATGTGTAATTTAAATATTTTACATCCTTGTAAGGGTTTTATCAGGAATCTTAAACGATCAGCTTTTATTTTGTTTTAAAATTTGTTTGCCAGCTATAAGAAGGTCATATGTTACATTTAGCTTCTTTTTCCACCTTTCCTTAGGAAGGAATTATTTAAGATAACACTGATATTAGAAAAGAAAATAAGGAATTAGAAATCTTGACCATAAGACATAATTATAGTTTAGAATATGTTAAAAAAATTTTGTAAAATTTTAATATTATTGTTCATCTGTGCAAGTTGCTACTTCAAAATCCGTTATTGATTAATTAGCTCCCTGTTTTCACTAGGGTCATTTGATTCTTTTAGGATTTCCATTTAATAATGGACACACCTACTTAAAGATTACATACATCTCTGGGCAATTCACTTAGTTTTTTAAGTGTTGAGATGTTATTTAAAGCAATAGGATTTTATAGCCACATAGATGAAAGTGTCACATATCTGCTGAAAAGACGGAACATTTAGGAAACTAAATTCTTTAAACTCCTTTAGTCCAGTTTCAGAATTCATGTCAAAAATGATTAAATTGGTGTGTTAGGTGTTTTCTAACAGTAGGAGAATGCAGGAGTAGAAGTAATTAGCCTTAATATAATTCAAGACAAAAATAATTTCTTACACCATAAATGTGGTAAGGTCTCAAGTTTTGAAATGTAACCTTGACTGAACTATAGAAACTGAATTGTCATGTTCTGGGCTGTTTAGCTAAATTTATTGTGGTTCTAGGAAATATGTCAATTGCTTTCTTAAACACTTTGCATAAGAACCTTGGAATAAAGGTACTGTCATCCTATGTTACTGATGAGGAGAACTGAAATATATAAAGGTTGGATAACATGTCTAAGATCTCATTCAGTTGATGAAGAGATTTGAATACAGATACTCTAAGAGACTATATATACTCTTAATCACAGCTCTAGGAAAATAATGTCTTACATTTTGAAGTTGACATAAAAAAATGAAGACACTGTAAATATCTAGTTGTTACAAGATTTGTTTTTTTATTTTTCTATTACCTGGCAAGCTGTTTATTCCCTAAAATCTTTATCATTTTATTTTAGTGACACGGATTCTCATGTATCCAGTTCTACCTCAGTTCGATTTTATCCACATGATGTGGTAGGTTTTCCTTTATTTTTATAAAATATGTTTTCAGATTGCTGTTACACAAATCAGAAAAATACAAAATTTGTTGAAAAATATGGCAAAATACTTTCGCTGTCCCATAGTGGATCTCTTCTTAGTAGTTCTTTGTTAAACACCATGAAGTTTAATTAGCTATGTATGAATCAGTAATCACATTTTGAGGGTATATAAAGTTTTCTTTATTCACCAATGTGATAATCTGGTTGTGCCATTTTTAGTTCATTTTAAAACTTTAACTTTGAATATTATGAGATTAGTTCAGTTATTTATTGGTTGTTATTTATATCTCAGTGTGTATGTTTTGAAAGCTTAGTGATGACATCACTGTATAAAGAATATGTCACATAAAATACAGTAGAGATATTTTAAAAAGATAACAGTCTTTGCCATTGAAATTATATGTTGAAGTTGGGTGTATGGCCAGGGGCCGCCATCATCGTGGCCATTCACATGCAGGTTCCCATTAGATTCAGACAGATGGTAGAGAAATAGCGGATCCAAAAACTGGTGGGTCATTTCTTTATTCTAGCCTTGCACCCAGCAGGCAAGTAAAAAAACACACAGAGCCCCAAAACCCTCTCATTCAGTGCTCACAAAGCTACTGACACATCCGGGTTTTCCTAGAATCAAAGGCCCCCACCAGCTCAGTCACCTCTGGTTCTCCATCTGCACCCCTTCTCCCTTCTCATCTCTGCACATCCTGGCTTCTCTCTCCTTCCCCTCCATCTTGGCTACTGCTGCTTCTCCTCCTTCTGCACAAACTTTTCTTGGTGCAAAAACCCTTCCTCCAGCACACATTAGCATAACAAAGCCCCTTCCCAAGCAGGAGAGTAATCAGCAGTTTCACCTGGCAGCGCCATTCACATGGGCAGTGGCCAATTTTAACAATAAAAGTGAGCAAACCTAGAAAATACAGATTTTACAAACTCATTTGCCCAACAATTGGTAAAGACAAAATGGATGAAATCCTTATAAATAACACACGAGATATAGGGAGGTAAGTGTAGTGCTATAGGGGTTAATTATGAAGACGAAGAGTTGTGAACAGGGTTTTAAGAATTTAGATGGGAAGTTGGCTTAAAGCAAAGGTTTTCAACCAGTGGACATTTGGCAATGTCTAGAAACATTTTTGCTTGTCACAGCAGGGGGAATGCTACCAGTATCTAGTGGATAGAAGCCAGAGTGTTAAAACACCCGACAGTGGGCAGCATAACCCCACAGCTTAGAATCATCTGGCTGACAATTCATGTAGTGTTAAGGTTAGGGAACCCTGCTATAGAGCATAAGAAAAGAAGTGTTTGAGGATGTCTTTGTAAAGGCTTAGAGATAGTGGCTGTGTAGTTTTCTTAACTATAACGTGTATGTCTTTGAAAAAAGTGAAAATTGTTCCTACTTTATGCTGTGGTTTATTCTTAGAAGCTCCATAAGAAAGTAACATAGGGAAAATGGTTATTGTTTTTCTACTGCGAAGTGTATTGGAGCCTTCAGACAGCACAGTGCTGGTTCGTGCTGAGCTCAGTGCCGTGAACTGGGTTCTCTCAGAGGCAGGGGAACTGGGGAACGGAGGAGTTAAAGCTAAAAGAAACGCAATGCGGTCATTTCCTGTAGCATCTCAGACGAGCACCGGGCCAGAACAGCAAAAACAGAGTGGGGGGGTGAGGGAGGGATGTGAGAACAGTAACAACAGTGATAAGAAACTGTAGTACATGAGAGTTGAAGGCATTGGGTCCAATGCAGAGGATCTTAGATTTAACATGGGAATGAGGTTCATAGCTTAATGAGAGCTGACTATAAATGTGACAGGGAGGAGGTAAGCCACTACTGATTCACTGTAAGTGATTTTAATGTATTTACTAACTAAACAGTCATAAAATGTTAAGATTTTAAACACTTTTCCTGGTAAAAGCTTTCCAAAAGGCCTGTTAAGTTGCTTTATTTTACTTTCTATTGTACTTTCTGTAGCTGCTAGTGGTTATAACACATCCACGAGGAGTGTACCAGTATAAAAAATTAAGGGGCTTAGGTAATCGGTAACTCTGAATGGTGACTTGATGACAGATGTGTTTAGCCTTCAGCACTGACTTTCTCTTAGCTCTCTCTCCCACAGATTCGATTGAACAGACTATTGACCATCGATACAGATTTGTTGGAGCAACAAGACATTGATCTAAGCCCAGATCTGGCAGCTACTTACGGTCCAACAGAGGAAGCCGCCCAGAAGGTGAAACACTACTACCGCCTTTGGGTCCTGCCCCAGCTGTGGGTCGGCATCCACTTCGACAGGCTCACACTTCTGGCCCTGTTTGACAGGTGAGAATCTAGTGTGATAGTAAAGATATGTATAGATTTTAGTTTTAAATTGAAATGTTCCTAGTAACTCACTGACATTTTTACTTGCTTACCATGTTGGAAAATGTTTTTTATTTTGGTCCTTTTGAGATAAAATTTGAGATAAAATCAGTTCCCAAACACTGATTCTCTTGAACTCATTAAAAACCTTTTTGTGGCACTTTTAATGTATATACGAAAACCTTTTTATCATCAATAAGAATCATGCAACACTACATAAAACTCAGAGAAAATAAAGCATTAATGATTTCAGGTTATAGGTAACATAATCCTAAATATATGATAAAAGACATAAGGGGAAACTTTGTTTCCTGTCTCTTAGTACTAATCTTAATAGCAAACAGTATTAGTCTGTTATGAATGTGGTGACTAAATGCTGCATGGAATTAGCATGGAGTAGCAAAGACTGGCTTTCTCCTCTTACCTAAAACAATGACAAACAGACAAAACGCGTGAAACAATGGTTTTCAAGACATTGGAAATGAGACTACAAAGGATAGTGATTCCTGAGAGATGGGAAATAAATTATGTGAACCATACAGTTGCTCCAGCTTTTACTGGCTTGAAAGAGTTCCCAGGCTGTGACACAGTGGGGAGCGACTAACGCAGAGTCTAGCAGACTTCCTGGCGTGGAGATGGAGCTAAAGAGTCCATAGGACAGAACATCAGAGAAAGGATTGCTGCTCAGAATCTCAGATCTGCGGTGGGTTTCCTCGACTGTTTAGCAGAGTATTGACAAGTGAATTTATGTGAAGAAACTACCCGAGACCAGGGGAAGAACCATGTGAAAGAAATAGAGGGAAGTGCCCAGCATTCACACAGGCCAGGAATACTGCCTGTTCCCACCAGCAGGTGGAAGAAACTCATAATTCATATTTCATGGGCACTATGTAGCACATTCAGGAAAGTCTTGCTTTAGGAATGGGGAGTAATTAGTCCTAGTATGAGCACTATTCCACACCCACCTAATAAGTCATAAAAGTGAGACCTGAAAGGACCAAACTGTTTCCAACAAAGCTCAAGAAGACTTACAGGAATCCAGAAATTCTCAGACCCAGCAAGTTAAGAGTCACCATGTCCACCATCCAGCGGTTACCAGCTATGCAGACAAGGGATAAAACATGGTTTATAATTAGGGGCATGATAAATTAATTGAAACCAACCTGTCACTGTCACAGGTATTAGAATTAGCATTCAAAGACTTTAAAACTGTTATAACGGTACTCCATATGTTAAAAATGTTTGGTAGAGATATAGAACAAACAAAAAAGACCAAAATCAAATTTACAGAGATGAAAACTAAAGTGTCTTGAGTTGAAAACTACAACAGATGCTGGAACTATTGAATTTCCATATGCAAAAAACAAAAGAATTGTTTCCTTACCTTGCACCATATTACAAGAATTAATTTTAAATGGATCATAGGCCTTATTGTAAAACCAGAAACAGTAAAACTTATGGGAAAAAAATAAACAGAAGAAAATATGTGTGACTGGATTAGGCAAAATTTTAGATGTAACACCCAAAAAATAAGATGAGTAAGAGCAAATTGATAAATTGGATTATCAAAATTGAAGACTAAAGAAAGCCAGGGGTAGAGCACGAGTTCATGTCTAGCAGTGTTGACAGTATGTGGTATAGCAGGATTGACGAGGGTCATTGGATTCAGCAAATCTGTAATTCCACAACTGCCTTACAAGATCAGTGGAAATACCAGTGTTTTTTGTTTTGAAAATATGACAAAACTTTTTTTTTAAGCACAAGAGAGAGACAGACAGACAGACATGCAGGCAGAGAGACAGGGACAGACAGGTAGGGAAAGAGATGAGAACGATCAACTCATAGTTATGGCACCTTTGTTGTTCATTGATTGCTTTCTCACATGTGCCTTTATTTATTTTAACGAGAGAGACAGAGAGAGGGACAGACGGATAGGAAGGGAGAAAGTTGAGAAGTATAAATTCTGCGTTGCGGCACCTTAGTTGTTCATTGATTGCATTCTCATAATGTGCCTTGACTGGGGGGCTCTAACCAAGCCAGTGACCCCTTGCTCAAGCCAGCAACCCTGGGCTCAAGCCAGCGACCCCATGCTCAAGCTGGCGACCGGGGGTTTTCAAGCCTAGGTTCTTTGCGTCCCAGGCTGATGCTCTATGCACTGTGTCACCACCTGGTTAGGCTCTCATGTGTACCTTGACTGGGGATCTCCATCTGAGCCAGTGACCCCCTTGCTCAAACCAGCAACCTTGGGCTTAAGCCATTGACCTTGCGCTTCAAGCCAGTGTGACCTTTGGGCTCAAGCCAGCGACCCTGTGCTCAAGCTGGTGAGCCCGTGCTCAAGCCGGATGAGATGGGGAAAATGAAGCCACCTGGTATCAAAATTGGTCACAAGTTTTAACATATAGAATAACAACTTTTAATTTTTTAGAAACGGTTTTTGAGATTTTGTTTCACTCTATAGCTCTTTGCCATCAAAATTGTTTTTTTGCCACAAATTGACAGCTAGAAAAAGATGTTGAGAAAAGTAAATTTTTTTAAATAGAACTTAAAACTATATTGTGCATTAAAATAAAAACTTCACAATGCATTGTAGTATGCTTTATTTGCACATAAGAATTTGTTTTAATTTCCTACATAAACAAGTTTCTTTTTCAGTGTGTCCCAAAATCTTATTCAAACCCAGTACAAGAACCATTTTAGCATGCATAGTATGAACTTCCTATCGATGCCTTCCCTTATTTCACTCTGATTAATTTTTATATTGATGATATACTAACTCATAAATTTTCCTGTCTACAGAAACCGAGAGATCTTAGAAAATGTGTTAGCTGTCATCCTGGCTATTCTTGTAGCATTTTTGGGATCTGTCCTTCTCATACAAGGCTTCTTCAGAGACATCTGGGTCTTCCAGTTCTGCCTGGTGATAGCCAGCTGTCAGTACTCACTACTTAAGGTACCAGCATCTCTCTTCTTTTCAGACTATGGGATAATATTTGTGTTAAAAGGTAGAAGGTTTCACATAATTAATTCACTGAATTATAGTAAGGATATTAATTTTTAAATTTATTTTTGTTAGACGTTTACATTAGATTGGGAAAGGAATAAAAGGGACAGAACTTTAAAAAATAGTGATATGTAAATGAAGCATCCTTAAAGCTACATTTGCTATTAAAAGAAAATATTTGGGCATTTAGTACAAATAAGAATTTGCGCTTTTGAAATTTATTTCTTGTCAGTTTATCAACATTAACTCTCCCGCATCTATATTTTAAGTCTTTTATTCTGTAGATGAAATTCATATTAAGCTCTATCATTGACATATCCAATAATGTCAAAACTAGTGTATGTGTATATATATATATATATTCCTTTAAGACATTGGAAACAGGAGATTGGTGTCTGTTTACTGTTATTTTAAGACTGGCTGTAAAATATCAAAATTAATCAACTTTAACCTTGCTAAAAATGGGGGAATCTAGTACCAGAATTTTTACCTTTTGTGCAAAATCTGTGGACTGACTGTTAACATGGACTGTTGTTTTTCCTTTCTTTCTTCACTAGTGAAATAGTCTTGTTTGTATTGGTTATTTGCCTGATTTATGCTCACATGAAGAACACTCGCCCACCCTGAAATTTATTTATTTATTTATTTATTTATTCATTCATTCAATTGAATTTATTGGGGTGACACTGGCTAACAAAATTACCATATACAAGTTTTAGGTGCCCAATTCTACAACTCATTTCTGTACACCATATTGTGTGCCCCCCCCCCAAGTCAGGTCTCCATCCATCACCATTTAAACCATCCCCCCACCCCATCCCCCCACCATCTCCTCCCTGAAAACTATTTACTTAGTTCTCTTCATACCATCAGCTGTTCAGATGTTTATAGATAGGCATCTGGGATAAGCCACCTATGTCAACTGTTCTGTTTCTTGAGGACCCATTCATACTTTTTCCTCATTGCAGTATTGAAATTACACTTTTTGTGATTGCTAATAATCTCAAATTGCCAAATCTATGCCCTTCTCTTAGGCTTCGTTCTCTGTGAGTATTCACTCAACACCTATGAGTACTATCTTGTGTTTTTATACTCTCCTCATTGTTGTCTGAGACTTTATACTACCCTGATGATTAGCCAACTTTTCAGATAGCTGTATTTTCCTTTGTTGATCCCTCCTTGTTCTTTTGACCACCTCTTCATTTATGAGAATTCTCTAGGGTTCTCTTCTCAGCTTGCAGTTCCTTGCCAGTGAAGTCATACTATTTTATTGTTTTATTGCTTTTATTTGTTGTCCCTGTATATATGATTTATGTCCAGATTTATATCTCAAAGTCTTCACTTTTCGTCCAAGGTTTAGTCCTGTATCTAACAGGCATTTGGCACATTTAAAAAATACCACACCATCATCTTCTGATATTTTCCTTTCCCAATTGCATTGCTTTTGACAATAGCATACCAACTCAAAATCTTAGAGCTTCTACTCCTTCCAAGTGTCTTTGATTCAATGTGGTGATACTATGTTAAAATTTCTGGCCTTTGTTCCTGCTCCCCATTTCAACAACCTTAATTTATTTCTTCATTGGCTTAAACCAGTGGTAGTCAACCTGGTCCCTACTGCCCACTAGTGGGTGTTTCAGCTTTCATGGTGGGCGGTAGTGGAGCAACCAAAGTATAAATAAAAAGATAGATTTAACTATAGCAAGTTGTTTTATAAAGATTTATTCTGCCAAACTTAACGAAAATCTGACATAAAGTACTTGGTAAGTAATTATTATTATATGCTTTAACTTGCTGTAACTCTACTTTATAAATTTTATAAAGTAAAGTTACTTCTCTACTTTATAAATCACAATTACTGTGGAACCGGTGGGCGGTTAGAAAATTTCACTACTAACAGAGATACAAAAGTGGGCTGTAGGTATAAAAAGGTTGACTACCCCTGGCTTAAACCATTTAAATTTATTCCCTGTTTCCAGTGTTTCCTTGCCATTAGTTATGTATACTGCTTTTAGGTTACTGTGGTTAGATATGGAAAAGGTATAATATTACTGAGATGTCTTAAAATTAGTTAATGAAAAGAATAGTAATGTCATCAACAGAAATAAGAAAGAGCCGAAGAGAAGCTTTTAGAGGCTAGCTGTTGGGATTGAAAGAATTTAAAGATAACTTCGTCTTACATCCAGCAAAGGGCCACATGCCAAACTCATTGAGCTTGATCCAATCTGGAATTCTAGGATGGTGATTGATCATCCTAGTGAAATTGTTGGGTATGCTATTGGAAATGGACTAGGACTTGGGAGAAATGTCATTATTTGGGAAGTAATAATACGTTTGGACATTTTTATGGAAAGCTGATAAAATCTTTTACAAGGATATTGCCTAACTTATTTGATGATCTTGATATGAAAATGCAATAATATATTTAATACAAATACCACTGAATTGTTTATTAAACTTGGAATTTGTGGGCAGAGCAAGAACTCTTTTAATAAGCAAACCCATATTTTGTGCATTTCCCGAATGGAATGATGCTACATAAGAAAGCATTCTTATACATTAAGATTAACCACTATGCTGTGCATCTGAAACTCGTACAAACTAATATAGAATGTAAACTGTAATTGAAAAATCAGATATTTTAAGAAAGAAAAAATTCTGTTGTCACATACTCAGTCGTAATGAGCCAAGCGATAAGATGGATCTATCTACCATATACCATTTCCGAAACGTTAAACTAGGTGCAAATGATTAATTAGCCATAATAAGTTTAAAAGTTAGGAAAGATTGAAATGTTTTATAATACCACAATGACACCGTTGCCTGGAGATGTTTTGTCTTCTGTTGATGATTCAACAGAATTAATATAGGTCATTTCCTAGCTGTGGAAAATTTACTTCAAATTATTTGAGGCATTTAAAAGTTGCTTTTAAAACTACCAGGACTTCAGTAGTATAATCTGTTTTTCTGTTTCATTTTTAGAGTGTTCAACCAGATTCTTCTTCCCCCAGACATGTAAGTCACTAATATGCCTGCAACTCATGGTTCTTTAACATTCATCAAATCTTTTTTAGATCATATATCATATTGAATTAAGATTTATGTTATTGTATTCTCATCTAAGTTTTGACACTACTAGAAATATAGGTGATTTTTTTTTTTTTAAATGATTTATTTTTTATTTATTTTTATTTTTTTTTATTTTTTACAGAGACAGAGAGAGAGTCAGAGGGATAGACAGGGACAGACAGACAGGAATGGAGACAGATGAGAAGCATCAATCATTAGTTTTTCGTTGCGTGTTGCGACTTCTTAGTTGTTCATTGATTGCTTTCTCATATGTGCCTTGACTGCGGGCCTTCAGCAGACTGAGTAACCCCTTGCTGGAGCCAGCGACACTGGGTCCAAGCTGGTGAGTTTTTGCTCAAGCCAGATGAGCCCATGCTCAAGCTGGTGACCTCGGGGTCTCGAACCTGGGTCCTTCAACATCCCAGTACAACGCTCTATCCACTGCGCCACCTCCTGGTCAGGCTATAGGTGATTTATTAACATGAAATGAAATGGCATTGTAATTGTGGACTCTAAATATTGGTTGAAAATGAACATAATAATTCACTTTTTGACAGCCAATTTTAGGAGGAGGTTATCAA
Organism: Saccopteryx leptura; assembly: GCF_036850995.1. Lineage (NCBI taxonomy): Eukaryota > Metazoa > Chordata > Mammalia > Chiroptera > Emballonuridae > Saccopteryx > Saccopteryx leptura. The sequence goes on along the minus strand of NC_089508.1, from coordinate 30,200,128 downwards.
TAGGTAGACATGTTTTATATAAACTCATGATTATTTGATAACTTGCATCTAATAAATTTTGAACAATAAGTCTTGAATAAGTATTAAAGGAAGTTTGAAGTAGGAAAAGCTTTACATTATTTTGCTTAAGTAATCATTAGAAGCAACAACAAAGAAGTACTACATTTATCTGGTGTTTAAACCCATGGACACTAACTAAAGAGGTTAAAAATCTTGTTATTCATTTTGTGACTTTAGACAAAATTATTAGCTGCCTAACACTATTTATTGTAAAGCATGATTCAGTTTTAGACCTTACCATAGAATATTTTAATGGAAGGACTGAAAGTCATTCTCTTTAAAGTAATTCAAGATCAGACTCCAACAACAGTTTATAGTGAGGCCTTTCTTTCTTGAATATAGTTATTTTTACCCATACACTGGGGCACTTAATGATAGTTGATGAACCAAACTAAGCAAGGAGGCGCACATGATTTTCTTTCAACTGTTTGTTTATTATTTTGTAAGAATGCTTTTGAAGTGTAATGATACATGCAAGTACTAGCCCTAATTTTTTATTTTGAAATAATTTCCGACTTAGGGAAAATTTGCAAGGATTGTACAAAGAATTCCTGATGTTGTTCACCCAGATCCCTGTGTAAACATTTCATCATATTTGCTTATTCCCTTTCTAGTTTTCCTCCCCCCCACCCTCCCCACGCTGTTCCTCTCTCTCACTCTCCCAACACACACACACACACACACACACACACTCACACACACTCTCTCTCTCTCTCTCTCTCTCCCCCCCCTCCCCCCCAAACTGTTTGAGAATGAATTGTAGATATGATGTCCCTATACCTCTATGTACCTTACTTAGTCTGTGTCTCCTAGAAACAAAGGCATTTCTTTACATCAATTCAATATAATTATCAGAATCAAGACATTAACACTGATACAATACTATTTTCTAAGCTATAGTTCTTACTTAGATTTTTCTATTTTCTCAATTGGCAATAAAAAAATCCCTGATTATGCATTTGATTTTTTTAACCTGCTTTAATCTGAAGTAGTTCCTTTATCTTTCATGCTGTTGGAATTTTTGGTAGATTTGGTAGTTATTTTATAGACCACCCCTCAGTTGGTCTGATGTTTCTTCTTGATTGGGTACTGGCCATGCTTTTTTGGTAGGAGCACTGAGAATGTGATATGTTCCCAGTGCATCACTTCAGGAAGCACATGATGTTGATTTATGCTTTTGTTGGTGATATTAGCCTTCAGATTTTGATAAAGGGTAGTTAGTGTTTACATAGTTTTCTTTTTTTTAATTTAAGTGAGAGGAGGGGAGATAGAGAGATAGACTCCCATATGCACCCCAACCTTGATCCACCTAGTGAGTGACCCCTGTCTTGGGCAGATGCTCGGCCCATTTGGGCCCATTCTCTCAACCTACCTATTTTTAGTGCCTGAGGCAGAGGCTCCATAGAGCCATCCTCAACACCCAGGGCCATTGTGTTGGAATCAATTGAGCCATGGTTGCAAGAGGAGAAGAGGGGGGGAGGATGATGAGGAGAAGCAAATGGTTGCTTCTCCTGTGTGCCCTGACTGGGAATCAAACCTGGGACTTCTGCACACTGGGTTGAAGCTCTACCACTGAGCCAGCTGGCCAGGGCCTTTGCACAGTTTTTAACCAATGCAATATCATTGTGGGCTGGATACTTTGTTTTGGGCGAGGGTGCTGTCTTGTGCATTATACAATAGTTAGCTTTATCTCTTACCTCTATTCACTAGATGTCAGTAGTACCCTCACCCCAACTGTGACAACCAGCATGTCTCCAGACATTGCTAATGTCTCGTGGGGGTCAAAGTTCCCTCTCATTTCTTTGAGAACCAGTCCTCTTCTGTAATATTACACTATTTTTCTCTTGTGGTTAATACATATCTCATGGGGGGAGATACTTAGAGATTATACCTTTGTCCACTTGCCCCTCAGATTTCCACCCATTTGTTTTTATTATTATTTGTTTATATTATTAAAGTTGTTTCACCTGCTTTTAATATCTATTGAAATTTCTTGCTTGAACCATCATTTGATTGTTGCCCAATAGCGAGTCTATAATTCCATTATTCCCTCTACATTTATTTGACTTTTTATTTTATGTAATAAATTTTCCTTTTGTCTTTTTTTTCCGTTTTGTATTGATGTAGATTCATGGATTTTTATTTTATCCAATTGACGACATATAATGTTGCTCTCATTATTTCTTTTGATGCTCAAAGCTGTTTCTGATTTGGACATTGGGAGTCCATCAGTCTGCCTTCATTCTTACCATACTTTAAGTACTTTTTTTTTTTTTTTTGTATAGCAGTGTTTTCTAAGCTCATCTTATACTTTACTTATTCTACCCTGAAACCAGCCTTTTCTATGTGGAACCCTGTTTTCTTTTTTTTTTTTTAAGTGAGTAATGGTATTTATAAACTAAGATATGAAGGGTAGTAATCTATGTTACTAGAATGTCATTGCTTCTAGGTCCTCTTGTTGGGTAAAGCTAGGAAATATATGTATTTATATACATATGTACACACACACACACACACACACGCAGTTGACCCTTGAACAACTCGGGCTTGAATTTGTGCATGGGTCCACTTATGCACAACTTTTTTTAACTTTTATTTTTTTATTAAGTGAGAGGCGGGGAGGCAGTGAGACAGACTTCCGCATGTGCCCTGACGGGGATTCATCCAGCAAGCCCCCTACCAGGCAGTTCTCTACCCTTCTGGGGCTGCTGCTTCATTGCTCTGCAACTGAGCTATTTTAGCATCTGAGACGAGGCCATGGAGCCATCCTCAGTGCCCAGGGCCAACTTGGTCGAACCAAGCCATGGCTGTGGGTGGGGAAGAGAGAGAGAGAGAGAAGGGAGAGGGGTGGAGAAGCAGATGGTTGCTTCTGTGTGCCCTGACTGAGAATTGAACCTGGGACTTACACACACCAGGCCGATGCTCTACTGCTGAGCCAACTGGCCAGGGCCAATTTTTATTTTCTTTTAAAAACTTTTTTTTATTGAATTAATTGGGCTGACATTGGTTAATAAAATTATACAGGATTCAAGTACACACTTCTCCAATACATGTTCCGTATATTGTATTGTGTATTCACCACCCCAAGTCAAGTCTCCCTCGGTCACCATCTGCTGACCCTCTACCCCCTGTTCCTCCCCTCACCCTCCTTTCCCTCCTGCAATCCCCACACTTTGTCTGTCTTTAAATGTCTTTTTCTTTGCTTGATCTCGTCACCTTTTTCACCCAGCTACAGATTTTTTCCATTAAATACTGTCAATATATTTTCTTTTTCTATTGATTACCTTAATAACATTTTCTTTTCTAGCTTACTTTACTGTAACAATACAGCATATAGCACATATAACATACAGAATATGTGTGAATCAGTGTTTATGTTATTGGTAAGGCTTCGGTTAACAGTAGGCTATTAGTAGTTAAGTTTTGGGGGAGTCAAAAGTTATAGCAGATTTTCAACTGGGTGGGGGGGTATCTGTGCCCCCAACTCTTCATGAGTTGTTTCAAGATCACCTTTATACTCACATGCACTCACACACATTACACACACATCTACTTATATCTATCGATATACATATTAAAAATAGTGAGCTCGTACTGATACCTCTAATTCAATTCACTACTATCACATGATTTATTCAGTTTTTTCTCCTTTCCATATTTGTTCTCTTTTGTAGCAGTCAGAAACCAGTCTTTCCTATGAAAGCATTTTGAATCATTAGAATGTAAGCCATCAAAGATCTCAGTAGCTAGTTTTGACTCTTAAAATCAACTAAACTGCCTTCTTTTTAAATATCATTTCTCAGGGTCATAATCGTATCATTGCCTACAGCAGACCAGTTTATTTCTGTCTATGTTGTGGTCTTATTTGGCTCTTGGATTACGGAAGCAGAAACCTTACTACAGCCAAGTTCAAATTATATGGAATAACTTTCACCAATCCACTGGTACTTATATCAGCCAGGGATTTAGTTATAGGTGAGTCATCTTTAAAGTATCTCAGATCTTAACATTAATTTATTTGTATATGAACAGTTTACTGATAAATAGATCAATTATATAAATAAAAATAGTTTTAATAGGCTTCTTTTGTTGTTTATTGTAATCCTCTCAGTAAGGAACAGAACTATAAGACTATTAGGAGTCAAGAAAAGCTTTGATGCACAAATACAGTGATTCTTCTGTTCTTGGGGATGATGATGAAAGGTTTCCTTTGGATTCTAGAGCTCAGGTGCCTATTATGTGAAATTGGTTGAAACCATTTTTAAAGCTGTAATAGTTGAAAAGGTTATTTAATACCTAATCAGTTATATATAGAGAAATAATATAATTGCTTTGTAATTTATGTTAATTTTGGATTACTTTTTATTATTTTATGATCTTAAATGAACAAAATGACGGATGAGGTATACTAGTTTTAATATACTTTTCTCTCTTTCTACAGTGTTTACACTCTGTTTCCCAGTAGTGTTTTTTGTTGGTCTCCTGCCTCAGGTGAATACATTTGTAATGTACCTTTGTGAACAATTGGATATTCATATCTTTGGCGGTAATGGTGAGTACTTCCTCATAGAAGTTAAAGTTTGACAGTTTGCAGTATTACTTTTACAGACCATTAAGTAGTAAACTGAAAATTAAAGTGCTTTTTAAATTTTTGTTTTAGAATTGAAATTAGAAAGAACAATACACTTATTTGATATTTATAGATAGGGAAAAGCAACCAAGTCTGCTACATCAGTGAGAGATACAAGAATATTGGAGTTGATTTGTAAGAGGTGATAAGATACTGTTGTCTAAAACATAGATATATTGAGTTTACATGGAACCTGCATAGACTTATGAAGTAGTTATAAATGATTATCTATCCCAAAATGAGCCCTCATACATGATGTTATATTTAGATTTTGAATTTGCATATGCATTTGGTTTGTCTGTGTATTTGGTTTTAGTGCTTTAGCTTCAAAACAGGGACACCAAAATCAGAATGCTTTTATTAAAAGCATTTTACTAAATAAGCTTGTTAGAAATACCTCTGTTTTTAAAGTAGACTGTGTGCATATGAATTAAAAAACTTACAGGTGTATTCCCTATTATATGTATATTTCATTTTCAAAATAACTAAGACCAGTATTATACTGGAATAGAGATGATTTGTATACCTTGAAAATAACTCTATGGGCAACCACCGTGGATAAAATATACCCTTACTTGGTTTAACCATTTAAAATTTTACTGAAAGATATGTGTACAACTAGAGAAATGATACAAAAGGGAAGAAATTACTGTAACTTTACGGTCCCTTTCTACTCCTAGGTCACATTTGTAGTTCTCATTTGTTTTCCAGATATATGCATTGAAATTCTCTCTGCTGACACTGTGACTTAAATTTTAAATAGAAACTAGGTCTTTTTTATGTTGCTATGTAGCTAGACCTCTTAAATGGTTTGAAAACTTTTTGGAAGGGGTGTGAATTAAGACTGGGGTGGTCTTCAGAATAGCTTTATGGGTAGAAGACAGTTTCGTAGATAATGACCATTACAGGTGCTATAGTAATTAAATATAGTACTATGAAGAGGGTTTTATTTAGGTTATTTATAACAGTGGGCTTTGTCATTTTTATTTACAGACTTATGCAAGGTGCTATTTTTTAATATCTCCTAAGGAAAATTTTTTCCTGTAGTTATCTTTTGTGGTAACCATCTAAAATTACCATTAAGAAAATCTGTTACCCATATTTAAAAAATAAAGGCTAACTGTCTGACCTTGGTGGCACAGTGGATAAAGGCATCAACCTGGAACACTGAGGTCGCTGGTTCAAAACCCTGTACTTGTCTGGTCAAGGCACATATGGGAGTTAAAACTTCCTGCTCCTCCCCTGTTTCTCTTTCTCTCTCTTTCCCTCTCTCTCTCTCTCTCTCTCTCTCTCTCTCTCTCTCTCCTCTCTAAAATGCATAAATAAATAAAAAAAATTATAAAAAAAAAGGCTAACTATCTTAGCCATCCCCCATTCCTTAATACTAGTCATCCCATTGGATCTGTTTTTTGTTGTTGTTATTGTTGATAATTAGATCTGTTCTTTCTTGTGAGAATTAACAAACACATGGAAATATACAGGGTACTTCTGTGGGTAGCACAAGTTCTGTTTACATAAACTAATGTCTTTCATTGAGTGCTATATGTCTCCAGTTCCTTTTCAGGCCTTCAGCAAGCTTTGTTTCCCCATACTTTCGTAAATATAGGAAGATAAATTGTTGACGCTTATATAGGCATGAGTTATTTTGCCATGTGTAAATAATGTTCACTGCTCACAAAAATTAGAGGATATTTTATTGCTTCATATTCATTTTGAAATAGCTCCTAATTTTTGTGAGCAGTATATTTTATGTTGTATCTAAAATTGTGGATAGTAAATCTTTGTTATTTCAAAATTCTTTGAAAGCACAGGAAGCAGAAACTACATTTTAAAAAATCAAATGAAAAGATTTAATTATAGCCAATATACCATTTTAAATACTTTTTAGTGTCCTTTTAAGATGTTTTCCCCCATCCGTGTTTATAAAACGTTATCTTTTTCCTTTCCTGTCCAGCCACTACAAGCCTGCTCGCCGCACTCTACAGTTTTGTCTGTAGCATTGTGGCGGTAGCCCTCCTGTATGGGCTGTGTTATGGTGCTCTGAAGGTAAGCAAGGTGTTGTAGTGTTTTGTCTCTAAGGCTGTTTTTCTAAAGACTGTTTTAAATTGATTAGTAATGATTTTTTTTTTCATTGTGCCCCATTAACATGAATTTTCATGATCTTCATATGTTGAACGTTATTCTCATGCTCATTTACTTTGAATTTAGAAGCAACTTCATGGTTAACCATTATTAAGAAAAAATTATTTACCATGCAATAATCAGAGATTAATATTAGAAACAGATTATTAAAACCTAGGCTAGTCTGGGCTAGTGGTGGGCATGGTAATAACAGAGTATGAAATTAATTTTAAGATTTCTAGTTAAGAATATATGTAACCAGTGTTCATATTCAAGACTTTGTAAAACTTACGAGAACAAGTTCAAAGACTCCAATTTAAGATACATTCTAGTAAAAATTAATGCACTGAAATATAATGTTATTATTGGCTTATAGGGATCTGGATGAGCCTTTTGAACTCCCTTTTAAAAATATCTTCACCAAATTATAAATACAAAAATTATAAATGTATCTTAAACAGCCCTCGAACCCTGTTATTATTATTTTTATGATTATTACAAGACAGAGAATAATAGGGTTAAAAGGACTGGAATGCTGTGATCACTGGTTCGAAATCCTAGGCTTCTCCAGTCAAAGCACATACGAAAAGCAACTATGAGTGGATGCTTCCCGCTCCTCCTCTATGCCTTGCTCTCTCTCTCTCTCTCTCCCACCCCTCCCCTCCCCCTTCTCTCTAAAATCGATAAATAAAATCTTTAAAAAAGGTGACTACACTATATAAAACTGAGACTCATGGATGTAGATAAAAGTGAAATGGTTACCAAGGGGAGGTGGGAGAGGGAGGGGAGTAGAGGGACAAATACATGGTGACAGAAAATGGTCTGAGTTTGGGTGATGGGCACACAATGCAGTCAACAGTTCAAATGTGATAGAGATGTTTACCTGAGACCAGTGCACTCTTATTGATTGATGTCACCCAATGAAATTTAAAACAAAGTTTACTATACCAAGTTATTTTGTTCTTCAAAATGGATAACATAGTTTACTGTAAGCTTAAGATTACTTTAAATCTGAAAGGGATTGACAGCAGCAGCAGCAGAAGCAAATGTGTTATTCCCAGTGTATAAACAGAGCTGTAGTACCAACTGAAATCTGAAGATAATCTAGAGGCTAGATTCGAACTCATTGGGAAATAATAAATTTAAATTTATCTGGAATAAAGTGAAATTAATGTAGTTAAAAGTTTTTGTTGAGTTTAGTTAACTTTCTCTGAAATATTGACATATAAGATTCTATCATAGATCATAACTTAGAAGCATAGTATTCTATCACATCTTCCCCCAACAGGATTCTTGGGACGGCCAGCATATTCCAGTCCTTTTCTCCATTTTCTGTGGTTTGTTAGTGGCAGTATCCTACCATCTCAGCCGACAGAGCAGTGATCCTTCAGTACTTTTGTAAGTGAACTCAGTTGTTATTGAATTAAAGATATTTAAATAAGTTGGCATTTCTAATTATTTATGGCGCCTTAAACTTTTTTAGAATAATATCATTTGCTTGGATCACTTGGTTTTTTACCATGAACTTTATTTGCCCCTGGAAGTACTAGTTTTCAGGTTATATGTGTATTTTTATATTAATTACTTTCTCTCTTTCTTTTTTTAAATATAAAGCTCTTTGATGCAATCTAAGATTTTTCCAAAAACAGAAGAGAAAAATCCAGAAGACCCTCTCTCTGAAGTAAAAGATCCACTGCCTGAAAAACTTAGAAATTCTGTTGTAAGTTTAAGCTTCTTAGAATCACTTTGAAAGGCTTAAATTTTAGACAATTCATCATGTTACATAATGAACACTTTTGAAGGCCTTTAATACTGAGGGGAAAATGTATAGCTGTATAACTATACATGAAGTTATATGTATATATTAGTTATACATTGTTTTTGTTTTTGTGACAGAGACAGAGAGAAGGACAGATAGAGACAGACAGACCAGAAGGGAGAGAGATGAGAAGCATCAATTCTTTGTTGTGGCATCTTAGTTTCTCATTGATTGCTTTCTCATATGTGCCTTGACCGGTGGAGGAAGGAGGGATTACAGCAGACTGAGTGACCCCTTGCTCAAGCCAGCAACCTTGGGCTCAAGCTGGTGAGCCTTGCTCAAGCCAGATGAGCCTGCACTCAAGCTGGCGACCTTGGGGTCTCGAACCTGGGTCCTCTCATCCCAGTCTGACGCTCTTTCTCCTGCGCCACCACCTGGTCAGGCTGGTTATACATTGTTGATTGCCGTTATTTAAAAATGTTCAAGAAATGCTCATTTCTTGATCTTGGTTTCTACATCGAACAGTATGCTAAACATTTATTTTTAGATCAGGTGAAATGAAGTCATTTGATTGTTTATAGAATTCTTAAACCTTCTCAGTTTAAACTGGAATTTGTAAGATGCACAATAACATAGAGTTTGTTGTTATTGATTTTATTGATAAAAACTGTGTCCTTGTAAGTCATCGCTGGTCTCTCATTGTGTTTTATTTCTCAAGGGTAGTCTGAAAAGTGTGTCTGTGTGTGTTTATTTTCCTGGTTGAAGGAGAGAACAATAACCTGGACTGATTTAATATACTGAAGTTAATATAGTACAGTTTTTTCTAATTTAGTGAATTTCAATGTTGCCTTCTTCATTTCTTTAGTGATTATTTGAAAAATAAATTCTGTAGGTTCATATCTGCCTTATGGAACAAAACATAAATTCTTTTTCTAAGTTAATATTTTAGATTTTTTTCATTTGTGAAAAGACTGACATATATATCAGTCTTGAATTAGGCACAATATTTACCTTCAGTGAACTTGAGCTGTTCACATATTCTTTAGAAAACTTTAGAAATACAGAATTGCATCAAGATACAATTTAAACAATTTTTTCTGACTTTAATTTCCATGTGCAAAGGACATTTAATGTTAACTGTAGTGTAGAATACTTCTGAATCTAGCTTCAAAGTGTAAACCTCAGGGTGAGCCAGCAACCAGAGATATTATGAGGCTTTTGGTTTTTACTACAACCACTAAAAGAACCAAAATCCAGTAAGTTAAATAGAACATATGCATGGTTTCAACATTTTAAAAGATTAATGAAAATATAAGTTAGTTATCCAAAAGGATATACCCTGTAAAATGATACAGTAACTTTAGTACTTCATTTCTTTTTCCCATGAAACTTAACAGGCCGTTGGGGGGAAATACAGAGCTTCATTATAAGAGACGTTGTTCTGATATGTTATATAGTGTGTGGCACTAGATGAGTAAAGTTAATTTCTTTGGTATTATAGTCTCAAACCAAAATATGAGGCAGTTAAGGAAGAAAATAAGGCTTGTAGCTAAGGAATATCCTGAAGTGCCCACGAAAAGGATCAGTGGAAAATTGTTTTAAACTATTTCCCAGTTGAGAATGAAGGAAATATGTTTTTAAAAAGCTTTATACTATGAGTTGCTTGATCCTTGTGTTTTGTTTCACAGAGTGAACGTTTGCAGTCTGACCTGGTGGTGTGCCTTGTAATTGGAGTGCTGTACTTTGCTATTCATGTAAGCACAGTGTTCACAGTATTGCAGGTAAAGACTCCTTTAGTCCTTTCGGTTGGGAGAAAATATATCTGGGCTGGTTTCTTATTTGATTGTAATGTTTATTCATATTGCTGGAATATATGAAACCCTCAGTCTTGCTCTCTCCCACTGTTCATCTAGAACCTCATCCTGTCCCTCAGGTGGAGGTGTGGGGGCGGCTCCTGGGTTCCATCCCCAGGACAGTCCTGCTCAGCCACGGCACACACTGATCGTCCAGAACCTCATCCTGTCCCTCAGGTGGAGGTGTGGGGGCGGCTCCTGGGTTCCATCCCCAGGACAGTCCTGCTCAGCCACGGCACACACTGATCGTCCAGAACCTCATCCTGTCCCTCAGGTGGAGGTGTGGGGGCGGCTCCTGGGTTCCATCCCCAGGACAGTCCTGCTCAGCCACGGCACACCCTGATGGTCTAGAACCTCATCCTGTCCCTCAGGTGGAGGTGTGGGGGCGGCTCCTGGGTTCCATCCCCAGGACAGTCCTGCTCAGCCACAGCACACACTGATCGTCCAGAACCTCATCCTGTCCCTCAGGTGGAGGTGTGGGGGCGGCTCCTGGGTTCCATCCCCAGGACAGTCCTGCTCAGCCACGGCACACACTGATCGTCCAGAACCTCATCCTGTCCCTCAGGTGGAGGTGTGGGGGCGGCTCCTGGGTTCCATCCCCAGGACAGTCCTGCTCAGCCACGGCACACCCTGATGGTCTAGAACCTCATCCTGTCCCTCAGGTGGAGGTGTGGGGGCGGCTCCTGGGTTCCATCCCCAGGACAGTCCTGCTCAGCCACGGCACACACTGATCGTCCAGAACCTCATCCTGTCCCTCAGGTGGAGGTGTGGGGGCGGCTCCTGGGTTCCATCCCCAGGACAGTCCTGCTCAGCCACGGCACACCCTGATCGTCCAGAACCTCATCCTGTCCCTCAGGTGGAGGTGTGGGGGCGGCTCCTGGGTTCCATCCCCAGGACAGTCCTGCTCAGCCACGGCACACACTGATCGTCCAGAACCTCATCCTGTCCCTCAGGTGGAGGTGTGGGGGCGGCTCCTGGGTTCCATCCCCAGGACAGTCCTGCTCAGCCACGGCACACCCTGTCTGAGGGCTGTCATTCTTCCCAGGGCATCAGTTTGACTGTGCTGTAGCGTCACGCACTCTTCATGTTTTTGTGCTTGGGGTTACATTGACTCTGTCTAGTGGTCATCAGATTTGAAAAATTTTGGCCTCTGTTATTCTGTCCCTCTCTTTCTAACCCCACACCCCCACCCCCACACCCACCCACAACACCTCATGGACTTCACTGACAGGTATCCTAGACCTCTTGAAGTTGTCCCATAGTTCACTGATACTCGCTCCATTTTAATTCTGTTTTGTGTGGAATTTAGTTTTGAATATTTTCCACTGCTATGCCATCACCTTCACTAATCTTTCTGTGTGGTGTAATCTGCCATTAATCCCATCTGGTGTGTTTTTCATCTCAGAATTATCATTTTTATCAAACTTAAGTGTTTGTTGTTTTTTTAGTTCTCCCATGCCTCTACTTAATTTTTGAGCGTAGGGAATTTAATTCTTACTTCCTTAAGTCATTTTCTCCTAATTCTAACTTTGCCACTGCAGGTTGGTTTTGATTAATTGATTTTTCCCCCCTCATGGGCCATAGTTATCTGGCCCATGATATCTTTGAGTGTTTGGTATTTTGATTGGATGCCAAGTTTTATAAATTTTACCTTGTTGAGTATTGGATATTTTTATATTTCTAGAAACATTCTTGACTTTTACTTTTGGCACTGTTAAGTTACTTGTTAACAGTCTGATTCTTTTAGCCCTTGTCTTTAAGATTTGTTAAGTGAAGCCAGGCTATATTGAGTGTAGGGTTGATATGCCCCTACTGGGGCTACAGCCTTTGTACTCTGGCCAGGGCCCTGGGAACCCTGAGCTCTTCTAGGCTGGCTCTGGGAGCAGGCCCTGTTCCTGGCCCCATGTGAGTGCTGGGTACTCACCTCTCATCCTTTCTTGTGTGATTCTTTCCCTGGGCTCCTGGGACTTCCTCACACACTTCTGCTCAGTCCCTGAATACTCAAGGGACCAGCCCTCTGCAGACCTTCAGTTTTCTCTTTGTGTGCTGTCGGATGTGGTGAACTCAAGTGGCCTTCGTCTCTCCAGGCTCTTGTGTCATGTGTCACCCTGTCAGCTGGTTACCGGGCTCTGCATGGTTCCCTCCCTGCACTGCACCCCGGAAATCCCTCAGGGCAGTCAGCTGGGGCAGTCCTGGCACCCACCTCCTCTGTCTCCTTTCTCTCAGTGGTTACTGTTTATGTCCTTATGTGTAGTGTATTTGATTCATGTATTTATTCTGTTTTGGTTGTTTCATGTAGGAGAGTGAATCATTGTTATTCCATTTGGTCAGAAGCATTGGTTATATTATTTAATTTTATTTAACATTTTTGCCTGTTTTCCTTCTTTTCCAATTTGAACTGTTAATTCTTGAATACTCGCAAGCTGAGTCAGGCCTAGTGTGTCTTCAGGGCTCAGATGGAGGCCTGTTCATGTCCAAGAGGTTTTAGGATTTCTAAATATGAGACTTCTAACTTGCATATTTGAAGTGATGGTACTTGATTTCCTCTTTTGTGAATTTAGTCACACATAAGAACTCTCTTCTAATGACGTACCATATGAAGACAAAAAATTTCTCTTATCCTAGTCTGCTCTTCGCTCAGACTTACAGTTTAATTTACCTCATGTCCTTCATCTCTACTAGATACAATAATTTAGTACATTGCTCTGCAAGTCTCATAGAACATTCTCAGAGTAGCAAGCAATACACTTCAGGTCTCTCTCTCATTATATGATAGTGTTAGATACCCTAGAAAGTAGTAAACACATTTTAAAATGTTTATAATAGCTGAACAACCACTAACTTTCATAGCTGACTTAATCAGCAAAGCTACATAATGTAGAAATGTTAACTCTAGACACACATTTAATTCTTATAATTTAAAATCTCCATTATCAAATGGAATGTTGAAAACAGATTAAAAGTTCTCCTATGGGTCTCAGAATCACTGTTAATTTTCTAAACCATATTCTTCTTTTAGCCTGCTCTCAAGTATGTGTTGTACGCGCTGGTCGGCTTTGTAGGTTTTGTGACGCATTACGTGCTGCCGCAAGTTCGCAAGCAGCTGCCGTGGCACTGCTTCTCTCACCCGCTGCTGAAGACGGCGGAGTACAGCCAGTATGAAGTCCGGAGTGAGTATTCAGAAGTGCCCTCCTTAATACTGTCGGTTTTCTCTCTTCTGTTACAGAGGACAATTAAGTAACACATTGGCTATGTTTTTTTCTCTCTTTTTAAATTGATTTTAGAGAGAGAGTGGAAGGAAGAGAAAGAGAGAGAAACATCATTTTGTTGTTCCACTTATTCTTGCATTCATTGATTGGTTCTTGTATGTGCCCTGACTGGGGATCAAACTTGCAACCTTGGCATATCAGGATGTCGCTCTAGCCAACCAAGCTACCTGGCTAGGTCCTTGGCTGTGTTTCTTATTCTTAGGTTTGAGGCTGTAATGAGTCAGATTTTTTGCAGAATGCTTTAATTTTAGTTGAAGGACAAATATCAGTGCTGTAATGCCAGTTTTCCACAGAATAAAACTTTCTTCTTCCTTCTCTAAATTGTCCTCTGCAGACCTCACTGACGTATCCTTCTGTATGTGTCTGTGACTTCTCTTTCCAGTGTGTACTCACTTCTTTCATCTTCCTTGTCATATGCCGGCAACACAAACCTCTTTAGCGCTCCTATTTGAAATATTTTAACTCAAAGCTTAGGGACAGTAGAAAGGTCTTTGTTCCTGTTTCCACCAGAGGCCCTATGTCCTACTGTAGAGGGGTATAAAAGAGTTGGTTTGGTAAAAAGAAGTTAAAACATTAGTAACTGCTGTTATTTGTTTAGGTTTGGGATAAAGTATAAAATGACTCCAAAGAAGGCCAGTACTTTGAAGCTTCGTGCTTGCCTCTTTACACCCTGACTTTTCTTTCCTGTTTTTACTATTTAGTCCTGTTGATCCCATGACCTGTAGTATTCCCAATTTTAGGAAAATAACAAAAGTTTCATTTATTGCACACTAGTGATTAAACAAGCCACTGTTATTGTCCTCAAATATTTTTTCAGTTAGTAAATTACTGTAGAGGAAATTTCTCAGTTGTTTGAATATATATTGTCTTCTCTAGAGAACTTTAAAGCTTTAGAAACTTTCTATATCAATCTTTTAGGGGGGAGCAGAGAGAGAGTAAGAAGCATTATTACCTCCTGGTTACTTCACTTTTATTGTTCATTGATTACTTCTCATATGTGCCTTGACTGGGGGGCTCAGGCCGAGCCAGTGATGCCCTTGCTCAAGCCAGTGACCTTGAACTTCAAGCCAGGAACCTTTGGGTTCAAGCCAGCGACCTTGGGATCATGTCGATCAGGGGTAGTCAACCTTTTTATACCTGCCGCCCACTTTTGTGTCTCTGTTAGTAGTAAAATTTTCCAACCGCCCACTGATTCCACAGTAATGGTGATTCATAAAGTAGAGAAGTCACTTTACTTTATAAAATTTATAAAGCGGCCTGACCTGTGGTGGCGCAGTGGATAAAGCGTCGACCTGGAAATGCTGAGGTCGCCGGTTCGAAACCTTGGGCTTGCCTGGTCAAGGCACATATGGGAGTTGATGCTTCCAGCTCCTCCCCCCTGTCTCTCTCTCTCTGTCTGTCTCTCTCTCTCTCTCTCCCCTCTCTAAAATGAATAAATAAAATAAAAATTAAAAAAAATTAAAAAAAAAAATTATAAAGCAGAGTTACAGCAAGTTAAAGCATATAATAATAATTACTTACCAAGTACTTTATGTCAGATTTTTGCTAAGTTTGGCAGAATAAATCTTTATAAAACAACTTACTATAGTTAAATCTATTTTTTTTATTTATGTTGATACTTTGGTTGCTCCGCTATACCGCCCACCATGAAAGCTGGAACGCCCACTAGTGGGTGGTAGGGACCAGGTTGACTACCACTGATGTCAGTGATCCTGTGCTCAAGCTGGTCACCTCAGGGTTTTGAACTGGGGTCCTTGCATCCTGGGTCAACACTCTTATCTACTGTGCCAGCACTGGTCAGGTTCTATTCCAGACTTGACTTTGCATTTTCAAAGCAAATTTCCTAGGCCTTGAGTAAAATTGCTTAGAGCATGCTGGTACTGTAATCGTGATCACCAGTTTGATCCTGGAAAAAGAATTAAATAAACACAGTGCAACCTGTGTAAAAATGCGTAGGTTGCAGTAATAGCACTGTGCAGACCTTTTGCAAAATACGTGCATTTTTAATAAGGGAAAATGATATAAAACCCTGTAAGAATCTGTACTGGTCCATTCTTAACCATCAAGTAAATAACTTAGAATGACGTATTTTTTTTTATGATAAACTCTCAGTTGTGCTTTCATATGTGAATGATAACAAGTATATCTGGTTTGTTTTAAAGTGCAATTTTCATTAGAGTAAATCATCAATCATATTGTTTTTTTATTTTTTATCTTAACAAAACATTTAGTCTAAATTCTTACAAATTTTGAATCAACATAACATTGTTGACTTCTTGAAAGTACTAGGTATTAGCAAAGTTGATTTTCCCCTTTCTACTGATTTTAGCAGCTGAAAGAAAAATACTCATTATAGAACTTCTTGAAGCCTGGTGACTTTGTTTTCATATAGCCAGAGAAACTTATTTTAAATCTTACAGTTTATCCTACACATTCTGCCTAATGAATTAGTATTAAAGTATTGAAAAACTATTATTGGCAATGAAAATGACTTACGAAGTGAATCAAAAACATACTTTCACATCTCTCCTGAAATGTATGTCTTATAACATGTGTACACATATGCACATGTGTGTCTATGTGTCTTAGCATTTTATAAACAAAGAGCAATCTAAGTAATCTTCTTTTGGCATAAGTAAGAAAGTAGTTATGCTTAAAACCTGAGGTTTAAAGTATTAAAATTGGCCCTGGCCGGTTGGCTCAGCGGTAGAGCGTCGGCCTGGCGTGCAGGGGACCCGGGTTCGATTCCTGGCCAGGGCACATAGGAGAAGCGCCCATTTGCTTCTCCACCCCCTCCTTCCTCTCTGTCTCTCTCTTCCCCTCCCGCAGCGAGGCTCCATTGGAGCAAAGATGGCCCGGGCGCTGGGGATGGCTCCTTGGCCTCTGCCCCAGGCGCTAGAGTGGCTCTGGTCGCAACAGAGCGACGCCCCGGAGGGGCAGAGCATCACCCCCTGGTGGGCAGAGTGTCGCCCCTGGTGGGCGTGCGGGGTGGATCCCAGTTGGGCGCATGCGGGAGTCTGTCTGTCTCTCCCCGTTTCCAGCTTAAGAAAAAAAAATAAAGTATTAAAATTTAAAATAAATTTTATCTAAATTTAAGTCACAACAAATTTGCAAAGTTGGTTATGTCTTAAGTCATAGAAGTTGACTGAAGTACTGGATTTTTTACATTTATAGTAGAGCTGGATTTGAGTTGTAAGATTTTCCTGTCTTGTCACATTGCCAGACTGTTTTTTACATTAGATGATGTGGTCTTCTTGGTTTATATTCCCTTGTTAGATGCAGCCACTATGATGTGGTTTGAGAAACTTCATGTGTGGCTTCTTTTTATGGAGAAAAATATCATCTATCCATTGATTGTTCTTAATGAACTTAGTAGCAGTGCAGAGACAATTGCTAGTCCAAAGAAACTGGATACAGAGTAAGTATAAAGGTTCTCTAATTCTCTTAATTTTTTTTTTAAGATTTTTAAAATAAAATTTATTGATATTTATAGAAGGGGGGAGAGGAGCAGAAAGCTCGTATATGGCTTGACCGGGTAAGCCTGGGGTTTTGAACGAGCAGCCCCAGCATTACAGGTCAATGCTTTATCCATGTATCACCAGAGGTCAGACAATGCTCCTATAATCTAAGTTGGACTACTGGGGACAGTCCTAACTATGTCCCAAAGTAATTCATCAAGTAACAAGTAATTGCTGAGTGTCTTTTTGGTGCCTGGCACTGTGAGATTGAAAACCCAGGTGAAAATTTGTCTTTGACTTCCCTTTTCTCAACACTTGTTTGTGCTCTTGGCATTTCACTACTCCAGACATTTTATGAGAGGACATTTATTAAATAAGGTTATTGTTTGATATTAGATGGTAAGCTTGGGAAATCGTTACTCTTGTGTAAATAAGACCATATATGTATAGTTATTTCATAGGCCTACCCACTAGCCTGGGTACATTTTGTTGGATAAGTGTTAATATGTTATTTATGTACTAAATGCAGTTAATGTTAAAGCAATAGAAATATTGAGGAACGGGAGAATCAAATGTCAGAATTCCAATACTGTTAACTTATTAAGGTAATTTATATAAAGGATAAGAATCATCATACAAATTATTAAAAGGGAATATTATAGTAGTTTATTATAAGGATGTGATTTGCTTAGCTATGTAAGTAATTTTAGAAGTTAAGTTATATATCTAGCTACATAGATAGATACAGATCTATAAGGTTAGTTAATGAAATGGTGAATTTTCTGCAGTTAGCAGATTATCTCAGGTTTCTAGCCATTGGTCAATGAGCTGTGTTCTCTCTGTTACAGACTGGGTGCTTTAATGATCACCATTGCCGGTCTGAAGTTGCTGCGCTCCTCTTTCAGCAGCCCCACATATCAGTACGTCACAGTCATCTTTACTGTGCTCTTTTTCAAAATCGACTATGAGGCGTTTTCAGAAACCATGCTGTTGGATCTCTTCTTCATGTCCATACTCTTCAACAAGGTAATGCATCACTGAAAGGAATAATCCTCTCTATAAAATGTGTCTCCCTGAGTACTACGCTGTTTAGTAGGATTACCCTTGCATTGCATGGCATTGTCTTTTAAGTAATATTTTTCTTCATTTAACCAGTTATTTAAGACCATGTTAGAATCCCTACATAATGCTAGTCAGTGATCCTTAAGACATTTTTCTTGCAATGGCTTGGAAGATAAGGTTAATTTATATGGAAACAGTAGAGAAACACTAATAAGGATATATTTTTAAATAATAAGATCTTCCAAAAGGGGGTGTGTTTTTTGGATTATTTCTGAAATAGACATGGTAATAATTGAACTGGGCTGTGGGCTGCTGGATTGATGGAGAGAGGAAATAACCTGATAGCTGATCGAAGCTGGTATAGATGGACCCAGGGTAGTGAGGCCATGTGGGAGCAATCCAACCCAGAATTAGTTTGATAGGGACATTTGCAGAATGCTCTGATGTTTACAGAATGCTTCTAGAATTTGGTATTTAACCATAAGAGAGGTGCTTTTAGTCCTTTTACAAGTGAGAGCGTAAAATCTGGGTCTTCTGTGTACCATTCCAGGAACCTTTCTGCTGAACCTCACTACCTTTCTAAATGAAGTCAGTTGTGCAGTCAGAGTATTTGTAAATGAAATAGAGGTTAGATTTAATGTTAACTCTGACCACATACAAAGGACTTGGACATACTACCCCATTTGATAGGTAAAAGAACTGAAGCATATGAGCAGCTACAAAACACAGGGAAAACTCAATTTTAGGAAATTTAGCTGGGGCAGCCCCAGTTGGGGTGAACTGGGGAAGAGAGAACCTGCATGCATGGAGAACAGCTTGAGAGATGGTCCCAGTCATTTAGATGGGACAGAGATCTGACCTAAGATGGGAACAATACAGATTAAAAACTATTAATCTGAACAAGGTTTTAGTGAGGATCAACTTCAAAATATTATGCTAAATACTGTGATAACTTCTAAAATATTTCAGTATTATATTTGTTCAGTTACTAATTTTTATGCATTTTTATTATTTGCTTTCTCTTCTAGTGAGCATGGTTAACCAAAGGAGGAAACCAGAAAGTTAATCAGAGAGTTGTTTGTTAAAAGAAGCGTGTGGTTTCCCACCCACAAATTTCAATAGTTAGATTGGAAATTGTATTGTATCTTAGTGCACTGGTTGGAAAAAAAGTGAAAGTTGCAGTAAAATATAAACTAAACAATCCTAGAAATAAAGTCACTATACTTGTATTAGTTTAGATTTTCTTACTGCTTTCATTTGTTAAGCAAATTGTTTTTGAGAGCATACCATGTTCCAGACTGTTCCAGATGCTGAGGCTGCATCAGTGAACAAGACAGAGTGCTCTGCCCTTAAGGAGTTTACATTTTATGTGGTTACTTGGTAGACCTTAATAGTGATCATAAAAGCAAGTAATAGTCAAAGGATCTTTTCAGGTAGATTGTGTGTGTGTGTGTGTGTGTCTATTTTTCTGAAGTTGGAAACAGGGAGGCAGTCAGACAGACTCCCGCATGCACCCGACCGGGATCCACCCAGCATGCCCACCAGGGGGCGATGCTCTGCCCATCTGGGCCGTCGCTCTGTTGCAACCAGAGCCATTCTAGCACCTGAGGCAGAGGCCATGGAGCCATCCTCAGCGCCCGGGCCAACTTTGCTCCAATGGAGCCTTGGCTGCGGTAGGGGAAGAGAGAGACAGAGAGGAAGGAGAGGGGGAGGGGTGGAGAAGCAGATAGGTGCTTCTCCTGTGTGCCCTGGCCAGGAATCGAACCCGGGACTCCTGCACGCCAGGCCGACGCTCTACCACTGAGCCAACCGGCCAGGGCTCGGTAGATTTTTAAAGATATCATTGTAGAATCCATTATTGATTTAATCACCCGTAAAGAAAAAATTACTCTGAATATGTACCAAAATTTTTTTTCTCTGTTTTTTGACAGAGACAGAGAGGGACATATAGGGACAGACAGACAGGAAGGGAAAGAGATGAGAAGCATCAATTCTTCATTGCAGCACCTTAGTTGTTCATTGATTGCATTCTCATATGTACCCTGACTGGGGAGCTACAGCAGACTAAGTGACCCCTTGCTGAAGCCAGCGACCGTGGGTTCAAGGTGGTGAGCCTTGCTCAAATCAGATAATCCCACGCTCAAGCTGGCAACCTCAGGGTTCTGAACCTGGGTCCTCCACGTCCCAGTCCAACACTCTGTCCATTGCTCCACTGCCTGGTCAGGCTATACCAGAATATTTTTAACTACTAAGAACTTAGCCATGTAATTGTGTATTATCTTTTCTTCAATATTACAGTTAAAATTTAAGTACAGTTCATTTTACATTGGAATCTAGAGTTTTCTGAATCACTGCTTTTAAGCAGTTATAATGGCATCTTACTTTTACTTCCTGTCATCTTGATCACATTAGTACCAAAAAATCGCCAGCATAATTTATGGGTTTATCTGCGTTTTCTAATTGGTTGAATGTTCTTACTTCTTTTTAAATTGGAAGTTAAACAGGTTCATTGCAAATTGGTTAAATGATTTACATATGGAGTATTTGGTTCATGAATTATGGCACTGAATCAGTCAGAACTACATGCTTTTTAGATTCTGTGACCTGTTTTGAGAATTGGGCCTTAAACTGCCTAGCATGTAGGGGCACTCTTGGGCATTTATACTAATTTTGTTTCAGTGTTGAAGACATGTTCAACAGCAAAATGGAGCCTAATTTAAATAAGATTTAGAAGTGAGCCTTGGCTGGTGGCTCAAAGGATAGAGTGTCAGCCATCATATATGGACGTCCCAGGTTTGATTCCTGGTCAGAGCACACAGGAGAAGTGAACATCTGCTTCTCTCCCTCTCCTCCCCCCCTTCTCTCCCTCTTCCTCTCCCGCAGTGAGTGGCTCAGTTGGTTCCAGCATGGCCCCCGGGCACTGAGATAGCTCAGTTGGTCCATATATCAGGTGCTAAAACTAGCTCGGTACTTGAACAGTGTCCTAAGACAGTGTTGCCAGGTGGATCCTGGTCAGGGCTCATGCAGGAGTCTGCCTCACTATCTCCCCTCCTCTCAACTTAAAAAAAAATTAATTAATATATATATATATATATATTGTGTTTCCATTGACAATAACAATTGAGATTATATACAGATGCCTAATGTACACTACTAAAGTTTTAGGCGAACAGGCAGTAACAACTATATTTCACCTTTGTACCCTGCCTGGCTGCTTTGAAATTACTTTTGACACTGCATTTAAAACATACTCAGTTTCCAGAGTACTAACATTTAAGGGAAATGTCTTAGAATCAAAATATATATGTATTACTTAAGCATTACAGACATCGAGATTTCCTACCTTTCTTTATTTTGGTTGTTCTAGTAGTAATATAGCCAGTGGATAACATAGAATTTCTTAAACAGATGAAACACAATCCATGAATCAGCTAGCTGTCTTTACCGGACGATATAAGGTGTTTTGGCAATGTATCTTATCCTTTTATAGAAATGGCAAATAGTCAATGCCTTGCCCTACTAGGTAGAAAAAACATTTTAGAGGTGTTTTGTTTTCAAATATCCGATGTTCTTTGCACTGATTGTTTTTCTTTTCCTCCTGCAGCTTTGGGAACTCCTTTATAAACTGCAGTTCGTGTACACTTACATCGCCCCGTGGCAGATCACCTGGGGCTCTGCCTTCCATGCTTTTGCTCAGCCCTTTGCAGTGCCCCGTATCCTTCCAGTAAAAGGTCTAGGAGAAAGGGCAGTCCGATCCTTGATTAGAGTGATGGTTTGTAGGTATGACCTTTCACAGGCATAGAATATAGGTTACTATGTGATACCTTATTAAAAATTTGCAGTTCTTTGAATGCAGGCCTATACTTACTTTGATTATTTAACTTGTATTAACATCTGTGGCCCACAGATCATCTGAACATGAGAAAAATATTAAGGCTTTATAATTAAGTAATGCTGATTTAAAATTTTACGTTTATATATCATATATGAGTGTTAAAGTCCAGGCATTTTTTTAATCTTTTTTTTTTTTTTTGGTAACAGTTGATATATACAATATTAATTATATATTAGTTTCAGGTATACACCCCAGTGATTAGACATTATATAACTTAACTCTTAGATCATTCTGATAAATAAGGAGTTTTCAATAAATACAAAATGTATTTAGAAATATTTTTAAATGAAGATACAAAACATTTTTCATAATGATACGATTGTAATTAAATTTTATGTCCAAAATCTTCTATTCTCACCATTTCTTAGAAGGATTTTCTAAATAAAAAGAGAGGTTAATGACCACGCCGATATTGAAATATAGAACTTTTTGTATCTGTAAGTTTTAGTTTTATCTTCGGAAAATTAAATCCAAGCTTCTGTGCGCACAAGTGATATATGGGCTTTTGTCAAATCCATGTTAGCAAGTTTTTAGGTCTCGTCAGAGCACCATGCAAGCTTTCTTTCTAGCTTGTCTCTTCTACCCCCTTACACTGTGTAGTGGCACCTTTTTCTGTATTTTTATGGACATTGTTTTTCTATTTACTATAATTGCAACGTTTGTGAGATTTATGTGTGTCTGTGTGTGTGCACACCTGCGCACACTCGCTCGCTCAGATGGATGTGAAGGTCCTTAACCAGTTTCCCCATAGATTCAGCCATGCTGTTTATTCAGGCTGCCGTGTCAGCCTTCTTTTCTACGCCACTGAACCCCTTCCTGGGAAGTGCAATATTTATCACTTCATATGTTCGACCTGTGAAATTCTGGGAGCGAGACTATAAGTGAGTAAAATAAAACATTTGAAAGCCAATTTTATCTTTTTTATTAGGAAAAACTATTGATAGCATCATTATAAGTAATCCAGGGTTGTTAATTATTTGTGCTAAAATATAGGAGTGGGCAAAAGTAGGTTTACAGTTGTTCCTATTGAAAATAATATTATAATTAATAAGTAATAATACAAGAATAAACTTCTGTGTAATTGCAACAGTAAACCTACTTCTGCCCACCCCTCTATTTTGCTAAAATTTTATAAAAACTTGTAGTCTCAAAATTATATGAAATTTAATAGAGAATAATTACTCCTTATTTCTCTACCTTTTTCCCTAAGATTTTTAAAGTTAAGTTTATTGGGGTTACATTGGTTAATACAGTTATAAGATTTTTAAAACATAGTTCTAGTTGAATATACTCATTTTTCTCTGTTTTAATGCTGTTTCTCAGAATTGTTCTATGAATACTCTCTCATTTATGCTGTTCAGTGTTACATCATTATGTCATAATTATCTCACATTTTTCTTAGAAATAGCTGTTTCTAAAGCTAAAATTTTTTTAGATTAGTTTTGGTTTTTCATAAAGATAAGTTTTTGCCTGGCCTATGGTGGTTCAGTGGGTAGAGTGGCAATCTTGTGGTGATCTGGATTGCTGAGGTCGCCAGTTCAAAACCCTGGGCTTGCCCAGTCAAGGCACATACACCAAACGACCAATGAATAATTAAAGACTTTTTATTTATTTATTTTTTACAGAGACAGAGAGAGGAATAGACAGGGACAGGCAGGAACAGAGAGATGAGAAGCATCAATCATTAGTTTTTCATTGCATGTTGCAACACCTTAGTTGTTCATTGATTGCTTTCTCACATGTGCCTTGACCGCGGGCCTTCAGCAGACCGAGGAACCCCTTGCTGGAGCCAGCGACCTTGGGTTCAAGCTGGTGGGCTTTTTGCTCAAACCAGATGAGCCTGCGCTCAAGCGGCGACCTCGGGGTCTCAAACCTGGGTCCTCTGCATCCCAGTCCGACGCTCAATCCACTGCGCCACTGCCTGGTCAGGCACGACCAATGAATAATTAAAGTGAAGCAACTATGAGTTGATACTTCTTGTGTCCCCCCTCCCATGTAAAATCAATAAATAAAATCTTTAAAAAAAAAAAGATAAGTTTTCAGTGACCATTTTGTACATGAACTTTTCTCCATTTAGGTGTAGCACCTAAGGCTGTTTAATCTGATGCCTAATAATTATCCTTACATGTAATCTCTCCAAATTTGCTTTTGCTTTTAATTTAAGAAGAAATATCTAAAAGGAAATTTACTGAGCCATGGGGCTTAAACATTTTAAGGCTTTTTACTGTGTATTAACACTAACTCAGAAAAGACTTGCACTGATTTATAATTTTCCTGGCCGTCTCATAACTGCTCTTTTTCCTGTACTTGCACACAATGACACAAATAGGTGAAATTGGTAGTCTCACCTTTTAAACAATGAAGTAGCTTCTGGATTTGAAACTTGCTTTGGTCTGTTATCTAAAAACCACACATGGTGTTTACCCTTTGGTGAATTTTAGTGTTATTTCATATTCTGTTCTTCTGGGCCAACTTAAACTTAGTCCAAAATTATGTCTTTGGCAGCAGTTCTTAACCTGTTGGTCTCAGAACCTTGTTACATTCTTAAAAGTTATTGGAAGTCTCCAGTTTTTTTTGATAAGGGTTTTATCTACCAATATTTATTGTATTAGGAAACTTAAAAAAAATTAAATGTTTATTAATTTAAAAATAGTGACAATAGCCTGACCTGTAGTGGCGCAGTGGATAAAGCATCAAACTGGAACACTGAGGTTGCTGCTTCAAAATCCTGGACTTGCCTGGTCAAGGCACATTACGAGTTGATGCTTCCTACTCCTTCCTCCCTTCTCTCTCTCTTTCTCTCTCTCTCTCTCTCTCTCTCTCTCTCTCTCTCCTCTCTAAATTGAACAAATAAAATCTTTTAAAAAAAATAGTGACAATAAACCCGTTACATGTAAACAAAAATAACATTTTTGAATTAAAATAAGTATATTTTGCATCCCACAAAAAAAAAATGAGCGAGAAGTATGATTGTTTTATAAATCTCTTTAACGTCTGGCTTAATAAAAGACAGCCGGATTCTCATATCTGCTTCTACATTCAATCTGTTGTTGCAGTATGTTACTTTGGTTGAAGTATATGAAGAAAATTTGGCCTCACAGACATAGTTGGGAGAGGAAGAAGTATTTGAATAGCCTTATAAGACAATTGTGGATTTTTTTTTTTTATCTTACACTAAAAGTTGACAAACAATTTGTTTCCTAAAGATTGGTTGAAACGTGGAATCTAAAATCATATCCATGAATTCCTGGATATGTGTTACATCAAAATCCACTGATAATGTCTTATATTTTGGATAGATCTTTTTACCCATGTGTAACCTTAGAACATCATTTATCAGTCTTTTAAAAAAATACTGGTTTACTGAGTAATATAGATCTTCCAAATTTTGACACATTTCATTATGTAATAATTTTAAAAAATGGACTCATTCATATTACCACAAATCCCAAAAGAAAACCATTTGAGTATTGAGAAGCTATTAAGCTCATGTAGATAAATAGAAGTTTTCCATAATTCTAATTTTTGTTTGAAAATCTAATTTTATCATTGGCAACAGATACCATTTTCAGTTGTTTTCCTTGAAATGGCTGACTTTTTTCAGTTTTGAGAAATGTTTGTCAGATACCCAAGTCTGAATTATCATAGTTTATCCATCAGCCATTCAAGTAAAAATGGTCTTCTGTAAATAAAATTGGCTAGTGCAGCTTGTCAGTCAGTAGTGCACAGAGGCTTTCCCTGCGGACACCCACCCCACTTCTAAATGGAGCTTTGTGTGTGTTTTGCCACGCATGGTGTTAGTGTTAACAAACACCTATACTGAGGGCTTGTAGTTTAGTAAAATTAATATTTCTTCATTGTTTCATTAAGATCATTTTAAAGTGAAACTTGATATTTATTGTTTTGTCTCATGCATATATGGCAGTAACAAATAGTATACTTAGGTGCTTGGCCTTGATTCGTGGTAAATTTAGTGCCAGCAGCCTGACCCAGCATTGCTTTTGTGCCATCAATATACTTGTCAACACAGTGAAAGAAAGCAAATAACAGTTCAGTATTATTATGAAAATTGTTTTGATGTGGAAAACTCCCTGGAAGGGTTGAGTGCCCTGCTCTGGATTCTGTGGATCGCATTTTGGGAACCACTGTTATGAGGAACACTGTACCACTGGACAGTGGTACATAAAGGACCTTCTCATTGTGAACAGTGTTTCATGCACTGTGTATTATTATTATTATTTTATTTTTTGAGAGAGAGGGAAGAGAGAGTAGAAGCATCAACTTGTAGTTGTGTCACTTTAGTTCATTGATTGTTTCTCATACATGCTTTGACCTGGGACTGAAGCCAAGCCAGTGACCCCACGCTCAAGCTGGTGACCTAGGTTTTCGAATCCAGCACCTCAGCTTTCTGGGGTGACACTCAGTCAATCCACTGTGCCACCACTGGTCAAGCGTGGACTGTGTATTTTTAAGACCTGTATACAGTATGGATTTTTCCATCCTGCTCAATCATACTTGTACATTAAACTCGTTCTTGTCTCTATAATCACTGTTCAGTGGCACACCAGTTAGGAATACCTGCTGTGTTCAGTGCAGTGGATGTGGGAGAGGAAAAACCTTACCCCTAATATTGTGCCACTGCAGAGTTTTATCAGCATGCTAACTACAGATTTTCTCAGAGATTGTCAGAAAATTATAATATTTATTTCATGTAGATTATATAGTTTTCTCCCTTTTAATTATTAGGTATTTTATAATATATAAAAGTTTACTAAAAATTTTTTTATTTTGTCATCTTCAGCACAAAACGAGTGGACCATTCAAATACCAGATTGGCTTCCCAGCTTGATAGAAATCCAGGTAAGAGCTCTACTGTGAATCAAGAAGCATGTCTCATGAATTTGTTGTCTATTTCACTCCCAACTTTTTGGGAATCCGGTGTGGGTTCCAAATGGTCATTTTTTAAAAACTAAATATCCTTTGCTTTATTTTGTTTCACTTTAGCAAAATGTACATGTATTGGAGTATCTACAACTTACATATACATATTTTATAAAATGCATTTTAGGAATGCTGATAGGGATAAAAAATACCATTCAAAAATTGTTCTTAAATAGGTTAAAAAGTACAACATAGTTAAAATAAAATTGGTTAGGTGTCTTGAATACTGTGCAGTCTGACCAATATGTGTTTTATTAATATGTTTTCCCACTTCCCTGAGTGTTTAGGTAAATATTTTATTTTATTTAGTTTGTTATATAAAGAAATACCATGTAGGGGGTCAAATAGCAACTCAACATAGGACTTTAGTGGGTAGCATTATGGTGGTGTTTACCATTATCTAAAGCCTGGTTCTTGGTTCTGTCATTTGGGAAACTTTTGTTGGCCCACCTATTAGTAATCTGACACAGAAAGTGAATCTCATTTTTCCAACCAGAGAGATTAACGTATCAACCAGAAATCCAATGTATTTACTGAAAGAAATACTCCCAAATAGACTGTAATATTTGTATCATTTTACTCACAGGTTCCTTCAAATGCTACTTAAGAAACTAAATTATAATAATAAGATTAGTTCTTAACTATAAAATTGCATTAAGGAGAATGATTTAATTGATATCATCAGCTGTCATTATCATGTTCTGGTAGAGAAAACAGCCATCTCAGCTCTGGTATGTCCTTGGAAGGGGCCTGGCATTCTCATGCTGCTGCTGATGCCATCCTGCATATCAGAAAGAACGTGTCCTGAATTAACGTACATACTTTTGTAATGGGCAGGACCATGTTGATGTTAGAGCCTGCAGTTTCCCTTTCTTTATTTTATTATTTAGTTAGGCTGAGTTTAAAGTAATTATAAGCTTTGTATATTTTATCATTCTCCAAGGTGATATTTTGGTCACCCATTTTATAGGTTATTGCTTTGCATGGGCTACTTCTGAATATGGCCATTTCATTTATTGGGTTCTGTTTTATCCTGTTTTTTTCCTTAAATGATGACTCTCATAAAATTTGCAGGTTCTCTGCTGCTGTTTCTGTATATAGTTTATTTCTATTAAGTTAGTTTTAGTCATCTGAATATCCAGGTTATTTTGCTGACAATTTCTCTTTGTTTTGAACTATCTTGTTTGTTCAAATCTTTTATTACTTTACCCACTTTCTTTACCAGTATGTCTTTTTGTTCTAGTTCAGGTTTTTAAAATGTTTAATTTCTCTTGCATGGTTTTAATGAAAAGGCTTAGTTCATGAGCAGTGATAGAAAAGACCATGGACAAGTGGAAGGGTGGAAACGACCTTAACCTTCAGCTGCTCCGCCTCCTGCATTTTACAGCTGGGAACCAGAGGTTCAGAGAGGTTATGCGACTTTCCAACTCGACATGCTGGAACTTTCCCCATTACTCTATATTTCATTTTTATATAGAAATTGTAAGAATAGGAATATTATTTTCTTTGTCAAAATTATAGATATAGCCCTAACTGGAAATTAGTTTTAATATTTTTAACAATCTTGTATGTTGATAAAAAGGGGACTTAAGGTATAATTTAACATTTTTTAAAAATCCCTTCTTATAGGATCAGATGACAACAATCTGAATTCCATCTTTTATGAACATTTAACCAGATCCCTACAACACAGTCTCTGTGGTGATTTGCTCCTAGGACGGTGGGGAAACTACAGTACAGGGGACTGTTTCATTCTCGCCTCTGACTACCTCAACGCACTAGTGCACCTCATACAGATCGGCAATGGGCTGGTCACTTTCCAGCTGCGGGGGCTCGAATTCAGAGGTAAGACCCTTACCTTTTATTTCTGTAGTGTACTCCTGTGATATCTAAGTTTTATTTGTTTACATCACAAATCATCATTATCAGAAAATACACTCCTTTGTTTTTGGAATTGTAGAATGAGAAAGTTGTCAGTAATGATTAGATTTGTTTCCCCAAATTTCACATTCATAGACGAGTCATTTTTGCGGTATGCTGTATGTATGTATGCAAAGGTGGTACCATTAGTGTATCATTGACTGTCTTCCTGGTGATGTTGAAGGGCTGTTGCTCTGTGCTTGCTCTCTTGCCAGTCTCTGTGTGACCAGTACATTTATCAGTTAGATGGCTGGCAGGGTGGAGTGTGGTGTTTTTGTGAGAGGCAGAGAATAGTTAACCGAGTTACTTCCGTATAGACGCCAAGCTTTTGTCCTCAGCAGCCTTTTAAAATTTGGAGTGAAATTCATATAACATCAAAGTATCGATTTTAAAGTGAACAAATCAGTGGCATTTAGTACACGCACAATGTTGTGCAGCCACCACCTCTCTAATTCCAAAGAATTTTCATCCCCCCAAAATAAAACTCTCCGCCCCTTAGGCAGTCACTCCCTATTCATTCACCAGCCCTCAACAGTTATGTGTAAGACAGATGAAGCTATTTCTACACAGAAAACCATGCACTTAGAACCATATCAACTTGATGTTACCAACTGCTATAAGTTGAGTATCAGGTAAGCACAAATAGAAACTTGTTTTATAGGAATTGAAAAGCGTCCTCTTAATATAAATCTTTCTAATCTAGAGACCATCTGCACTTGAGAGTTTTTAGAGAGAGCATCAAGCTGTGTTTGATGTATTCTAAGTAGTGCCTTATGTGGTTTTAACCTGAAATAAGAAAGCATTTAACTAGAGAATCAAATTTGACCTATATGCTATAGCTTTTTTTCACCCTGTGTTGAAATACATAACAAATATTATATATATATTTTCTTAATGGATTAAGTGCTTCTCTAAAGTTACTCCACTTGCTGGAAATAAGATTGTACTTGTAGGGCACTCAGATTAAAGCAGTGAATGTTGACGTTCATTATTCATTTGTAATCTATTTTCTCTCTCTCTCTCAGAATGTTCTGTTCTTGTCTTACGGTTTGTTTCTGCCTCTCCATCAGGAGCCCCGGACCTTAATTCCCTCTCTTCTACAGTCTCAGCCAGTGCTGCTCAAATCTAATCCGCCGGACTCATCCGGAAGGCGCACCCTCCCCACTACACCTGCCACTGCTATGACTGCAGCTTCTTTTTAAATTGTTGGCACCTGAAGATTTCACCTTTGCTTTTTAACTTCTTTTTTTAAAACAAATGTGTGTGGGAGGCTATTTTATCTAGCATTTCTGTGTGTGTGAATCAGAAGGGGTTCCTTTTTATTAGTTGCTTAATCTACCATATTGATTAGAAATTCTCCAAATCAAAAATTGATCCGAATTCTCTCACTCTTCCTGGTACCAAGTAGTTTTAAATAAAGTTTTGGATAAATCCTTTGCCATCCAAACACTCATTGTTTTAAGCAAAATTCAAATCAAAGTAATTTG
This sequence comes from Saccopteryx leptura, assembly GCF_036850995.1. Taxonomy (NCBI): domain Eukaryota; kingdom Metazoa; phylum Chordata; class Mammalia; order Chiroptera; family Emballonuridae; genus Saccopteryx; species Saccopteryx leptura. The sequence continues at coordinate 30,169,673 of NC_089508.1, read as the reverse complement.
GGAGCATAGTAGTACCCTGACGATTGAAACTCATGCTGGATGGAGGTGGGCAGCAAGGCACCTGTATTCTTCAGTGAGCCATAGTATGTGTTGGTTTGTTTGTTTTTAACAGAGACAGAGAGAGACTCAGAGGGATATACAGGGACAAACAGACAGAATGGAGAGATGAGAAGCATCAATCATTAGTTTTTTGTTGCATGTTGCAATACCTTAGTTGTTCATTGATTGCTTTCTCATATATGCCTTGACTGCTGGCCTTCAGCAGACCGAGTAACCCCTTGCTCGAGCCAGTGACCTTGGGTCCAAGTTGGTGAGCTTTTGCTCAAGCCAGATGAACCCGCGCTCAAGCTGGCGACCTCGGAGTCTCGAACCTGGGTCCTTCCGCATCCCAGTCCGACGCTCTATCTACTGCGCCACCGCCTGGTCAGGCATAGTGATGTTTTAAAAGGCAAATTTGATTAATGTCCCTTCCATACTTAAATTTGCAATGGTTTGCCATTGCATTTAAAATGGAATTTAACCTTCTTAACATGCCCTATGATACTGCTGATCCAGCCTCTGCCACCTTCTCCAACCTCACTTTATATATCACCCTCCTCACTCACTCGGGCCACACTGGCTTCCTTCAGTGTCTGAGCTGTGCTGAATTCTTCACTAAGGACTCCTTATTGCCCCTCCCTTTGGCATCTCTCCTCCTCCCACCAGGCTTTCATCTAGCCAGTCCCTTAATTATCTCTATTAGCCTAAGTGTCATTTTCTCAGAGAAGCCTTCTCTAACCACCTGTCCCACGTGATCATCTCTCACGTTACTTTATTTTTAGCTCCTTAGTGCTTATCTTAGTTTTAATTTTCTATTTACTTGTGTTTAACTTTTGGGCCTCTGAACATTCTTTGTTACAGAGTCTTCTTTGATTTGTCTTTTAAATAACCCTTTAAAAATATAAAAACCATTCTTGGCTTGGATTTGGCCCAAGGCTGTATTTTGTAACCCTTTGCTGAATATTATAATCTCTTCAAGGACAGGGATCAGGTTGGCTTCATTCATCATTGTGTGTCCAGCACCTGTCATAGCATTTAGCATATAATACATAGTTAATGATTAATAATGATAATGTAAGTATATAGCTTTTTCTCCTCTTTATTCCAGAACTCTCATGAGGTAGGATTATATTATCCTTCAAATGTTGTGATCTTTGCTTACTTCTTTCTTTCAGTGTTGGCCCCTGTTCTGTCTACCTCTGGCCCCTCACAATATTAATCAGGAGTATCAGCATTTTGCCAGGCAGATATTTGGATCTGCTGAGCATTATATATTTTCTGGCATTCTTCATTAAGCCATTTAATTCCTTTGATTTTAGTTTCTCTTTTAGTGAATGCTAAGTTTTAAATGACATTTAACTAAACAAATTTCTTTATCAGTTTTCTATAGGTCTTAGTTAAACCTTTTTATATTGATTTCATTTTCATTTTTATTTAACTGATACTCTTAAGATTCTTTCCCATGCAAATTTATGTCAAAGATTTGCATTATCAATTCATTTTTTTCTATCAAAATTGTCTGATTACAGCTTCTACAATGTTAACTTTTTATTTGTAAATGTTATTTTTATCATATTACAAGTCAAACTTCATCGGTCAAAAAAACTTTATGCTAATTGAATTTCAGTTTTTACTCAAATTAATTCTAACATGTCTAGTTTTTATGATTCTTAGTTTTATTTGTTTATTTTTACCAGTTATATTTACTATTAAGTACTGAAAGATTGAGCTAATTGGTAATAGATATTCATTCATATATATTCTAGAATCCCTAAATCTCAAAGTTCTTTTTTCAGTTATTAATATCAATTCTCATGTTATTTTTTTTATTTTTTGTGACAGAGACACAGAGAAGGACAGATAGGGACAGACAGACAAGAAGGGAGAGAGATGAGAAGCATCAATTCTTCGTTATGGCACCTTAGTTGTTAATTGAATGCTTTCTCATATGTGCCTTGTGGGGGGGGGGGGGCTGCATCAGAGAGAGTGACCCTTTGCTCAAGCCAGCGACCTTGGGCTCAAGCTGGCGATCTCTGGGTTTCAAACCTGGATTCTCCGCATCCCAGTCCGACACTCTATCCACTGCGCCACCACCTGGTCAGGCTGTTTGTTGACTTCATTTTTGAAGCAAAATATATTACTAGGATATGTTGAAGAATAAAATATGTATGTTTGGGGTGTGTTTGGTAGAGTAAAAATATTTAGTATTAATTCAGTTTACCCTATTTAACTTTATTTTACTACTCAGAACAAGGATCGCATTTTGTTTCTTCTAAGTAAAGGCCAAGACCTCCAGGCTCCCTTTTCCATATCTCTTCTCTGTATGCCACTGACAAAGTGATCTACACAAAATACACCTCTCGTTTTGTTGTTTCCTTTATTTAAAAACCTTTGACTGGCTTCCCAGAAAGAGGACAAAAATCAATAAAATGAAGTAATTAAATAAATACAAAACCTAAGGAATAGACCCAACTTTATGCCACAACTTTAAAAGCCCAGGTTGAGTAAGTTTCTTTTAGAAAATAAATAATTCTCCTGCCCTCGAGTCTGTTCTAGCACATGGATAAAGAAGGAAAATTTCTCAAGGCTTTTTTAAAAACCAGTGTAATACTACTGAAAAGACCAAACTGGCTAAAAACGTAACTATAGTTTAATTCGCTTTGTGACTATAGATGCAAAATCCTCAGAACCCAGAATAAGCAAAAAACTAGCAATAATTTTTTTAAGAATACCTTTCACCAATTTAGTAATTTGTCCTCCTTTTGAAGTTAATTTAAGGACTAAAAAGCAAATAAGTAGAATTCATCTTTTATTAGATCACAGCAGATAATGTAATATGATTCTCTGAAAAGATGCTAGAGGGCATTTAATTAAATTTTATTTCCATTACTGCTTTGAAAAATACTATGTAAGATTACATATATCCTAATTCTGGAAAAAAATTATATATGTGTATCTGTAGTCAGTAGCATGTGTAACTGTCGGCCACAGCAGGCATTCCTGTTATTGTCGAGTTCAAGACAGGGTTTTTCTTGTCACCATTATGTAACATTATTTTGGGAATGTTTGCCAATATAACTAAATTAGAAAATAATAGACTAGTTCAGGTTTCTTTTTTTTCTTTTTCCAAGTGAGAAGAGGGGAGACAGACAGACAGACTCCCACATGCACCCCAACTGAGATCCACCCAGTAACTCCCATCTGGGACCATGTTTGCAGCTGAGCTATTTTTGGCACCTGAGTTGGAGGCCATGGAGTTATCCTTAGTGCCCAGGGCCAAATGCACTGGAACCAATTGAGCCATGGCTGCAGGAGGGGGAGAGGGAAAAAGGGGAAGTAGGAGTGGAGGAGCAGATGGTTGCTTCTCCTGTGTCCCTGACCAGGAATTGAACCTGGGACGTCCCGCACACTGGGCCAGTGCTCTATCATTAAGCCCATTGGCCAGGGCCAAGGTTTCTAGAGTACTAAACAATACAGCTCATTAGCTTGGTTAAGCTTACCTGTGCAGCATATCTTTCATCATACCACCGCCGCCGCCACCCACCCCCACCCCCCCCACCACCACCACCGTGTCACCACCACCAAATGGGGCTAGGTTTCCTGGCATCTTTTTCTCTCAAAGCAGTATGTTTGAAACATGGATGGTGCATATATTCTCTTTCAAGGAAAAAAGTGTGTAGTCCCACTTGTTTTTTTATTGTAATTAACTTTAATACGTACCTTTATCTATTTAAGTATAATTACTGTATAGTCCTTACATAATATAAATAATTTACAAATTAAATAGAAGCAAGACCACGTAACAAAATGAAAATTAACATTAATGTGTTGGATGATATTTTGCTAGTGTTAGATTTCTGTGGGTCTAATTTTATATTTAATATGATTTTCATTTTATTTTACTTTTTAGAGAGAGAGAGAGAGACATACAGACAGACAGGAAGGGAGAGAGATGAGAAGCATCAACTTATAGTTAGGGCACCTTAGTAGTTCATTGATTGTTTTCTCATGTGTGCCTTTACTGGGGGGCTACAGCCGAGCCAGAGATCTTTGGGGTAGAGCCAGCGACCTTTGGGGTCAAGCCAGAAACCATGGGTTTATGTCTGTGATCCCACGCTCAAGCTGGCAACCCCACACTCAAACTGGTGAGCCTGTGCTCATGCCAGATGAATCGGCGCTCAAGCCGGAGACCTCAGAGTTTCAAACCTGAGTCCTCAGTATCCCTGGCCAATGTTCTTCTATCCACTGCACCACTGCCTGGTCAGGCTACTTAATATGATTTTATGTTTTTACTTCAATAACACTAAAGCAGAGAATGCTTGTTTGATAGGTATCTTGTATAAAAGAATAACTTCAAAGAATTGTTAGTGCAGAATAGTCAGACTTCATACATATATAATTGAAACTTTTATCAGCAGGTATCCAATTGTTGGAATTGGCAACAAAATATTTTAATTATGTATTTAATAATTATAATGAACTGTTACAAGTTATATAGCTAAATAAGCAGGATGTATGTAACACATTGGCTTGCAGCATGGACATGGTGCTGGTGACCAGAGCTCAGGGTCTTTCGAGTTCTGCATGTCTGTCTGTATCGGGTGCCCTGGTGTGATTCGGTTCTCATTTTATTTTCTTTTTCAGAATTAATTCAAACTTTCATGAGATGTACCTTTACTTATTTGATAGGAATATAATTGTAAATTTGAAAGCTTGGGAATTGGTGAATAAAAATTAGGGAGGTTACTTTGCTGTACACATTCTCAGAACCTTGAACGGACGAATGCATATTGTACAGGCATTCTGCAGGAGATGAATATAATAGTGTGCCTGATTTCAGGAGCTTGCTGCAGTTTGTTCATGAGCATTCCAAGGCAAATCAGGCTCATACCTTCATTTGCTCTAAAATGTTTTTTCTCTAAATTAGTATGTCTTTAAAGCATTCATTTTCCCACTTTATAATTTTGTCCTCTTTTTGTTTGTAAGTGGTCTCTATCTCTCTCTTTAAGGTACTTACTGTCAACAACGGGAAGTGGAGGCTATAACTGAAGGCGTTGAAGAAGATGAAGGATTTTGCTGTTGTGAACCAGGCCACATTCCTCATGTGCTTTCATTTAATGCTGCATTTAGCCAGCGCTGGCTAGCTTGGGAAGTCATTGTCACCAAGTATATTCTGGAGGGTTACAGCATCACTGACAACAGTGCTGCTTCCATGCTTCAAGTCTTTGATCTTCGGAAAGTACTCACCACTTACTATGTCAAGGTAAGGGTGTGCGCCTCCTTAGATCTTCTAATAATCAGAGGCTCATCTTGTAAAAGATATATACTGCACAAAAATTAAGGGGTATTTTATCGCTTTATATTCATTTTGAAATATCCCCTAATTTTTGTGAGCAGTATATATAATATATAGCTATGCATATCTTTATATAGATATCTTTATCCATGGTGATATCTTTTTATAAAAAAATATATTTATATAATTTTATTATAAGTAATTTTTTTAACTTGTGCTTTGCTTCTATGTAGGAGTGATTTAAATTCTCTAGTATCCAGTATAGTCTGTAAATTGTACTTGTGAAGATCTTGCAGTTTCTTTCTTTAGTGACTTTTTCATTGTTCATTAATAATGATAGCTACAATTCGTAGCTCATATGTTCTAGGCACTGTGCTGAAGAAATGGAGAATACACACGCACATGCACATATCTTACTTAATTCTTTAAAATAATGTTGTGTCCTTGTTTTACAAATAAACAAGAATTAGAAGTTTACTTGTCCAGAGTCCTCTAACTAGCATGTAAAGGTAGAGATTTAAAACCCAGGCTTGTCTGGCCCCTGAGCCCTTGCTGTCAACCACTGCTCTGCACCACTTTCAACACGCGGAATAAAAGTATTGCAAGAGTTGAGACGTTGTCAAGACCACCCTCACTTGGACAACCAGCTGCAATTTCAGGACCCCCAAGAGTACCCTCAGGTTGAGTAATTTGCTGCAAGGACTCACAAACCTCAGCAAAGCCATATACTCACAGTTAGAATGTATTAAGGTAGAAGGACACAGATTGAAATCAGCCAAGGGAGGTGCACACGGGGCAGGGTCTAGGGATGCCGAGGCATGAGCTTGCAGTCGTCCTCTTCCAGTGGAGTTGTGTAGACTGGCCTATTTCTCCTGGCAGCACTCTGTGACGTGGTGTTGTCAATCAGAGAAGCTCACTTGAGCTTCAGGGTAGAGAGTGTTTATTGGTGTGAAATCACGGAGATGTGGTTGACCATCCAAATGGCCAACCTTAGTCTCCAGCTCTTCTAGAGGCCGCAGCTCTAAGCTTCCAGGTAAAGAAAACTCTCTTGGAAGTTACTTCCCAGGACTCAACTGCAAAGCCCAAACCTCTCTTTGGCAAGGTTAGTTTTTTACTGCATAGGCATTTTATTTTTGCCAAAGGTTATATAGAAATACAGCATGGTTATGGTTTGGGGGCTTGAAGGCAAAGCCAATACTTTCAAGAGGAAAATGTGTGCTAAATTTTAATGACCCATATTTGAAATTTCCATATCTTGAGTTGTTACCTATATATACACCACCTTATTTGTGCTGATTGGGGAGTATATTGTTATGGCATTCTTAGAATGTGTATTTATAATATTGAGCCAGAGTAATACATTTTTGAGTTGTACTCTCTAAAACAATTGGAGTTTATTCACTGAGCATTGAAGTTAATTCAGATTGTGATTTAGCCTTTAAAAAATATTTTCTTTTCACTAGGGCATCATTTATTATGTTACAACCTCTTCTAAGCTAGAGGAGTGGCTGGCTAATGAGACAATGCAGGAAGGACTTCGTCTGTGTGCAGATCGCAATTACGTGGACGTGGACCCGACATTTAATCCAAACATCGATGAAGACTATGACCACCGACTAGCAGGCATATCCAGGGAGAGCTTTTGTGTGATTTACCTCAACTGGATAGAGTACTGCTCTTCCCGAAGAGCAAAGGTAGTTTGTTTCATTTATAAGTCTTCCAGTCCGTTTTTCTAAAGATGGAAAGAATATCTGTTTGTTACTATCAGGTCAGTGTTTCTGACCAGCCAACTCTGCCAAAACAAGTTCAAGAAGGGGGCCTGCCTCATTTTTCATCTACAGTGTCATAGTCTCACCCTGTGCGTGCACCTGTATCCACACAAATTACATGCAGCACCTTCAAGACTACATTACCCCTCCCTGCACTCACACCCCCACACACCAGACCTAAGGATAAATTAGTATCTTTACCCCAAATTCAAAGTCTAAACCAGTGTGATCTAATAGAATTCTCTGCGATGATGGAAGTGATCTGTGCTGATTCAGTATGGTATATATGAACCCACCACACACGGCTATTTTTAAACACTTGAAATGTGGCCAGTATGACTAAGGAATTGAATTTTGAATTTTATTTAATTTTAATTGATTTAAGGCTAACGGTTACCATATTGGACAGTGTTCATCTGGAATATTATCTTTCAGATGTCAACATGGGTAAAATGAGCTAGGAATATGTAAAAATGCAGATTCATGGACCTTACTTGAGAGATTCTAATTTTATAGATTGAGTCTAGGGATCCAAAATCTGTATTATCTTGGGTGATGGTAATTCATTTGCTTCCTAACCTACACTTCAGGATAGCTTGCCTTATCCTATAAGTAAGGTGAGTTACAGACTTCACCAACGACTGCTTTTCTTCTAGGTCTCATGGCTCTTGTGGCTATGTTGCTCCCCTAGTTAGACTTCATGTAACAGAACGACAATACCAAGAGCTATGGTTCCAAAAGCTAATTCCTATCACCACTGTTTCTTTCCAAGTAAAAGTCTGGTGTAGTTGAACCAGCAGCATTCTAGGTACAGGATGACCCTGTATCACAGGGCATAGTGAGCCACCCTGATAACCAGCATCTTTCTCATGGTATGAGATGTGCACACTGTCTTCAGATGTAGTGCCTGCTTTAGTCTTAGGTGTATAGTTTTCATCAGATTTGGAACATTTTCAGGCATTATTTTTTGTCTGCTCTCCCTTTTTTGAGGACTGCAGTTACATTTACATGAGGCTGCCCGGTGTCCTACAGCTCACTGATGTTTTTTCAGTCTCTTTTGTCTCTGTTTAATTTTGCATTAAAATTAATTTTTGCAAGTTTCTCTTGCTATATTTTTAGACAATATGTGTTTTTCTTCTACTGTTAATATGCCATTAATTCTATCCAGTGTATTTTTTTTTAATCTTAGACATTGCATTTTTTTTTCCTCTCTTGAGGTCTAACTTGTCTTTTACGTAAATCTTTTATGTCTTTTTCAATGTCTTTATTGACTAATTACATTTGTGTTAATTCTGGGTCAGTTTTGATTGACTGAGGGAGTGATTATTCTTTTATGGGTTCTACTTTCCTACTACTTTACATGCCTGATCCTTTCTGATTGCATGCTAGACCATAATTTTTACCTTGATGGGTTTTGTATACTTTTGTATTCCTCTCTTCTTGAGCTTTACTGTTTCACAATTAAATTCTTTGGGGATAGTTTGATTCTTTCAGAGCTTGCTGATAAGCTTTCTTAGGAGGGCCCAGCCTTTAATCTGGGGCTAATTTTTTCTCATTACTGATACACAGAACTCTTCTGGGTTGTTAGGAAAAAGTATACCTTGGAAGTTCTCATCAGGAGGTAAAACAATTTTGCAGCTATGTATGGCAACAGCAGTTCTTCTGTAGAATATTAAGATCTTAGGTAAACATCTCACAGTACTTTAAACCTAGTTCTTTTTTTAGTATGTCCCAGTATTATAAAGTATTAAATTTTATTTAAAGGTTTAAAGAACCTCCTCATCATGTATATTGATAATTCATTTAGTGTTTTGTTGTTGTTTCTTTTCATTAAAACTTTTATTAGAGGTGGTAGAAACTAGTTGAATTCCTTAACTTCCCTGATTTATTAAGTAGATGTATTCTGATTTGATATTTATATAGCTTTCTGGTTATTAATGTTCTTTGTTTTTGTTTTGTTTCTTTTTTTTTTTAGGTATAATTAACGTTCATTATTTTCAGGTGTACATCATAATGATTTGATTGTATAGATTGCATTATACAATCTATACAGTGGTCACTGCAAGAAATCTAGTTTAACTTCCATTATCATATTTACTTACAGAATTCTTTTTCTGCTCTCTTAACAACTTGCAAATGTGCAGTGCACTATTACTAACTATAGTCCCTACATTAAATCTCCATGACTTATTTATTTTATAACTGAACATTTATACCTTTAGACCTCATTTACCCTGTTCTTTGTTTTTTAAGCCCCTGGATGTGGACAGAGATTCCTCCCTGGTGACTCTTTGTTATGGGCTGTGTGTTCTGGGACGAAGAGCTTTAGGAACTGCATCCCACCATATGTCCAGGTAAAGACGCTTCTGTTTTTCGGAAGAGATTGTGGGAAGTCTCTTCAGATTTTGTATAGATCTTTTTGCTAAACATACAATAGTTTAGTCCTACTAAGTGGTTAACAGAATTGGCTTTTAAAATTGACATATGCGTGGGCAACTATTGATAGTGAGAATTTAACCGATTTGTGGCATTTTAAAAACCAATCACCCCATAACATTTGATTAGTCTCCTATCAATATACATTTATTTTTCTAACAATTCAACTCTTTTTATACCTTTTCATACTTTCTTACTGTTTTTGCCTAGAGCAGGGGTCTCAAACCCTGGGCCGCGAGTTTGAGACCCCCTGGCCTAGAGCATTTATAATTTTAATATAGTTGTACATTAGACTTTGAAACTCTAAATATAAACTGGATTTTTTAATATATGCCTGCAAATGAATTAGAATTGAGAAGAACCATGTATTTTAAATTTCCTCTGTGATTACTACACCTGTTCCAGTAGACCCTCCTTCATTTCTTTTCTTTTTTTAAGTGAGAGTAGGGGAGATAGAGAGACAGACTCCTGCATGTACCCCAACCAGGATCCACCCAGCAACCCGGATCTACCCAGCAACCCCAGTTTAAGGCTGATGCTGGAATCACCTGAGCTATTTTTAGTGCGTGAGGCTATCACTTGGACCAACTAGCTATCCTCAGTGCTCAGGGCAGATGCTTGAACCAGTTGAGCCACTGGCTGCAAGAGGGGAGGGTAGAGAGAGGTGAAGGGGAGGAGAGGGAGAAGCTGTTTGGTGGCTTCTAATGTGACCCTGACCAGGGATTGAACCCAAGGCATTCATACGTCAGGTCGGCGCTCTATCCACAGACCCAACTGGCCAGGGCCACCCTCCTTAATTTTTTTTAACTTGTATATTCTTTGTCTGTTGTTTATTTTCATTGACTCACTATTACAGTGGTTCATACACAGAGGTCCCAGGTCAAAAGGTCCTATCACTTGTAATTCTGACTTAAGGATGCTGACATTAGTTCTTAGAATCTATATTTTTAAAACACTTCTGCATGATTGTAATGTACAACTAGATGTAAGAATCGATGTAAGAATCAGTGTAATGGAAAACCTTTGTCAAATATGTAAATTTTTATCTCTAATCTTAACAGTAATTTAGAGTCATTCCTCTATGGATTGCATGCCCTGTTTAAGGGAGATTTCCGTATTTCTTCAATTCGAGATGAATGGATCTTTGCTGACATGGAATTGCTAAGAAAAGTAGTAGTCCCTGGAATCCGTATGTCCATTAAACTTCATCAGGTAAGAAGAGGAAATTTCAAATCTGTTGTTACTACTTAATGATGCTTCTTCATTTCACTTCCAAATTATGTTTCTTAGGACTCCTTTGAAAAATATTCTGACTTGAAACAAACAAAAGAAATGATTCATGGCAAGAGGCTATGTCTTAGAATCCTGAACCTGTTTTTCTAATAGTAAATTGGATTATTAATATTAGAGGGTGACTGATATGGGCACAAGCTTGGAAAAACGTCAGCAGTGAGGGGTGAATTGGAAATAAGCCTTTGGCCCTGTAATACTTGCTTTGACTTCATGTGATTGTAGTTTCCAGCTCTTCTGTGAGCAGGTATTAGATGGCTTGTGCAAAGTAGACACATCTCAGAAGTCTCATAACAGCTGCAGTTGCTGAACTGTGAGTTTCATTTAGCATGTTGTCTAGAATAACAAATGTTTAGGACAGATTTTGCCTGAGTTTAATCCTAGTAGGGTAAAAAAATTAAAATGAGGCCTCAAAATATATATTAATTGGGGTCATTTTATGACTTTATTGTGAAAGTCAGTACAGTAAGGCTTACTGAAGTGACATCACTTAATGATGCCCGTAGGTTCTTGGGAACTGCAATTTTAAGTGGAATGACATATGATGAAACCAGGCTTCCCATAGGCTAATCGAAGGAAACACCTGTTAAGTTCCTATAACATATTTCTGGTCACAGAAACATAACCAAACTTCTAAGTGAAGATCCAGAACACTTCTTTTTTTTTTTTTTTTTTTTTTTTGGTGGGCGATCATCTTTAATCCTAGCTTGCATCCGGCGGGCAAGTAATACACACAGTGGGAAAACACTTCCCTTTCCATTCAGGGCTCCCAGAGCCACTGACTTATCCGAGTTTTCTAGAATCAAAGGTTTCTAGCTCACCAGACTTATTCACCTCTGTTCCCCATCTCCTTCCTTCTCCCTGCACAAACTCTGCACAAACTGGCTTCTTCCTCAGCACTCTGCCGTCTTGGCTGCTTCTCCTGGCCTCCTCCACGTGGCCTTTCTCTGCTCTCCTCTCTAATGCTAATCTCAGGAACCGAGAGCCAGAACACTTCTAATATTAAACATTGACATAAATGTGAACTATACATACATTTAAGAAAGATGAATAAAAACAAGTAAGATAGTTATCTTCCAACCTGCTTATTCGAGTTCAGGGTTGCAGGAGGCTGGAGCCTCTCCCAGCAGCTCAGGGGGCAAGGCAGCCACCCCCCCCAGACAGGACACCATTAAATCACAGCACCCACACTCGCTCAGACTGAGACAGTGTAGACACTCCAGGTCCCCTAACATGCACATCTTTGGGATGTGGGAGGAAACTTGAATACCTGGAGAAACTCACACAGACGTGGGGAGAACATGCAGACTCGACACAGACAGTGGGCCTGGCCAGGAGTAGAGTTTCAGTGTTTCCTTCTCATTGACATTATAACGAAACGATATTACTTGAGGACTTGCTGCTCTAATCATCCCACTTAACGGCAGTTACCAGATCCGATGGTAGAGACCACGTAATGTGACTCAGTGAAGAGCATCTGCTGTGCTCAAATCTGATTGAATCTTTTCCCCCAAACAAAAGGTGAATTACTCTTCAAGTGATTTACTATCATCTAAGTCCTGGTTGGCAAACTGCGGCTTGGAAGCCACATGTGGCTCTTTGGCCCCTTGAGTGTGGCTCATCCACAAAATACCACATGCGGGTGTTACCTCAATAAGGAATGTACCTACCTATATAGTTTAAGTTTAAAAAATTTGGCTCTCAAAAGAAATTTCAGTCATTGTACTGTTGGTATTTGGCTCTGTTGACTAATGAGTTTGCCGACCACTGAAAAGTGTTGGAATAAAGTTAATGTCCCGTATTACTTAGAAGCATTACTAATAAGGGATATGTTATTTGAAAATCTCTGGAAAATCTCTATTTTGAGGATGATAGGGAAAATATATATTTGGGATCAAATAGAATTGTCCATCTTCAGACTGGCCTCAGAATTTTGAGACAAAAATTAGTGTACAGTATTTATACAGTATTTAAAAGAAAGAGATGATGACTACGGATTAAAAAAAAGGTTTTATTTTGTTTTTCTCTATGTTTTGGTATCTCTCCTTTTGTTTTGTTATGTCCTCAGAAATGTCTAAACCTATAAGGAATTTTTATAAGATTTTATTTGAGCCAAACTGACAATGCCGGGAAGCAACATTTCAAATGCTCCCTAAAATGTTTGTAGAACTTCAGGTTTCTCAAAAGATACCAATTAAATATCTGCTGTGTTAGAAATAGTCTCTTCTATATAGCATAATTATCTGATGGCCCCTGGCAGACATCTTTAGTTAATTCTAAACATTGAGATAGCTGTGTCATCTTTGTCTGGCAGAGAAGAAACTGAGGCCCAGGCTGCAGCCTCTGACACCTTGGGCTCTGCCTCTAGTCTTGCTTTGAAAGTGCCTTGGCCTGTTGCTGCCAGGTTCATTTCCTTCCATATCTCATGGCTGTGGCATTACTACCTGTGACAGGGCTTCTTTGCTTTGTAATCAGGGTACAGCACACTCCCATCCTAGTCATGACCAACAGCAACAGTGACAAAGGGAGGGTATGGTGGTGGAATCGAGAGCCCGAGACTCTTGGAGGGCCAGGGAGGGGAGAAGAGAGAGAGACCGTAAGGGCAGCCTGGATATGTTCTGTGAGTGCAACATAGTAGAGATGACCTGTGAAGTCACAAGCAACAGCCATGTGTTGACCATCACTTTGAGCCAGACATTGACTTACCCATAAGGAACTGTCGGGCCAGGAAGAGATAAATGTGTAAAGCAGTACTGGTCATCTCCAAAGTTCATAAGTTACCATGTTCATGAACATCCATGAAAGTGAACAGTATGCTTATTTATATATGACAAGAAAGGATTAGTGCATACTTGCTGTATGACCCAGCAGTTCCACTCCTAGGTATTTACTGAAGAGGATGAAAGTAGATGTCCACACAGAGACTTAATCCCAAGTGTGCATAGCAGTTTTACTTGTAATAGCCCCAAACTGGAAACAACTCATCACTAAAAAGAAATAAACTACTGTTAGACAACACAACATAAATGAATTTCAGAGGCCCTGGCCGGTTTGCTCAGCGGTAGAGCGTTGGCCTGGCGTGTGGAAGTCCCGGGTTTGATTCTCAGTCAGGGCACAGAGGAGAAGGGCCCATCTGCTTCTCTACCCTTCTTCCTCTCCTTCCTCTCTATCTCTCTCTTCCTCTCCCACAGCCAAAGCTCCATAGGAGCAAAGTTGACCCAGGTGCTGAGTCAACTGGCTCCATGGCCTCTGCCTCAAGTGCTAGAATGGCTCTGGCCACAACAGAGTAAGGCCCCAGGTGGACAAAGCATCGCCTCCTGATGGGCATGCCCAGTGGATCCCGGTCAGGCGTATGCGGGAGTCTGTCTGACTGCCTTCTAACTTTGGAAAAATACAAAAAAAAAAAAAAAGAAAAAGAAAAAAAGAATTTCAAACATTATGCAGAGCAAGAGAAGTCGGATATATAAAGAGTACATGTTACATGATTTTACAGTGGTACCTTGAGATACGAACAGACCAACATATGAATTTTTTAAGATACGAGCTGCGACTCTGTATTTTTGTTCGAGATCTGAGTGAAAATTTGAGATACGAGTCGTGATTCGGGAAGCTGCCGTTAGCGCATTGGCGCATGGGTCCAGTATCTGCAGTTTGATATATGAGTTGACTGACTTACAAGCTCGATTACAGAACGAATTAAATTCATATCTCAAGGTACCACTGTACTTAATATAAAATTTAAGACAGGCAAAACCAATATAGAGACAGAAAGCATACGAGTGATGCTTGGGATGCAGAGATGAAATACCAAAAGGTAGGAAGGGACTTCTCTGGGTGATGAAGATGTTCTGTGTCTAGACTGTAGCAGTTACATGGGTGTGAATATTTGTCAAAGTACATCTAACTGCGCGTACAATGGGTGCAATTTATTGTAGGCAAATTATACCTCAAACTTGACTTTAAAAAATGATTCTGTTTCTAGAGAACTTAAAATGTAGCTCATTACTGCTATACCACTTTTGTAAATTCCTCAGTCCAACCCTGTTTTCTAAGTTTTAGCTAAACAAATATTATTTTTCAGTATTTTCTTTGTTTTCCTCATTCAATTTGGTTTTTCTATATCTTTGTATATATATATATTTTCTGTTAAAGGACTATCTCGCTGTTATCAGTTAAGGAAGACTAAAACTACATAAAAGGTCTCTAAAATTTTGTTTTTATTAACTAGGCACTTTTCACATAAAGCTACATCTTTAGAATGATTCTACCATTTTATCCTGCCTCTCATCTAGTTGAGATATGGCTCAAAGCTATGAGCTTTGAAGACAGATTACTAATCCTAGTCCTAGAGGAGCTAGTACAGCTAGTGCTCAATTTACGACCACAATTTGTTCTGACAGACTGGTCGTAACACGATTTGGTCGTAAGTTGAGTAGGCTATATGTACAGTACTGTGAAATGATGTTATAAAAATCTTTAAGTCATTTTATCATAATTTTCTTTCATTATTATATATCATAATTTTCTTTGTTCATTTTATGCCATTTATATCATCTCTACACCATTTTGTTTCTTAGTTTTACATTCTTCAGGTTTAAATAAAACACTGCATTACCAGTACAACTGGTTTAATATTTGCAAAGACAATTTCCTCTTGGTAGACATCTTGGGAGGGGTATGATGAAAAATATCCAAGACACAAAACACAAATTGCTGTACCGAGTCTGGGATAACAGTTGAAACGGTGTACTCAGAGATGGTAGTGCGCCCAGCTGGGCAACGCTTGCGCTGCCAGACATGGAGCAGTCGCGGCTAGTGATTGTGGGCGTAAAGTCCAATGGTCGTAAGTTGCATAGGTTGTAAGTCGATCAATATTTGTAGAGTCTTCCCTGAAACACTTCTTGGTCTTAATAACTACTCGTTCATTTGATAAGTGGGTGTTCAGTATCTACCTTGTGCAGATTCTTTGGCAGGTAGCATGCATGAAACAAAGGAGTAGATGGAGTGTATCTCCCATTCAGAAGCCTATAAATTAACAGAGGATACAGGCTGTGTACCCACATAACCATAAAGCAAATCTGAGTTTCTGAACTGGTGTGTTACTGAGGAAACACGAATATTACATTGGCTACCTTCATATTTATAATTGAGGGGCTGATAAATGTTATTTGTCCAGGTAAAGTAACTCATTTGTATTCAAACCAACCGATAGGAGTGTGTGCTGTCTGAAAGGGAAATGGGAGAGCACCAGAAGGCAGTGTCTCCAAGGATGTACATCCAAGTCTGAGGGCTGGCTTACGTGAGAGTAATGAAAGTATTCACTGCACATGTGCATAATGCTTCATCATGTAAAATGTTCTCCAGATACACCATCTCCTCTAACTCTTACAGCAGCCTTTCAGGTAGTTTAAGCAGATAATACTGGCACTCACCAGGATCAAAACTGCAGCTCAAAGAGGCTTAGCTGCTTCCTAAGTTTAAACTGTAATAGCAGGACATAAACACATTTTTTTTTGTATAATTTATGTCTAATAATATTAACATGCTAATAGGAAATTTTCATTTAGTGACTGATTTAATAATTACAGAAGTTTTGTCACCTGGAAGCCATTCTCATCTTTTCCTAAAAAAGATAAATATTTCATTTGTTTCTAGGATCATTTCACTTCTCCCGATGAGTACGATGACCCTACTGTGCTCTATGAAGCTATCGTATCTCATGAAAAAAACCTCGTGATAGCCCACGAGGGGGACCCTGCGTGGCGGAGTGCAGTCCTTGCCAACTCTCCCTCCTTGCTTGCCTTGCGGCACGTCATGGACGATGGCACCAACGAGTATAAAATCATCATGCTCAACAGACGCTACCTTAGCTTCAGGGTCATTAAAGTAAGTTTCTGAGGCATTAATTTGCATCTGAAGAGACTTGCAATTTAGATAATCTTAACTAAACTTTTAAAAAGTATTTAAACCTCTTATAGGGAAAAAAAAAAAAGACCATAATATATACATTAGCATTTATTGTTTATGAGCACTTAATTTGATTTATTTTGTCAGTAATTTAGTCTGGCCTCTGAAATATTCTCATGTGCCAGAAAGCCTTAACACTTTTGCTTATTTCTATTTTGGCAGTTTTTAGATCATTTTATATGCCATTTGGGTAGAATCTTAAACATCAGCTCCATATTGCTAATATGGTGTGATGTCTAGGTTGTGAAATAGTACCGTAGTTTATACTTACTAGTGACTAGTAAACGGTTCACTTTAACATTTCCTTAGATTTTGTTTGTTTTTAAAGTCTTCGGACTTTAAGAGGCTTAATCGCTGACATTTTATTTTGATAGTTTGTAGTGGTTATTTTTTCTCTGCTTCATTTAATAAAGCTCCAAAATCACAAACATCCATTTGACTCTAAATACTTGTTACTGCTAATTACTGTTAATAAATCTTATCTCAGTTACAAAATTCAGTGTTTCACTAATTTGGAAAACTAAATGGACTGCGTTTTACTTGATAGTTTTACAAGACAGAAGAAGTACTCTGTAGGTGCTTTCTGTTTAACATTCTGCTAATGGCAGTGGACAGTTGGTTAACTCCTGTTCAGACGTGATCTATTTCTATTGGTTCCCTGCTTTTCTCAGTTGGTTATTGTAATGTCTTCTGTATCCCTCCCATCTCCGTGCCTCTGTTTTTATGAATTTCATTCTTGGCCCCATCACCTAACTCCCGTGTGTTCTGGTTTTCAGGTGAATAAGGAATGTGTCCGAGGACTTTGGGCGGGGCAGCAGCAGGAGCTTGTATTTCTGCGTAACCGTAACCCTGAGAGAGGTAGCATCCAAAATGCAAAGCAAGCTCTGAGAAACATGATAAACTCATCTTGTGATCAACCTATTGGCTACCCGATCTTTGTCTCACCCTTGACAACTTCGTACTCTGACAGCCATGAACAGCTTAAACAAATTCTTGGGGGACCTATCAGTTTGGGAAATATCAGAAACTTCATAGTGTCAACCTGGCACAGGTGAGCCATCGGGTTGCAGTTTTCAGTGTGGTGTATCCTGACCCTCCAGCTAGGCATGCGCATTAGTGTCACCTAGAAAGTTTGTAGAAAAAATACAGAAGCCACAGCTCAGTATAAATCTATTATATCTGAACTTCAGGAAGTAGAGTCTGATCATTTATATCTTCAAATTCTTATTAGATAAATTTATTGTACTGAACCACTTCTTTCGGCCCTGGCCTGTTGGCTCAGTGGATAGAGCATTGGCCTGGTACGCAGCATCCTGGGTTGGATTTCCAGTCGGGGCACACATGAGAAGCAACCATCTACTTCTTTCCCCCTCCCCTTCTCTCTCTCTCCTTTCCCCTCTGACAGTCAGTGGCTTGAGTGTTGGCTCTGGGTGCTGAGGATGGCTTGGTTTGTCTGAGTGTCAGCCCCGGACGCTGAGGATAGTTTGGCTGATTAGAGCAATCTGCCCCAGATAGGGGTTGCTGGGTGGATCCCGGTTGGGGCACATGCGCGAGTCAGTCTATCTCCCTTTCTCTCACATAAAAAGGGGGAAAAAAAGAACCATTGCTTTCACATTTAGTACAATCTTGAATAGTCCCTTTGTTTAATTATTTTGACTTGTTTGCAAGCATATTCTGATCTTAGAATGTGTGGATCAACACACAGCACAGATTAGAGAAAAACATGAGAAACTTGCGCAAATTGATTACTTACTTCTATTCCATTGCAGCGGTGGGAGGAGCACCTTGTGCATGTTGCAACTCCTGGCTGTTCAGTGCAGACACTGCTGCCATTTCCACAGTCTAGCCATCACTCAGGTCTCCTATCTGTAGCATGTCTTCAAGAATCCACATGAATGTTTTGTCTAGTAAATTATGGTGTATGGTATAGGAACATAATAATTTGGTGATGGGTGAAGAAAAGAACCGCAGAATCTTATCTTCAGTTTCTTAAAAGAGTTGTTCAGACCCTTAAATCAGAGCTTAAGAAAAAGCAGGATCTGGGATTAGAGCAGTAAACTCTCGGCTTATTTTTAATTTCCTAGATATTATATATGTATTTTTTTGTTTTAATTCCTGCTTCACTTTTTTTAATTTTGAAATTAAATCTAATGGGTGACATTGATCAAATAAGAATACATAGGTTTCCAATGAACATCTCTATAGCATTTGAACTGTTGGAAATAAACTCTCAAGTAGGTGTTTGGGGTTTTTTTTTGTTTGTTTGTTTTTGTATTTTTATGAGGTGAGAAGCAGGGAGGCAGAGAGACTCCCACATGTGCCTGACTGGGATCCACCCGGCATGTCCACTAGGGGGCGATGCTCAGCCCCTCTGGGGCATTGCTCCCTTGCAACTGGAGCCATTCTAGCACCTGAGGCAGAGGCCATGGAGCCATCCTCAGTGCCTAGGCCAACTTTGCTCCAGTGGAACTTTGGCTGCGGGAGGAGAAGAGAGAGATAGAGAGAAAGGAGAGGGGGAAGGGTGGAGAAGCAAATGGGCACTTCTGTGTGCCCTGGCTGGGAATCGAACACGGACTTCCACACACTGGGCCGATGCTCTGCCTCTGAGCCAGCCAGCCAGGGCTTCAAATAGGTGTTTAAATACCTGTTGTTAAAGTGAGGTTTCACCATTTTAACATCAATCCCTATGCGAACAGGTGGAAGAAAACAAACCAGGGTAGTGTTCAAAGAAAAAAAAACTATTTTTTTTCCAGAAAATACATGTTGTGCTGGAATTGCCTTTTATTGCCTAGGAATGGGGGGTTTCCTAGGAGATAGGATTTTCATTGTTTAAACCAAGACAGTTGTGGGCACACCAGAACAGTTGGTCATCTCACACATAAAAAGTAAATCCTGGAGAAGAGTCATTACAGCAGCTCCCTTCAGGTGTGCTGCAGCGTAAATGGGGTTGATGTCAGTGAATAAGGTTTGCTGATGTGACAGACTTCAGAGGCTCTGAACATAGATGCTGCTAGAGTTCTGTTTCCAGCGGTGATGTTAATAGTACAACTGTGATATATATACTTCTTTATTATGGTATCAGGAAGATGGTAGATAGAGTATATAAAAGTGAAGTCAATTGGGAAGTACCCAGGCAGTGAATATAAGAGGAGGGAGGATATGAAAACACAACAGACTTTTTGTTCCTAGTATGGATCACACCATAAGGACTTCCAAAGGTGAACATTAATAGCATTAATCATTCAGAATTTCTGAAGGAGAATAAAACACCTATCTTTACATGATCTCAGGATAATGCTTCCTGCTCTGGTATTTGTTCTTAGGTTAAGGAAAGGTTGTGGAGCTGGATGTAACAGTGGTGGCAATATCGAAGATTCTGATACTGGAGGTGGAACTTCTTGTACTAGTAACAACGTAACAGTTGCCAACGATCCCCACAGCACCCTGTCCCAAGGAAGCACCGGGAATCCAGGCCAGGGGTCCGGGGCAGGACTCCATCCTCCTGTCACATCTTACCCTCCCACACTCGGTAATGTGAAACAATTGCGTGAATAAGGTCAGCCTCTTAGCTGGGAGGTTCAGTAGTACATGTGTGTAAAGAACAGGACATACTACCTACCCAGAGATACATATGTTGTTTGATTTACAGTAGGACATTATCCTATTTGCTTTTATTAATAATTTTATATATACAAATATAGATAGGTATATTATTTGCAATATCTCTTGTAAAATATCCCTTTTAAAGGCTAATAAGATTTAATTTAACATAATTTATTTGATGTGTCTCCTGTTTGACAATGATTTGGTTTCTTCTCAGTGTTGTAATTTTTGTATATAAACCTTTGTAATCACATAATTTTCTTAGTCTAGAGATTTAAAAAAATGGAATCACTAAGTCAAAGTTTATAAGTATATTTAGGACTTATGATATATCATGCCAAAAATCTTTCCAGAAAGTTTTTTTTTTACCAGTTGGTATTCTTAGCAGTCGTGTAGGAATGCCCATCTTGTACACTGTCACCAGTTCTGAGTAGCACCAGTTGGCACCTATGTGCCCTCTTTGCTCAGAGGGACAGGAGAAAGGGTGATCTTCAGTTTTCTTTTCCTTTTTTTGGGGGGGGTGCTGTTTCTGAAGTTAGAAGCGGGAAGGCAGTCAGACAGACTCCCGCATGTGCCTGACTGGGATCCACCTGGCATGCCCACCAGGGGGCGATGCTCAGCCCCTCTGGGCCGTTGCTCCGCTGCAGTTGGAGCCATTCCAGTGCTTCAGGTGGAGGCCATGAAGCCATCCTCAGTGCCTGGGACCAGCTTTGCTCCAATGGAGCCTTGTCTGCTGGAGGGGAAGACAGAAACAGAGAGAAAGGAGAAGGGGAAGGGTGAAGAAGCAGATGAGCGCCTATCCTGTGTGTCCTGACTGGGAATCGAACCCAGGACTTCCACACACTGGGCCGATGCTCTACCTCTGAGCCAACCAGCCAGGGCTTTAGTTTTCTTACTTTAACTTCCATTGCTCTGATACCTGAGATTGGAAGCTTTTAAATAAGATTATCAGCTGTTCCTCTTTCTGAAGTGCCCATTAAATCTCGCCCATTTTTCTGTTTGGTTATCTTTTTCTTATTTGTATTTTTATATTCTGGATTTGAGCTTTATGTTAGTTTTCCATACTACAAATACCTTTTTTCATTTGGTCTCATGGCTTTCCATTCTCTTCCAGTCAGGAGTGGTTTTGTGTTTTTTTTTTACAGGGACAGAGAGAGAGGGATAGATAGGGACAGACAGGAACGGAGAGAGATGAGAAGCATCAATCATGAGTTTTTCATTGCGACACCTTAGTTGTTCATTGACTGCTTTCTCATTTGTGCCTTGACCGTGGGCCTTCAGCTGACCGAGTAACCCCTTGCTCAAGCCAGTGACCTTGGATCCAAGCTGGTGAGCTTTTTTTTCTCAAGCCAGATGAGCCTGCGCTCAAGCTGGCGATCTCGGGGTCTCAAACTTGGATCCTCCGCATCCCAGTCCAACGCTCTATCCACTGTGCCACTGCCTGGTCAGGCGTTTCCCACTTTTTGATGAGATGTTCTTAATTTTAGTAGAGAGTGATTTACTGATCTTTTCCTTTATAATTAATACTTTTTGTATCCTAGTTAAGAAAATTTCCCAATCCCAAAAGAAGGTTTCTATTTGTCTATGTGAGATCTGCCATCCCCTTTGTATGTCTTCCTGCCCCACTCCCCCACATGAATCAGACGGAGTCTTAAAGACATTTAGCTCAATTTCAAAAAAACCCAGTGGCACTGGAATTGTTAACATTCTGATTAGGTGTATGAGCAACATTTTGTTAAGTTAGTTTTTTAACTTCTGAGTAAAAAACTATTACCTTTAGTGTGCTTCTATAAATATACCTTTGCTCTCACATTGGTTAGCTCTTTTTATTTTCAGATAAAAAGTACATGTAGCTAATTTTTCTGTAATATAATTAATAATTATTTTCTAATAATCTTCATATCACTTATAAGTCAGGACAAGGACAAATTTGAAGAATCATATCAAGCCATTTGAAGAAGGACACAGAAAAACCTACTATTTAGTATCACTATGATACTGAATAGTGATAGATCCAGATTTATAAGTAATCCCTTAATGTAACTGCAGGTTCCAATGTGGTATCACTCTCTCTGTGTTGGCAGTGTGGCTTGTCACTGGTCTAGATGTAAGGGTGTTAATATTATACTTTGAGAGGTACAGAGCTTGCCACATATGTTTTCATGAGATACTTCATTTCCGATGTATTAAAGAGGTACTCTTGTTATTCTGAAATATCTCGGTAAAAGCTATTTTAGGATTTATGCCAACCTTAAACCCTGGTATTTGCTGTAAATTGTTTTTCTTTTGCCTCAGAACTTGAATTTTAAAATGCTTCAGCAGATAAAAATTATATTATAAAAACCACACAAGAAAAGAAATCTCAGATATCTGTTTCATCCTGACAACTTTAAAAGTTTTAGGAATAAATGTTAAATTCAATAAATTCAAGTAATTGCTTAAGGGAGAAATTCTTAGAATGTACAGAAGAGAACTGTGTTTGAATCACCCACCTAGCACGAGTGCTGTTGCCTCTCCTTCCCTAGGCACCAGCCACAGCTCTCAGTCCGTGCAGTCGAGCCTGGTCCGCCAGTCCCCGGCCCGGGCCTCCGTAGCCAGCCAGTCTTCTTACTGCTACAGCAGCCGGCACTCCTCCCTCCGGATGTCCACCACAGGGTTTGTGCCTTGTCGGCGCTCTTCTACCAGTCAGATATCGCTTCGGAACCTTCCGTCGTCCATCCAGTCCCGCCTCTCCATGGTGAACCAGATGGAACCGTGTAGTCAGAGCGGCCTGGCCTGTGTGCAGCACGGCCTGCCATCCTCCAGCAGCTCCAGCCAAAGCATCCCAGCCTGCAAGCATCACACTCTCGTGGGCTTTCTTGGGACAGATGGGGGTCAGAGCAGCGCCACTGATGCACCGCCAGGCAGCACCTTAAGTCCTGCCAATAACTCACATGCCAAAAAGGGGGAGGTGATGTACAGAGTCCAAGTGAGTAAGCCCAGGGTGCTCCTCACACTGTTTCTCTCGTGCATTTGTTTTATGTTTTGTTCATTGAGTGAAGGATTCTTGTGGAAACACATTTGTTATTACTAAGTCTGAAGACTAGAACATTTTGAATGTTAAAAAAAAAGTTTCTGCTAGAGTATGAGCTGAAAGCAAGCAGTTGTTATTTTTTAAGTGAGAGGAGGGGAGATAGACTCCTACATGCGTCCCAACTGGGATCCACCTGGCAACCCTTGTCTGGGGCCAATGCTGAAATAACCAAGCAGTTTTTAGTGCCTGAGGCAGACACTCTTGGACCAACCCAGCTATCTTCAGCACCTGGAGTGACGTTCGAACCAATCGAGCCACTGGCTGTGAGGGGAAGAGGGAGAGAAGGGGGAGGCGGTGAGAGGGAAAAGCAGATGGTTGCTTCTCTTGTTTGGCCTGACAGGGAATCGAACCCGAGATGTCTATATGCCAGGCCAACAGTCTTACCCACTGAGCCAGCCGGCCAGGGCTGCAGTTTCTCAGTGGCAGTGTTTACTCCCTGCTCAGCCATTGTGAGTAAGTAGGCAGAAAGGAATTCAGCAGTGGCTCTCTAGATTGTTTTTATTCCATTATAGGCAGTGGGGAGCAGAGTCCTGTGAAATTTTATTTGGGATTATATAATTTTTTATCTTCAAGAGAAAAATGAATTGGAAATGATCTATATTTATTTGCAATATAGATTATAGATCCCAGTCAAGTTCTGGATGGGATCAACTTGTCGAAAAGAAAAGAGCTGCAATGGCCTGACGAGGGCATTCGGTTAAAAGCTGGGAGGAACAGCTGGAAGGACTGGAGTCCTCAGGAGGGGATGGAAGGCCACGTAAGTTCTCTCGGGAAGCTGGCCGGCGCTCTGACCTTCCAGGGGCCCGACTGACTTGTGTCCGTGTTTTTAGCTGACGAATGTACTTATGTTTATCTGACAGAATTGCTACCTCTCATCTCAGTGTAAGGATCAGAGCTTGTGAGTATATTTCAGGTCTCTTTCACTAACTTCTTTTTCTGTTCTGATCATTAGGTGATTCACCGATGGGTGCCTTGCAGCAGAGATCCAGGTACTAGATCCCACATCGACAAGACAGTACTTCTGATCCAGATCGATGATAAATACGTGACTGTGATTGAAACTGGGGTACTAGAACTTGGGGCTGAAGTGTGAGCCAGTGTTTGATAGCAACGTTTGTTCTCCTCTCAATTCTGAGACGCTGGAAGACGAGGAGAGAGCAGAAGGAGCCTGCAGGTGTCGCTGGTCCTACAAAGGAGAGACTTGGACCCGGAGTGGACTGGGTTGCGCACCTCTCCTCTGCCCTCACCCTGACTCCTGTCACTGTCTTCGTCCCCAAATAAAGCTGAACTATTTTTTTAAGTTAGCTGCTGAGAAAACATTTTGCATGAAGGATAAAGTTCTGTTAAAATACATCCTTTAAAAAAGTTTTTTCCTATGCATTGCCTATGCTTTAAATCAGAAAACTCTTGATTTCTAAACTATGATCTCATATTTTTCTAATTTCTTTGCCAAAAATAATTGCCATGTTTTGTCATAGAACACAAATCCATTACCTTGATTTTTAAAAACAGACCAGTGTAGAACCTTCAGGTTGACATATAGCAGTATAAAAGTTTAATGTACAGTGAGAGAGACTATGAACAGACAGAGATTTATCTTATTCCTTGAGCGCTAAAAACTTTAATGAAAAAGACTGCACTAATTTTTTTACAACAATGCACTAAAGTCTGAGATTTCTCAGAACATTTATTTATATATAAAAATAAAATACCGTTATTTAAATTGCCTTTGGGATTAACCCCTTCCCTTTCCTTGTAAACAAAACGTAGCAGGAACTGTGCTGCCCAGTTCTCTGTTAGCAGTCTGTACTTCACGCCAGTACGTGGGACGTTTTCTTGAAAAGGAATACTGCTTTCTCCAGGGAGCCGTGGCTTGGTCATTGGCGTTTCCGGAGCCAGTAGTCAGTGAGTGGATCCCGTGAACAGGGCTGCACGCCCTGAGCCCACCTCCCCGGTGAGCTCCAGCATGGGCAGTGCCCAGGCCCTCTGCTCTGTCCCCGGGCCGGCTCTGCCGGGCTCAGTCTTGGGAAGAAGATTCTTGTTCTTTTCAGAGAAGAAGATGACTGTTCGAGAACTTCACGAAAGGATTGATTGCCTTTTCTTTTAAGAGTTCTTAGCTCTTAAAGTTATTCACATGCAGTTTAGTTAAGTAAAATTTTTTCAAACAAAATTATCTAAATGGTGCAATTCTTATTGTTATATCCCTCTTTAATAACTTTACTTTTTATTTCTCTCCTTTTTCTATTACTTGAATTTTATTTCTTATAATTTATAGTGTTGAGCTGTAATTTGAAATATTTATAACTGTGAAATTGACTTGATTCATATGTTGTCTCATAACTTAAATTTTATTATTTTTTTTAAATGCATGTATTCAGGGAAATATACACTGAGATTTACAATTGGGCTAGGTGGGGACTGCAATTTCAATTTATCAACTGTTCGCATTTTTAAAAATCCTTCGGAAAACTTGCCCTTGTTAGGTGAAAAAGAAGACTGTACATTTCCTTTCCTCTGAGCAGTTAGGAGCAGCTATCTTTCTACCCCCTGAATGGAAAGTAAAAGGTGAAATTAATCTTCACCATGCATTTTATTTCATCTAACATATCCGAAGTATTACTGCTTCAGCACGCGGCAGTAGCCACATGTCAAGGACTCACTAGCCATATCACCGAGTGGCTACTGTACTGGACAGTGTAGGTTTCAAGTATCTCTTTGATGAGGTGACAGGAGAGAGAAGCTGTTTTTTCTGTTGTGATGTAGACCTTGCAGCATAGCATCACACTGCAGAGGAAGGAATGAAAACCAGGGAAGGAAGTTAATAGTTAATATACAGCAACTTACTGCATTTCCATTCAAAACCTATTTGCTTTTCCTTTTTCTTAAAGTTTTGTGGTTTTTCAGGACACAATGTGCCTTGTGTTGACATTTTCAGACTTCACACTTTGCAAAATTTACTGTTTAGAAACATTTGTCAAATGATTTTATGAACCTTTGCACAAAGCTACCCTTTCTAAATTGACCAATCAAAATGTATTTTTCTGATAATCATTATATTCTCTGTTTGCCTCTTTTTGGCAAATCTGAGTATTCTATTAACATTCAGACTTTTTTTTCCTTCTAAAACTGAATATGTGATTATATATTATTTATTTAGAATCTTCTCAGTGGAGTTCTGCTTCCTGCTGCTTGTTCCCGTTTGAAATGAATATGATCTTTTTGTGATCATTACCTAGAGGAGAAGGTAAATGAGGCCTTTTTAGTCTTGAAGACAATTCATTTTCTTACACAGAAAAAGCAATCAGGATTTTATATGATTCAATCAGATGGGCTAGAATTCTCTTTATTCTTAGCCCTGTACCTCCTATCCCCCTAATTGTTAAACACATCACAAACCACAAAAAGTCAGATTTCAAACCCCAGACAGATTTTTATATGGAACCATGTATATTGGGTCTTGATTTGGGATAGCAACTAGTGGACATTTTACTCAGAACAGATTGAGTGTTGTTATCAGATAGCCCTTCAGTAAAGCTGTATGAATTGGGAACCATAGGAGGAACCCTGTTAATCATTTTATAAGCCAAAATATGATAGTCTTTTAAAAATAATACTACTTTTCTAATAACTACATCAGAGGAGATAGCGAGAACTGAAGAAAAATTCATGTCTTAATAATATGACCTAAATTATTATGTGGGAAAATACATACTTCAGTTAAACAGATCCCACATGCCACCCCCCACCCCCCCAGGCAGTGAGCCTGTTAGAGTCCCTGCTGTGCTCGACTGTGTGAGACTCCCACAGACGTGCATTAGTTCCTGTAGTTCACAGTTGCCAAACCTCGGAGAGCTCCACGAGTTGAAAGTAAAAGTACATAATTAAAACACCAGTATTTTATTTATTGCCTTTAAATAGAGATTCATTAATGTCTGTTTCTGTTGTTGCTGTTTGATTTTGTTCTTTCCCTTTGAGAACGAGTCCTGGGATGCATATGAATCGTTAGCCTCTCTCATTTCCTCACATCCAGTGGCAAAAATAACTTCATAAACTCAAAATGAAGCTGTTGGTTAACCTTCCAGCTTATCCTGTTTTGTGAGCCCTCTTTTTACATCATTTTCAATACTTGATAAAACTTAAAATGTTCACTCTTTTCTAAAGAACTCCTAATTTTTTGTAAGAGTCCAGATGCATACGTTGCTGCCTGAGGGCTTGGGAGAGACTGGTGAGGCTGGACAGTTTCACAGGAAGAGGAGAGTAGTTAGTTCGGAGAGACTGGTGAGGCTGGACAGTTTTACAGGAAGAGGAGAGCAGTTAGTTCCCTGGCAGGAAATGACTGAACAAACTTCATCAGTGGTTTGCCTTCTTTGGGTTCCCATTACTGGAAGATGAACTTCCATTAGGTTTGAAGTATCTTTTTAAAACTATTTCAAGTGTATCTGAGGTACTTATACTAATCCTTGAAATAGAAGTAGTCAGTGTTTCTATCATGAGTGAGTTAGGGAATAAAAGACTGTCAAGCAATGAAAGTACGAGTCTTTATATAGGAAGCTACGTCTCATAAGAAGATGTTATCTTTCTTCTTGGGTTGGTTTATTTTTACATTTCGTATCAAAATACAAGAACTAAGCCAGACAGCTTAGCCTTAACACATTCTCCTCGGCCTCTGAGCTGCGTCCTGCCCACGGCAGTGAGCCACCGGCCAGGACCAGGGGCTTTGTTTATGATTTGCCCGGAGTCTAAAGCTGTCTTTTTCTTTTAGTTAACTCTCAAAAATCCTTTCTCCTGTAAGGATAACTCAGTAATTTTGAGTGAGAAATCTTTGAATCTGTATTTGCTAGCTACTGAACTATAAACTGCAGCCCATGGTGTTAATTGCTTTTGTGTTTATTTTCATTACTTTTTCATAAGTATGGACAAAGCCCTCATTCATTTTTTTTAAGTCCTCAGTTTTTATTCTTAGTTTCTTTTTAAATAGTCTAATGTGATAACACAAAATTCCTTTGCCTAGACCAGCGATTCTCAACCTGTGGGTCGCGACCCCGGCGGGGGGTCGAATGATAAAATATGTATTTTCCGATGGCTTTAGGCGACCCCTGTGTTTTGGTCGTTCGACCCCCCACCGGGGTCGCGACCCACAGGTTGAGAACTGCTGGCCTAGACACAGACCCAGTCAAATTTGTTTTAATAGGATACATTGTTCAAATGAGGTATAAAATACTCGTGTTGATTTAGAGGCTTCCCCTTTAATTCCAAGAGGAGTGGAGAGAAGGACGCCGCTCGAGGCTAAGATGATACTGGGAACGTGTTAATGGACTTTGAGCTTTCTGTTTCAGTCATATGTAGACATTGGGTTTTAATGATCTGGAGAAAGAAGAAAATTAGATATTACCATGTATTCATGCAGCATAATTTTTAATATTACATTGGATATGTATAGTAGGGAGGTTTTGTTTGTTTGAAGTAGAAAACCAGCCTCTTTTTTCTCTCTTTTTAAAAAAAAACTTAGCTGATACACATCTAGGCCTTCTCATTTTTAACGTGTTAGATGTTTAGGTAAGAACTATGGTTGAAAAGGAATTTATTGTACAAATAGATCTGGGAGGTATGTGAATAGAAGTATTACTTTTGCTTGAAACAGTATCTTTTCATCGTTGAATCACCTCATCAGAATCATCCGTAAAGAATTAGGTGTCATAAAAATTTATTTTAATTGCTTGTCGGCCTCATCTTCTGGATTAGAGAAATTAAGTTCTATTTGTGAGCTGAACTTCATTATCTGCCACTTTATGGAAGCGACATAACATTCTTTGGGGGAAGCAGCGCTGATGGTCACCACAGGGTTCTGTGACAACTCTGTTCTAAGATTACACCTATTATATAGGGTCATACCTTCTTTCCTATGCCTCAACTCGAGACCTGACAACTTGTGATTCAGTGGGGTCAAGCTGGAAGGAACAAAGGTCATCTAAGATTGTGATGGGGGGAATACCCTGTGTGTTACTAGCACGGGAGAGGTGATAACCCGGAATTGACAACAGAGGGGTGTTGAATGGGAGGGCTACCCCAGATGACTCGGGTTGAGTGTAATTAATTGTGGTTAAACAAGATTTTCTATGTTATGAAGCTTGATTCTATAACCAAAGTAATAGAAGTGGAGGCAAAATCATGTTTGCTTATGCTTTTTAAAAGCTTGTAGTTTAAATAAATTGTAAAAACTGGTTACCTTAACCCTATACAAAAGTCTGGCAATGAGCTTTGCATGAGGAGATGGAAGGAGGAATACTGGTAGTGCTTCTGGAAGGCGACGCCAGGAAGGCCCCTGGTCGTGGGCTCTGCAAGGCGGATCGCCTCTCCCGGCACTCAGTACAAACCAGAGATGAGGATGTGCGTACCTGTGTGTCTGCGTGTGTGTTTCTGCGTGTGTGTTCTAAACGATTTGTAAATACTGTAGCTGTTTAAAATGGAAAATAAAAGCTGAGATTGTTCTTTTTCTTTGCAAATATATTGCATCAAAAATACAGTATTGACAGTGGATAAAACATTGAGGAAATAAATTCTTTTTCATTTTGCCTTCTGTCCATTTTTGTCAAATTAAGAGAAATTAGAGTACGTATTAAGCTCTGCATAGCATATTTTAAAAACATGTACTTGGTTCTGAAATAATCATTTGAAACAAGCTTTGGCCTATAAACATGTGATTCATCTTACAATAGAATTGTACATATTTCATATTAAAAGGATATCTTTTTACAATTGGTAGAAAGGTTGTCATATCTTTGGAATTTCTCTGGATGTGTCATATTAGTGATAAAATATTAGATGGAACATGCAGGATGGTAAGAATGTGTGTACATTCACTAGGTTACACTGAATTATGGTACACAACACGGAAGGGACATTGGGATTGTGGTCATCAGAATCACACGAATGTTTGGGGTGTTTCCTAAACCACTGATATTGGTACAGAATACCTTACAATGAGAATAGGTATAACTCTTGATTAAATCACTGGGTAAGCCTTCCGGGAGTCATCTTTACTGTTAGTCACAGCCCAGACCAGCAGGTACAGATTGTGCACCTTGGCATCCCAGCCCCAATCAGTTTGCTCTCTTCCTGCCCAGGATCACAGGCACAGCTGGGACTGGGGTGGCTCTTAGTCTGGAAGTGACAGGAGATGTGCAGGTTAAATGAAACACATCAGCAAAAGAAGGACTTAGTGTGTGTGAGCTGTGTTCATCTTAGACCAGGAAGTTCAAAGGTAGATAGACGTGAAATTTGGGTTCCACAAAACCTCTTCATTATTCTTAAAAGTACAGTTTACTTAGCGATTTTTCTCCTTAAGTATCCAAAAATGTTTTGCCTATTTGTAGCTGAAGAATCTCACCATATATAGGAGGAGCCTTTTTCTCTGGGCCCCTCCCTCAGAAGAAAAGGCACTTTGGGAAGTAAGCCATGACCAAATGGCTTCTTGAGTCTTTATTTAGCAATTATGATGTAAAATATTTGTTTTATCTTTTCCCTCTTCATACATACTTACTAAAGGAAACTAAAAAACTTGATTCTCAGCCCTGGCCGGTTGGCTCAGTGGTAGAGCATCGGCCTGGCGTGCAGAAGTCCCGGGTTCAATTCCCAGCCAGGGCACACAGGAGAAGCGCCCATCTGCTTCTCCACCCCTCCCCCTCTCCTTCCTCTCTGTCTCTCTCTTCCCCTCCCGCTGCGAGGCTCCATTGGAGCAAAGATGGCCCGGGTGCTGGGGATGGCTCCTTGGCCTCTGCCCCAGGCGCTAGAGTGGCTCTGGTCATGGCAGAGCGACGCCCGGGAGGGGCAGAGCATCACCACCTGGTGGGCGTGCCGGGTGGATCCCAGTCGGGCGCATGCGGGAGTCTGTCTGACTGTCTCTCCCCATTTCCAGCTTCAGAAAAATACAAAAAACAAACTTGATTCTCAAGGAAACGTAAGTTGGTAGGTTAGATTGTGTCATGTCTCAGGATGCACACGTGAACAGCGAGTGGCTAGAGATGAACCCATCTTGTCTGGAAGCCTTTGAAGAAACTGTTCAGTTTCAGTGCTCGGTAAATTGTGCCAAAAGGGAAAAGTCATTTTTTAGTTCAGGGTTCTGTTTTGCTCCCCAGAAGGCTACGAATGTGTAAGTGCCCTATTAAGAACACTCCAGGTCTCCAGACCCCTCCTGCAGAATCTGTTTGGAACCTGTCTTATCAGATCCAGTTAACATCCCAGGACAGCACCAACTACGCGGATTCCAAGCCTCTGTGTTTGTAATACAGTTGAGCCTTGAGCAAAACAGAACAGCGTAGGTCCACTCATATGTGTATTTTTTCTTAAGTAACTATACAATCAGCCCCCTGTAATTGGGTTTCACATCTGCAGATTCAACCAACAGTGGATGGCAAACTATTTTTGATCTTTGGTTGGAATCTGGGTGCGGAGGGCTGACTGTATGCCTTGTTCTGTATAAAGGATCGAGCGTCCATGGATTTTGGTATCTGCAAGGGGTCCTGGAACTAGTCTCAAAGATACAGCTGGGTTTTCAGGATTGGTCTCTATGTCTGCAATTTTCTCAACTCTACCTTCCTATGTTCCCTGCCTGCCTTTTCAGACTGGAGTTGGGTGTTATTTCTGGACTTTATTATAGGTACATCATTCAGAAGAAAAGAAAAACAACTTCCTGGTAACTCGAGTGGGATAATTTTCCAGAAGCCTCAGCATATTTTTTCTCGCACCTGATTAATAAAGATTTGACATATGTGAGATTCTTAACTTGTCCCTATGTTACCATAATTGGCTTAGACAAATCAGAGCCCAGCTTGGAACCTGGAGTCCATCCCACAAGGAGTTGACCACAATGTCCAAAACAACTGTATGTAGCTTTTCAAAACTTGAGTATTGTTTTCAAGAAACAGAGACTTGGACCCGCTAAGAGATAAGGTGTTTCATTTAGAATGCATGTAGCAGCCCTAGAATAGAAAGTCGGTGCCTCACATCTCATGATGCTCTGCTGTTCTCCATGTAAATTATTGGGGGTGGAGGGGAATTCACCAGTAAGATCACCTGTACCCAGAATGATCTGTAGGAGGCTTTTAAATATGGATTCAGTTTCTCAGACTATTCAGATTTTTTATTCTTTTTTTAGTTAGTCTTGGTAAGTTGAGTTTTTCTAGGAGTGTAGTTCTCAAACTTTTTGGTCTTCAAATACGTTTACACTTTAAATTATTGAGGTCCCTCTCAATTATGTGTTTATGTGGCTTTTATTTATAGGTATTTATTGCATTAGAAATTTAAACAGCCCTGGCTGGTTGACTCAGTGGATAGAGTGTCGGCCTGGCATATGAAAATGCCAGGTTCAGTTCCCAGTCTGAGCACACCTGAGAAGTGACCATCTGCTTCTCTTTCCCTCCCGCAGCCAGTGGCTCGATCGGTTCAAGCGTCGGCCTCAGGATAGCTTGGTTGATTTGAGCATCGGTCCCAGAACAGGGTTGCCAGGTGGGTCCAAGTCAGGGTGCATGCAGAAGTCTATCTTCCCTCCTCTTATGTAAAAATTGTTTTAGAAAATTAAAAGAGCATATTTTAAAGATGTTATTTCTAAGTGAATTAATAAATAAACTCATTACATGTTACATCTTCATTTAAAATAACGCTTCCAAATGAAAAACTATGACATTTGAACTATCTGCTTCTACGTACAATATGTGGCATTATATTATTTTGCTTGAAGCATATGGAGAAAACCTAGTCTCACATAGATGCAGTTGGGAAAGAGGAGTTTTTAATAGCCTTTTCAGGTAAGGGTTGATATTCTTGCTGTAATACTTCACTAAAATTTAACAACTACTGGCTTACATTAAAAATCCATTGGTTTATCTAACTTGGAATGGATCGTTTACCTGTGTGTGGTTTTATAAGATCATTTATTGATTATTTAGAAAGTAATGGTTCCTTGCATAAATTTTAAACTTAGAAGACCAGCAACCTCTCTGCTTCAGGACAACACTACCTACCAAGCCATCCAGCCAGGGCTTAACTATCATTATTTTGAAGTTCATGTCTGATAACATCAATATCTAAATCTTCTGAATATCTGTTTTGTTTTTGTGTGTGTGTTTCTCTCTTGTTCCTGTCAGTTTTTGTCTTTTGTTTGCCTACTAATTTTTTTAAATTTTTATTTATTGATTTTGCAGGATGAGAGGAGAAGTAGTTGCTTCATTCTACCCGTTCATTGGTTAATTGTTGTGTGTGCCTTGACAGGGCAAGCCTAGGGTTTCGAATCAGTGACCTCAGCGTTCCGGGTCAGAGCTCTATCCACTGCACCACCACAGGCCAGGCTGCTTGCTTATTTTTGATAGAAATAAAATAGCGTATGAAAATGTGTAGATAATTGAGGCTCCAAGTGTTACCGTCTTCCTCAAATAGATTAGAAAATTAAGAACGAGATGTTTGGAAGGTTGACGTCAGTCTCCCGAGGGCCAGTCTGTTTCTAGCTCACCTTTACTCCATGGCATTGCCTGTCAGGTATCAAAACCTAAAGTCTGGGCTTCACCCTGGTGGTTCCTAAGTTGTAGCTATTGACGCCCCAGCCTTGGGGGAGTCCAGAGCTCTGCTCAGCCTCAGCCCCTGCTTTCCAGCCGGCAGACCTGGCACACACAGCAGTCTTACCTCTCTGGGCTCCCTTCTCTCTGGAGTCTTGGCCCCTAAAGTAGTTACCGTGGTAGCTTTCCAGTGCTTTCACATATATTTTCATATCTTGTACAGTTTTTCTCATTGTTTTTGGTTGAAGGGTTGGTCTGTAGTAAACTAATTGGCCATTATTGGGGCAGGGGGGGACTCCCAAGTGAAACGTTAGTCCGTTTCTTACTGTCAACTGGCATCCTCCCCTCTACCTCTGTATCATAACATCATGTTACTTAAGCTTTGGCTTGCCTTTACTTATGGTGTAGTCCATTTCAGTCTCACGTTGTACCCACCCATGACGGAGAAGGTTGGAGGTGGTGAGTGGAGTGCCCAGGGTCTTCTGGTATAAACCAAACGCTCAGAGATAGCAGGAGCTAAAGTCAAACAGGAGCAGTGGCCTCAGAGATAGGTGTGGATATGACAACCGTTCTGAAAGGTGTGTCCCATCCAGTCCAATCCAGTCCAAGATGTATCATAGAGGTAGACCAGACACCTCAGATGAAACAAGTGAACTGATGAAAAATGCCCAGGACCTCATTGACATGCCTGCAGGCTCTGACTAAATTACAGTAGCATTATTTTTTATTTGTTTGTTTGTTTATAATTAAGCAGGGGAGGCAGAGAAATAGACTCCCCCATGTGCCCCAACCAGCATCCACCCAGCAAGCCCTCTATTGGGTGATGTTCTGCCTATCTGGAGCATTGCTCCATTGCTCAGTAACTGAACTATTTTTAGCATCTGAGGCAGAGGCCATAGAGCCATTCTCAGCGCCTGGGGCCAACTCACTTAATTGAGCCATGGCTGTGGGAGGGGGAGAGAAAGAGAGAGAGAAGGGGGATAGGGAGAGTGGAGAAACAGATAGTCACTTCTGTGTGACCTGACCAGGAATCGAACCTGGGACATCCACATGCCGGGTCGATGCTTTGCCACTGAGCCAACTGGCCAGGGCCATTTGTCGTTTAGAAATCAGTATTTCCTCTTTAGCCCCATCACAATGGGTTTTTCCTTGTTCTCTTTTCTAGACAGATACTTTTCTGGCCTAGGGTTCCTGTTGACTGTGCTCCATCAGATGTGGCACCCCAGGATGACACAGCTACGGTAATAGCAGAGACAAGTGTCCCATGCAGAATTTTTTTCCAGCTGTGAGGTTAGCCTTCCCATTCATTCTGTGGAACAGAAGCTCCATTGATGGCCTAAGCACTGAAATGTGATCCAGGTAAAAGCTAAGTGAACTTTATCTGTCTTTTTTTTTTTTTTTTTTTTTTGCTGGGAGGGGTGAGTGTTTAGAGAAATAAAGTGATTTAATTACCGAAAACCATTCTATCCATAGGTTTATGATTCATTTTATGTGACCTTAGACTTTTTTGTTAAAAATATGGGGCCAGAGGACAGGAGGCAAAAAGTAGCTTTATTTTGGTGATGTCTTTTCCTTCCTAGAAACTAGAAAACTACCCAATTCCACAAATTTTAACATGTGTTTAGTTAGCATCTTTGTTTCTCAACTTCTTTGTCACCATCTAGAGAGCAGCTCAGAAAGAAAACCTCCAGGTCATCGGTCATGGGCAGGGGGCTGAAGAAATGGTGGGGACTGGGCTGGAAAGCCCTGTGTCATCAGCAGTGAGGGGTGTGGCATAACCAGCAGGGCCAGCACCGGCTTCCTGGCCGGGGGTCCACACACTGAGCCCAACAGGTACTGAACACTGTGCCCCAAAACACCAGATCCTTGGCCCCTGCCTATCTAGGTAGCATGGAAAATAAAGTCAAATTATGGGTGTATTTTTGCTTAATGAAAATTTCATTAGCACTATTTTGTAGCTAAAGTTGCCCAAAGTGTGTCTTAGATAAAGGAGAAGGATGGCATAAGAGCTAGAATTAAAGTCAAGAGATAGGAGGTTCTAGAGAGAGGCAGATTGGCTATGCAAAAATGTCTGGCTTTTGGGTTTGTAAGTTCGTACTTAAACTTGGTTTTGTCAGAACCTAGGTTTTTTACAAATTTGATATTTTTTTCAGAGCCTGAATTAACTTCAGAACCAGTACTAAGGGTTAATATCCAGAATTTGTAAAGAACTTGTACATCACAACATGAAAAACAAACAAGCAAAGGACCTGAATAGACAGTTCTCCAAAGAGGACATACAGATGGACAATAGACATATGAAAAGATGCTCAACATCACTAATCATCAGGGAAATGCAAATTAAAACCACAATCATATACCACCTCACAGCTGTCAGAATGGCTATCAATAAATCAAACAAGTTTTGGTAAGAATGTGGAGAAAAGGGAACTCTCATGCCCTGCTGGTGGGAATGCAGACTGGTGCAGCCACTGTGGAAAGCAGTATGGAGATACCTCAAAAAATTAAAACTGGAACTGCCTTATAAGCTAGCAATTCCATTTCTAGGAATATATTCAAAGAAACTTGAAACACTGATTCGAAAGAATATATCCACACATGTTCACTGCAGTGTTATTTACAATAGCCAAGATCTGGAAGCAGCCCAAGTGCCCACCAGTAGATGAGTGGATAAAAAGCCGCGGTACATTTACGCAATAGAAGACTACAGTGAGTTTGACACATGAGTTTAATTCGTTTCATGGCCAAGCTCATGACTCAATTTGCTTGTGTCAAATTGAACGTCCCCATTTAAATTAATGGGAATGCAATTAATTCGTTCCGGCCCCCCAAAACCATATGAATTTTTTGTTTTATATGCTTTTAAATAAGAATATGTACTTTATAAATAACAAATACATATATATATACACATAATAGGAGAGAATATAAAGAAATAAACTGGTTTATGAAGTATATTTACCTTCAAGGTCAGGCAAAGATGCTGGCGGAGGGGGAGGAGACTGGCAGAGGGGGTCTTCATTTCGTGCGCTATCGCTTAACTTACTCTCTACTCACTTAATGCTACATTTAATTGCAAAATTTAACTACACACTATATGATATGTAACTTTATCGCTAAGCTATTTTTTTATTTTGCTTAGTCATCATCATTTTCTTCACTGACTTTCGACTTTTCACCACACCTTCCTCACTTTCACTTAGAGGCTGTTTCAACAAAAACCTTTCCATGGAAGTTTGTTTCTTCCTCCCTTTAAGAACGTTCGGCAGGAACATCTAGTGGAGGGTGGTAGAAGGTCATGATTCAAATATCTGCTTGTAACTTAAAGCAAAAAAATCCCGCAAGTGACTGCTTGTCTCTCAAAGTGCTCGTGTGTCAAGGCAACACTGTATTTGGCTGTAAAAAAAGGAAATCTTACCCTCTGCAACAGCATTGATGGACCTGGAGATTATTATGCTAAGTGAAATAAGCCAATCAGAGAAAGATAAATACCATATGATTTCATTTATATGCGGCATCTAATAAAATTAACAAAATAGAAACAGACTTACAGATACAGAGAACAGACTGACAGCTGTTAGAGAGGAGGAGCTGAGGGGCTGAGGGCCAGAGGTGAAGGGATTAGGAAACAAACCCTTAGAGACACAGACGACAGTGTGATTGCCAGAGGGAGAGAGGTTGGGGGGAGGTAGCAGAGGGTAAATGGTGATGGGAGGAGGCTTGATTTGGGGTG
Source organism: Saccopteryx leptura (assembly GCF_036850995.1). Taxonomy (NCBI): domain Eukaryota; kingdom Metazoa; phylum Chordata; class Mammalia; order Chiroptera; family Emballonuridae; genus Saccopteryx; species Saccopteryx leptura. The sequence goes on along the minus strand of NC_089508.1, from coordinate 30,131,920 downwards.
ATCAACACACAATACCATATACAGACGATGTATTATAGAATTGTACACCTGAAACATGTCATTTTAATCAATGTCACCCCTATAAAGTCAACAAAAAATACTAATGTAGTAGAAGATCAGCATGTTGATCCAAGTGCCAGTTTATTAATTTACAGTTCTAGAACTTGGGGCAACCAGAAGTTTTGAAACATTAACAGTGCCTGGCCTGCGGTGGCGCAGTGGATAAAGTGTCGACTGACCTGGAATGCTAAGGTCACCGTTTCGAAACCCTGGGCTTGCCTGGTCAAGGCACATATGGGAGTTGATGCTTCCTGCTTCTCCCCCCCTCTCTCCTTTCTCTCTCTTTCTCTCTCTCCTCTTAAAAAGAATTAAAAAAAACATTATTAGTAAAAAACTTTTTTTATAGGCAGTTTAAAATTTGAGGTGAAGTTAATCTTGAAAATAGCCCATATTCAAGGATGGAAGATAAATCACAATGGTAGGCTGATGAGACACAATTGCTCCAACAGAGAAAAGAAACAAGTTGCTGACATGTCTGTGCAAAGGGCTGGCGGCCGGGTAACGCCCACCAGAGTAAAGATTCCAGGGAATACATACATTTGCATCACAAGTTTCAGTGAAAGGTCTCTATATAAAGCCAGACTGATAGTCTTTGAAGAAGGTTGATGGCAGTAAGCATGGGACTCCCCACTGTGTGCCCCAGCAAACCTGCCCGATGCTTTCATCGTTGTCTCACATATGTGGAAATAGAGGGCTAAAAGGTCATTTTCAGGAGAAGGTAGAATCATGACTCTCAGATATAAAAATGCACACATGTTCAAGATTTTATGTGATGCATTAATCTGGAGAATTAACTACAGGTTATACAGCAGTTTCAAATTTAAAAGCACACATTTTTATGGGTAGGCAAATGTTGAGATGTAAATGGAGACACATTTTTAAAAATTATTTATTTATTTGTTTGTTTATTTATTTATTTATTTTGGACAGAAACAGAGAGAGTCAGAAAGAGGGCAGAGAGGGACAGAGAAAGAGATGAGAAGCATCAATTCTTTGTTGCAGCACCTTAGTTGTTCTCTGATTACTTTCTCACATGTGCCTTGAACAGAGCGGGTGACCCCTTCCTTACTCAAGCCAGCGACGTTGGGTTTCAAGCCAGTAATCTTTGGGCTCAAGGTAGCAACCATCGGTCACATCTCTGATCCCACGCTCAAGCCAGTGACCCTGCGCTCAAACTGATGAGCCCACGCTCAAGCCAGTGACCTCAGAGTTTTGAACCTGGGTCCTCCACATCCCAGTCTAATGCTCTATCCACTGCGCCACTGCCTGGTCAGGCTGGAGACAAATTTTTTGAGAAGGGGAGTCAGTTGAACCTCTGCTAGAGGGGACAGAATTTATATGTCTCATCAGTTAACTACAGCTGACAAAGTTATAAAATAGCTCCCCCAGAATCAAATTTATAAGACAGAGGATGTGTTATAGACTCTGCATAGTTTTCCATTGATGTACAAGTGTTTGGTTTTTTTTTAACCTGGTGTTCAGTAATTTACGTAAGACAACACACATAGTAAGTGACACGGTGGAGGCAAGCCTGGGGGGTGCACAGGACATTTGGATTGCTGGGGGCGCCCTGAGGAAGTCAATAGAAGCTATTGTAGTAACAGCCGCGAGGCAGCGTTGGCTGGAACTGAGGTGTAACCGGTGGGTTGGCGTCTGTCTTGGCAGCCCGAGCCTGATACTTTTGCACAGGAAGTTGATTGGGCAGTGCTTTTAAGAGCAACGGGTGTGAGGGAGCACAAAGTGCTGGACTGAGCAGAGGAAGAAGCTGAACTGAGATGCAGTTACCACTGAGACTACTTGAAATCTTAGGTAGGTCTGGAGTTGGATAGGCCCTTGCACGAGGTCCTGGAGGGAAACACGCTGAGAACACTCCCTGGGAGGGCAGCCCTCCCGGCAGCTTGGGGGATGCTTACCTCCGTCCTGAAGTGGACTCTGGGCGGAGCACTGCGACATCCGCGTGCCTCCCTCCGCTGCACCTCGGTAGCCTCGGGGCTTCCCTGCTCCTACCTCCAGGCTTACTGCCGGGAGGACCAGACTCCTTCAGCTCTGAGTCTCTGGTCACCACGCCCTTCTCAAGCAGTGACCTCTGTACTTAACTATTTTCTATTGCAGGTGGGCAAGGAATGACCAACAGACACCGCAGGGTATCACCTGGGTGCCAGGCGTGTGCTCTCCTGCTCCCACTGTGTGACAGCAGCACCGCCTCCTCCTGGCGATCTGGGTCAAGTATCTCCAACATGATGGTGACTTCTAGCCTTGCCCACTGGTCTCTTAGTGCAAAGAACCCAAAGTAAACGGGTGACAGCCAGAGCCTAAGTTGAATGGGACTCAGTGAGGAAGCTGTCCTTTGGGAACAGGTTCTCAGACCTACGGAGTTTGAAACTGTGGGTGTACGAAGCACAGTTTCTCCAAGTGGGTTATTGGTAAAGATGTTAAGCGGGACTGTTCTCATTTCTATTTGTTGGTTCCCAGGCTTGTATATTCTGCCCATTGGGGCCACGGAACCACTAAGGTGATCATTGACTTAGGATGTATCCTGTGTCCTGAAGGGTGGTGCCCCATCATCACTGGATAGCATTGCCAAGCTGGTGCCCCAGCTATACCTTTAAAAGGCTGCTTGATTGTTCTATCAGGAGCGTTTACAGCACATGATAGGACCCGTGGACCCATGGCCATGTGCCCACTGTCCCATCCTTTTTGCTGCAGTCTTTTGTTCCAGTTCAGTGCTACCTGGGATCCTGTGTTGGTGGATCTGACACTGGGTAAACACTCGTATGCAGCCCTGCAATCCGGAAAGGCAAGGCTGACACCTAGCACCTGTGTCGGCTTGGGTCAAGATAAGTGACTGCCCCATCTGGAGGAAAAGGTCCCATCTAGACAACCTGCCGTCATGTGCTCGGTTGTTCTTGAGATATGGGTATTGCATCGAGGGCTCAGCTTTGGTTTCTGGAGCACTCAGGCCAAACATTTGGCAGCATCAGGAGCCAGATCAGCTTTGGTGAATGGCTGATCCTACTGTGTGGCTCTCATTGCTGCCACCAGTTTTGCCAGCACAGGAGTGGCTAATGAAGAGGGTGGCTCCTATCAGCTGGCCAGATCATCGATTGCTGAGTGCCTCTTCCATAGCGAATACTCTCTGGTGGCCATTAACATGCATTCAAAGATCTTTCTACTCATGCCCGCTGCCACAGGTCCATCCATATGTCTCTGCCCTTGTCCCTGACATTATCTTTGTCCTTCTAGGCCCCTGACCAGCCAGTCAAGCCATCTGCTAGTCCCATGAGTTTATGTTTTTTCTGGCCTTGGGCCTAGTTTCTATCCACACAAAGTGGGTGACTAGGTAGCCTAATTTTTTCTTTGCAATGATTTCCATTCATCAATGTCTTAAAAGGCCACCTGAGAGGGATTATGTAGCAGCAGCAGCTGCAGCAGCAGCAGCCCATTTTCAACTCATATCTACATACCAGACCAACCATCTGTGAACCAAACTTGGCTTTTCCCCCTTCTGTAAGTTGGTTACAAGGGATGCATCCCCACCCCCTTGGCTATAGGTGTGAGCTGAGGAAAGGCACTTGTGCAACTGTAGTGACTGACAGGGGACGGAGTCTGGGCCACCTGTGCATGCAGCCTACTCATGCCATCTGTCCTTGTGCATGGCCAATGTCCTGTGTACGGCTTGCAACGTAGGTTTACGTAATCTCTCAACAGCACCTTCCCCGGTGGTGGATGCTCTGAAGACGTGCGGTCTGGCAGGCTGTGTGGACCACATCGCAAGGCTGCCTGCGCCCCACCCCGGACTGCTGCAGGGCACTCTCGCACTCACCCAGCTTTAGATTATGTGTCTCTCGATTCATCACCCTCCAGCTCCCGTCCTCCGCACAGTCCCCTCGCTTCCACCAGCGCATGCTGGCGGGGTCATACGGCGCCTTTGACACGTAGTCCCTGTCCTCCCTCAGCAGAACCAGCTCTCCCCTGGCCAGGTGCTGGTGTGACGTGACCGTTATTGGCCAGGAAGCCAGAGGGGAGCTGGGAGCAGATTATGAAGGGGATGAACAGCCTCTGAGTCATCTTGGAGCCGGAAGACGTGGGTCACATCTGCAGGCTGGCATTCTGAGCATCTTGGGCTTCCAGGTTCTCAAGAGCACCAGGTTACAACAAATGCATCAGCCAGTGTCACCGGGAGCTCTGGAGCTGCCATGATTCCTGATTTCCACCTCAAGTCTCCACTCCTTCTTCCCAGCGGGAGCCCACACCTTGGCGTGCCTAAGCCGAGGTCAGCCTGCTCTGGAGCTGCGCCCCCCCTGTTGAGTTCCGGCCCAGCCTTCCGGGGCTCCTGCCCTCCGATGGAAAGAGGGGCGCATCCCTCTGTATGCTCCGGAGGGGGCTCCTCGGACTCGGACACTTTGTCTTGATAGGCAGGCCAGCAGCTGTCTTCAGCCCTTTGCTGTCCTTGTTCCGGGCACAGCAAGCCCTCAGCCAGGGAGGGTGAAGGAGGCAGGCCCGGGCAGCAGGAGGATGTGGACTGCGGAGCAGTCTCAGCAAAGGTCTCACCCCATCCTCCGCAGCTTCGGTGGTCCTTCCAAGTGCTCTCAGTTTGCGGTGCAGGGTCTGGAGCCTCCCCTGCCAGCATTGGCCAGCTATTGGATGTGGGCTGCCCCCAGGAGGAGTCTTAACCTGGGGTAAGCGGCTTCTTTTGGAAGGAGGGCAATTCCTGGGGAGGGACTGAGCTTCGAACCATCAGGGGAATTAGTGTCCGGCGGTGAAGGGGAATCTGGGTGGACCCTGCGTCCATCACATTGACCCTGGGGAGGAAGTGGGGGCTGTAGATGAGGGAATGACCTCTGGGAGAAGAACTGACAGGAAATGAGGGTCGAATAGCCTAGAATTCTTTTGCTTGAGAACATTTAATACTTTCTTTGTGCTCAGCCCTGTGCTAGATACAGGGGATGGATAGGAAAGGTCCCTGGCCTCGAGGGGCTCATGGCTGCACACTGTATACCAGCGGAGGAGGCAGGACAGCGCCGGGACTTGAGCTTGTGGCGTCAGTGGGGGGATGTGGCTAAAAAGACAAGGCGAACCTGTGATGCAGAGGAACCTTTATTAGCTTTGGAGCTGTGTTTTTCCTTCTGCAGGAGACACCCAAATCCTGACTCAGAAGGTGACCTCCTCTTCCTGGCGGACTCTGAAGGACAGAGCGGGCCTTGTGTCCGTCTGCTGGTACCTGCTCTGTTAACAGTGCCACACAGACACACTTCCCCCAGGTGTCCGGTCTCACGGAACTATGCTGCATGCAAGAGGGGAGATCGCAGACTGTTAGAGATTCCCGAGCGGGGCCAGTGAGACCCGCACAAGTGGCGGCAGTGTGTTGAGGAGGGGCCTTTCCTTCTGTTCATGAAAGAAATGATGAGAGTGGAGTCAAGAAAGCTCCCACATCTCTGCAAACCAAAGGGTAGGAATGAGGGACCGAGGCTCTGCGGGTCTAGTGTCCCTCACGTAAACGGCCACAAGAGGGCAGCAGGAGCTCGGCCACGTTGAGAAGAGGGCCGCGTGGGGAGCCTGATGGAGCGGAGTTGGTACCCTGAAACACACACACACACACACACACACACACACACACACACACACACACACACACACACACACACGTTCCAGAAGACCTGAGAGGAACAACAACAAAAAAATAATACTGACAAGGTTCTGGAACCTATTTTCGCCCTTCCTTTTATTTTATAAAATTGATTCACAGAGATGTCTAGCAAGGAACATTTAAGTAGTCAAAGTAATTTTAAAATCATGTCGGCATCACTGGCTTATGAGAAAATGTCAAACCCGGTAATACTCTGAGATGAACTCAGAAGGGCATATCAAACTGCTCTCTTTCTATTACAGTTGACTGTCAATATTATTTTATTTTACATTAGTTTCAGGTATATGTATAGTGGTTAGACAACCATGGTTTACAAAGCAATCCCCCCGAAAGTTCAAGTGGAACCTATTCCAACCAGGGGTCTCCACACCATTTCTTTTCTTTTTAAAAAATATTTTTTATTCATTTTAGAGAGAATAGAGAGAGAACGGGGTAGGAGCAGGAAGCATCAACTCCCATCTGTGCCTTGACCAGGCAAGCCCAGGGTTTCAAACCAGTGACCTCAGTGTTTCAGGTCGACGCTTCATCCACTGCACCATCACAGGTCAGGGTCCACACCATTACACCCTCCCAGTCACACGTTTGTTGCTTGACCCCTGTGGTTTGCAAGGGGAGGGGGGCATCGGAGGTCCTTCCCTAGGTTAGATGTGGGCCCTGCAGTCCTAAACCCAAATCTCAGGGCTGCTCCTTCCAGCACCCAGGCCGAAACCGGCACACAGCGCTCTCTCCTTGGGCTCCCGGGCCGGCGGTGAGCGGTGCTCCTCACAATGCCCGGGGGGGGGGGGGGCAGTCTGTGCGTCTCTTCCTCAGGGGAAAAGCAAGTGACAGCCTATGGAGGGCAGACTGCCCTGCCCCCGCCTTGACCGTGGGGACAGGTGACAGTGACCAGTTGGAATGTGCTGCAGTGAAGGAAGCGGAGCGTCTGCTGTTCCTGTAACGACTCGCCCGGGCAGTGTCCCGGTGCCACCGCAGGGGCAGCATCGCCGCGTGTCCGCGGGACCCGAGCGGGGGAGGGCGGTGTCCCGGTGCCACCGCAGGGGCCGGCATCGCCGCGTGTCTGCGGGACCCGAGCGGGGCAGGGGCACGCGCGCCGGCACACCGGCTTAGGACCCAGGGGGAAACCACGCCGGAACTGAACACGAGGCACCGGTTAAACAGACGAGGGAAAACGGAGCAGGGAAAGGGACCCCTGGAGGCACAGGGCTGGCCAGGACAGGAAATATAATGGGCGGGCTGGAGGGAGCAAGAGGAAGAGGCGGTTTTCAGGGCCCGGCAGTCGGAGGAGGGGCTCTGCGGAGGGGGCTCCGCCTGGGCCCCCGGGGACCCCTGGGAGGGCGGGGAAAGCAGTTGAGACTGAAAGGGACCCGACGGCTTTGGTGGAGCGAGGCTGACGGGGAGGAGCTGTCCCTTCTCCCTCCCACCTGCCAGTCTCCCTGCGGCCCTTCTTCTCGACCCCGCAGAGGTCTGGAGAAAGGAGAAAGAGGGGGTGCAGGGTGCGGAAGGGGCTTTGGAGCTGAGCGATGACGGACCAGCACCGGGCCCGTAGCTCCCTCGAGGCTGTCGGGTGAGGAAGGGCCGTGTTGCTGCCGCCCAGCTCGGGACAGAATTATTTTAGAAGAAAAGGGAGGCACAGGGGTGAAGTCACTTGTCACAAATCCCACGGCCAGTGAGGAGCACAGCTGGGCCCTCCTCCATGCACCAGGAAAGATGCCCCCTTTGGTTGCCATCTGATGCCCTCGGACCCATTACTGCTCAGATGGGAACTGAATCTGGTGGAATATTTGGAGAGATGAGGCAGGAGGGTTGAGAACTGAAGAATGATTGATTACTTTTGTTGTTTCCTCATCAAACCTGAATTTTATTTTATCACAGGAAATCATCAGTCAAATCAAGAAGTGGAGAGAGTTCTTCACTGATGGGCCCTCCACAGGACACTCCCACCAACCCCGTTCCCCCACTATCAGTAACCACACCATGTCACCCAGTTGCCTGATAGAAATGAGGTCTGGTGTTCACATACAAAAAGAACAGCTAATCTGCATCCCTATCAGGACTTCCATTTAGGAATTCTTAAACAGACTCATTAATGAATTCTTCCTTGCAAGCTGACCACATGGCATGGGCATATTATAAAAGATGCATGTGGTTACTGTGGGGAGGGGAGAAAGAAGCCAGTCATTTCATTGTTTCACATAGTACTTAGGAAAACAAATTTTAGAGGTAAAGCACTTGTGGGTTGAGCTTCTGTAAAGGCCCACCATAGTCCTTGATGAGTCACCTCCTTGTCTGGATAGCACTTGTGTATCAGAACTTCATGAGAAGCCCCTGACTCTTCACGTCTGCAGGTTTCCAAATAGTAGGTCTCTAAAATGTAGACTGGCCCACGGTTTCACTTCCCTTGGTGTCAATGCATTTCAGTTTGAGTCAAGACAGGAAAAGGCCCCTATGAAGTTTCGCCACCAATGACAACAGAAAACATACCGACCTGTATTCACAATCTCCTTGTCTTTTTCCCACAACCAGGGAGACCACCTGGTAGGCTCACTTCATGCCTTCTTTCCTGGGTCCTAGAAGATGTTGCCATCATCACAATGAGAAAAGACAGACTCTTGTTTCTCCTTGTCCCTCTACTCAGCACCAGCATGGCAGTTTGCAAGGAGAAAGCAAACTCAGTTCTTCCCATGTGCAGGTATGCAGTGCAGGAGGAGAAAGGGTAAAACCTGAACATCGCCCTGTCCTCTCTGCAGCTTTTACAAAAAGCCCGGCATCTGAGAGACTTGGTGTGTCCCCCACCACCTACATCCTGTGAAGTTTGGGGCTCACCTAACCACACAGAAGATTGTTGACACAGACACCTTGCACTGTCATGCTCTTGTCTCTCTCTCTCTCTGCTTGTTTGTTTGTTTGTTTGTTTAGGTGAGAGGAGGGGAGTTAGAGAGACAGACTCCCACATGCACCCCTACTGGAATCCACCCGGCAGCCCCCATCTGGGGCCGATGCTCAAATCAACTGAGCTATTTTTAGCTCCTGAGGCTGATGCTTAGACCAATTGAGCCACTGGCTGTGAGAGGGAGAGAGAGAGAAGGGGGAGAGGGAGGGGAAGAGAAGGGGAAGAGAAATAGATGGTTGCTTCTCATGTGTACCCTGACTGGGGGTCGAACCTGGGACTTCTGCACACGGGCCACCGCTCTATCCACTGAACAAACTGGCCAGGGCATGCTCTTGTCTCTTGACTAGAAACATTTCCTTCCTCTTCAGCCCTAGACACTCAGGGCTTGGCACTAACCTGTTGTGGTATAATATAAAATAAATAGACTGTCTTTGTCCCCGGTTCTTGACACACAGTCTCAAAACTGTTGGAATGTGCTGTCTTGTATGTAAATGAAATGATTCATTGTGTGTGTAGTGGGAGGAGGAAAGTGGCGGGGGGGGGGGGAGAGGAGGGGAGAGGGAAGTGGTAGATAGCTTCACAATAAGGTGTAGTCACAGAAAAATCAACCACTGGTCAGAGGTTAGAGGATAGAAGTCAGAGGTTGCAGCTTGGTTCTCAGTCCCAACCCCAAGGGAGAGAAAATGAGTTAGAGATTAAGTTCAGTTACCAATGGTCAGTGGTTTAATAGGTCATGCCTGTGTAATGAAATCTTCATTAAAAACCCTAAATGATGGGTTCTGGAGAGCTTCCAGGTTGGTGGATACCCCGATGTGCTGGGTGTAGCCAGAGAAGGTGTGAGATCTCTTTGCACCCCCACACCTGGACCCTGCCCTATCCATCACTTCATTCCATGTGGCCGTTTCTGAGTTGTAGTCTTTATAATAAACGTAAATGTGGCCCTGGCCAGTTGCCTCAGTGGTAGAGCATCAGCCTGGCATGTGGGTGTCCCAGATTTGATTCTGGGTCAGGGCACACAGGAGAAGTGACCATCTGCTTCTCCGCCCCTCCGCACCCCTCTTCCCCTTCCGCAGTCATGGCTCAATTGGCTCGAGCTAGTTGGCTTCAGGCACTGAGGATGGCTCCATTGCCTCCATCTCAGTCACTAAAAAAATGCCTCGGTTGCTGAGCAATGGAGCAACGGCCCCAGATGGGCAGAGCATCGCCCTCTAGTGGGCTTGCCAGGTGGATCCCAGTCCAGGCGTATGTGGGAGTCTGTCTCTCTGCCTCCTTGCCTCTCACTAAAAAGTAAATGTAAGTTAAGTGTAGTGTTCCTGGGTTCTGTGAATTGTTCTAGTGGATTACTGAACCTGAGGGGGGGGTAATGGGAACCCCCAAACTTGCAGCCATTTGATTGGAAGTACAGGTGGCCCTGGGGACTTGTAACTGCATCTGAAGTGGAGGCAATCATGGGGGGCTGAGCCCTTAAGCTGCGGGGTTTGTGTTAACTCCAGGTGGTGTCAGAATGGAATTCAAGTGTCAGATGCCCAATTCGTGTTGGATAATTGGTTGTTGGTGTGGAAAAAATTCCATAGAGTTGGTGTCAGAGAAAAGACTACCAGTTTTCTCACCAAACAGTGGGATTGTTAAACTACAATCTGTTTGTACTGAAAGTTTTCCCTTTTACAATCCCAGTCTTTCCTGAAAACTTGGGCGATTCTGGAAGCTAGGTCATTACCTGTGCCCACTGAGAGCCACCAGATTGATATTTTTGTGTGGCCGTTCTTTGTTGTGGGGTTTCTTCTGCCTTGTACCATGTGTAGCACATCCCTGAGCTCTGGTAGATGCCAGTAGCACCAACCTAAAAGTCCCCTAGTCCCCAAAGTGTGATGATTCCCTTGTTACAAAAGCTTGACTTTTAAAAAGTATAGTGGAGCCGGGGGAAGGAGACCTGGGTTCGGTCCTGGGTTCGTTCCTGGCTGCGTCCCAAACTCCCTTTGTGACTTTGGGCAGGGCTCCCCAGCTTCCTGGTGTCCTTGGCTGTACTGGGAGAGGATTCCAACCAGATAAAACTAAGTTCCTACAGTGACAACACTGCTGCTATGCTTGTTTTACCTCCCTGAGTGAAAATCGATTCTTTAAAGGCCTTGACATTATTCCATCAAGGCCTGAATTCATGTCCTTCTGAATGGCTTGACCCTGAGTCTTCCATTTCACAAAGGGCGGCCTGCAGGGACCTGGTGGGGGGTCCATGTTGGGGACAGATGCTGCTGACAGCCTGGAAGAGACTGGAGTTACTGTGTTCAGGATTCTCACGGGCTGAGGAAGAGCATCTTCCCCGCTGGAGCCTTCCCTGAGAGCCCCAGCCCAGAGTGGTGCCCTGTGCAGGGTGTGCGTGCCTGTGAGTGCGTGTGTGTATGAGCACATGTGCTCAGGGGGCAGTGTAGGGGTCCAGAGGGACCACCAGCTGGGATCTGAAGCCTACAGCTCAGGGTTGTGGTTATGATGATTGAGTGAGTCAGTGTAAGGGAAGGACAGAACCGTCCTGGCCCTTGTAAGCATTGTGCATGTGTTACCAATATTGTGACTGCTATCCTTATGCCCAAAGATGTCAACACTGAGCAGCAAACATTTTCTTTTTTTTTTTCTATTGAGTTTTGAGAAGGCAGCAAGAGAGGGAGGGAGGGAAGGAGGGAGGGAGGGAGAGAGAAGAACCAACTTGTCGTTCCACTTAGTTGTGCCATTGATTACTTCTCATACGTACCCTGACCGGGGCCCCAACCTGTGACCTGGGGATTGAGCCAGCCACCCTGGGATCGAACTGACAACTTCAGTGCTCTGGGGCGACGCTCTATCCACTGCGCCATCAGCCTGAATGCCACAAACGTTTTCTTTTCTTTTTAAAAAAATTTTAAAAAATTTTTAGTGAGAGAATAAGGCAAAGAGAGAGAGAAAGAAAGAGAGAGACGGGAACATTGATTTGTTCCTGTATGTGCCCTGACTGGGGACTGAACTGGCAATCTCCAAGCTTCTGGACGATGCTTAAACCAACTGAGCTATCCAGCCACGGTCAGACATTTTCTTAATGAATAAGTAAATGAGGCCCGAGAAGTAAGGTCCACAGAATGTGTACACCTCACAGGCTGTGCTGCGGGTGTGTATGGAACAAGTGGAGCCCCAATGATAAAAGTGCAGACCCACTGAACGGAGTTTCTCCTGTATGCAAAGCACCTGACGTTCATTATCTCTCCTCCCTTCCCCTCCTCTCCTCTTTCCACCTCTCTCCTCCCCTCTCTTCCTCTCTCTTCTCTTCTCTCCCTTACATGCACCCACGTGCACACACACATGCACACACACATCGAAGATAAGAGGCTATAATTATTGTCTGTGTAAAGATGAGGGTACTGAAGTTAAAGGCCACCTCCTCTTTTGGTCAGGGTGCTGTTGTCTTTGTCTAGAATGTAGGGTACCTGATGATGATGTCACAACTTTTACTTGGAAAGGTCATTTCTCCACTGGTGTCAGACATAATAAACAAAACACAAGGAGAAATACTTTGGAAGATGCTTCTAGGATGGTCAGGCTTGGCGACCTTCCCAGTCAGCGAGAAAAGCCGAGTCCCCGCGACCCGAGTTCAGGGCAGACGTACTGCTGTGCGCTCTGGCGGGCCCAGCAGACCCGGCTGTGGGGGCCTGTGAGCCTGGAGGCCCCAGGCACCTGTTGAGTGAGTATGTGGGTGGTGAGGGCCAGGGGAAGGCCCTGGCGAGGCCGCTGGTGGGAAGCAGAGGAAAGAGCCCAGGTTTCTGGTCTGGGCTGAGTCCCACCAGAAGCCAAAGCTGGCTCGTCACTTGCCAGCTGGTCGCCTCGGCCAGGTCGCCATCCCAGAGGTGAACTAAATGGGGGTGGTAATAACATGCGGTGGGACTGTGGATCAGATTTTGTAAGAGTGCTGCCCTCCAACAAAGTGAAAGGCCAGGGGCCAAGAACTCACTGGTCAGATTAGTGAGGTAAGCTGCCGGGAAGAAGTCCACAGGTGCCCCACAGTTGGCTCAGATAGTGTATGAAAACGCGTAATAAACATAGGCAAAGGCTCTGACTTTCCTTCATCATTAAACATTTTTAAATTACGAGGTATTTTTCTCTTCCTGGACAAACATTTTAAGTGTGATAATGCACACTGTTGGCAAGGGGATGTTGAAACAGGCACCTTCATGCACTGTAGGTGGGAGTATAGGTTAGTACAACAGTTTTGGAAGGCAATTTGGCATTAAAAATTATTTTTAAGGCATATATATTTTTTAATTTTTTGAGAGAGAGAGGGACAGACAGGGACAGACGGACAGGAAGGGAGAGAGATGAGAAGCATTAATTCGTTGTTGCAGCTCCTTATTCATCAACTGCTTTCTCGTATGTGCCTCAACTAGGGGGCTACAGCAGAGCGAGTGACCCCCTGCTCAAGCCAGTGACCTTGGGCTCAAGCCAGCCACCCTGAGTTTCAAGATAGCATCCCCCAGGCTCAAGCTGGTGAGCCCGTGCTCAAGCCGGCAACCTTGGGGTTTCAAACCTGAGTCCTCTGCATCCCAGTCTGACACTCCATCCAATGCACCACCACCTGGTCAGGCGGATATATATATATATATATATATATATATATATATATATATATAAAATAAATTTTTATTTTAATGGGGTGACATCAATAAATCAGGGTACATATATTCAAAGAAAACATTTCCAGGTTATCTTGTCATTTAGTTCTGTTGCATACCCATCACCCAAAGAGAGATCGTCCTCCGTCATCACCCTCTATCCAGTTTTCTTTGTACCCTTCCCCCTCCCCTTCCCCCTCTCCCCACTTCCCTCCCCCCACCCCCCGTAACCACCACACTCCTGTCCATGTCTCTTAGTCTCGCTTTTATGTCCCACCAATGTATGGAATCCTGCAATTCTTGTTTTTTTCTGATTCGCTTATTTCACTCTGCATAATGTTATCAAGGTTCCACCATTCTGCTGTAAGTGATCCGATGTCATCATTTCTTCTAGCTGAATAGTATACTATGGTGTATATGTGCCCCATCTTCTTTATCCAATCTTCTATTTCTTTTTTACAATGATTAAAAGCCTTTCAGCAAACTCTTGGCCAATACAGCAAGAATCCATAAAAGAATAGTGTCCTTAACATGTTCACCAAGTCCAAATTGGCACCATCACCATGCCAAATCCCTGAAAAATGCAACCCAACCACAGTTCAGTCTGTTAGGAGCTGTCACAGGGAGCAGGAGTCCAGGAAAGTTCCCCACAGGAAAAGACCACATGGCACTGGAATTGTCACCATTCTATACTTTGCAGCTCATGTCCAAGTCCCAATGACCGCTGCTTCTAGCTGGTAATGATTCAGGTAGACTGGAAAAGCCATTTGAAGCATGCGTGGATATGGAGCTTCTGTTCTCCTCTGCCTGGAGAGTTGAGACCAGGTTGCTCTTCCCTGGAGCTCTGCGACTGTGGCATGGTAAGGAGAACCTTGGGATACACTAAGCTGGGTGGCAAAGGTAAATTCATAATACAAGTTGGCAAAGGGGGGAAAGAGAGCTCTAAATTAGGAGTAGGTCCCAGCCTGAAATATGAGTGGGGCATTGAGGTAGGAGGGATAAAGGAAACACTATATATTAAGCAAAGCAGCAGAAAATAGGACTATCAACACCCACAACAGAGATCTTTGAGGGAAGAATAAAAAACCTGACTATTCAGGCAAAACATAGTTAAGTGGCCCTTGTGCAAATGAGATCAGTTTACCTGCTTCTTGGAAGAAATACCCTAGGCTCGTCCACAGTGTCATAGATGGGGCCGACGGCCCTGGGCACCTTCAGCCTTCAGTGGCAAACCCCAGCTTTCTGGGCAAGGTTAGGTCGTAGGTGGCTGGAGCAGGGCTGGAAGAGACTGAACCCTCCCTTAGCAAAGCGAGGGGGAAGCCTACCTTCCAGTGTCCCTGTTTCCTCACAGCAGAGGCATGTAAGCCTGGCAGGCTTTAGCTCAATGACCTTCCTTTCCACTATTGAAGCAGGACCCAGATGGCATCCTATGAGACCCCTTTGAGGCATTGGAGCCTTTAAGGGCGTATCCTAAAAGCTGGTAGTTCCCCTGTTCTCTATTGGGCTTTTTCTGCCTCTAGGTATCTTAAAAGCCATGCTCAGAAGATCTCGCTGAGGGGTTTGAGGATCCCCATCTGCCTATATAAATCTTTTCCATATATCTGGAGCTATTTGGAAAAAGACAAAACAGTGTTATTAGCTGCATCTAATAAAGAAGGTGGTAGTTTGCAGGGGAAAAAGATTTGGTGTCTCCTGTTCATCAGCCTTCAAAAGAAATGTAAAAATTAACTTTTTTTTTTTAAGTAAAAAGCATGATATGGTAGACCCGTAGGAGTCATTGGCCTGGTGTGCAGGATTCCCGGGCTTGATTCCTGGCCAGAGCACACAAGAGAAGTGCCCATCTACTTCTCCACCCCTCCCCCTCTCCCTCCTCTCCGTCTCTAACTTCCCCTCCCGCAGCCAAGGCCCCACCGGAGCAAAAGCCACCCTGGGCACTAAGGATGGCCCCATGGCCTCTGCCCCAGTCACTAGAATGGCTCTGGTTGTAACAGAGCAACACTCCAGATGGGCAGAGCATTCCCCCCTGGTAGGCATGCCAGGTGGATCCTAGTCAGGCGCATGTGGGAGTCTGTCTGACTGCCTCCCCATTTCCATCCTCAGAAAAATATAAAAAATAAATAAATAAAAGAAAAAATACAACCAAAAAAAAAAAAAAAAAGGCCATTCCCTTGTGTTAAAGCTCCAGGGAGCATGGAGTGAGCTTGAGTATGTCCTATGAAACATGGAGCTCTATGTTGACATATAAGTCTTTGAAGAAGGAGAAACTGCTGAAATAGTTCATCAGCATTTGTCCCTAAGACAGCAGTCTTTATAGTGGAAACACCATAAGTAAATATTTGCTGTCTGTCTATAGATTAAAGGGGGAATATGGCAAATGCTGAAAAGCCATGCTCTTTGTGCCCCTCCCCTCCCCCAACCCCCTCCCTCTCTTCCTCCCACCCTGTACCCCCAACACTGTTGTCCATGTCTGAGTCTCATCTTTATGTCCCACCTATGTATGGAATCATATAGTTCTTAGTTTTTTCTGATTTACTTCTTTCGCTCAGTATAATGTTATCAAGGCCCATCCATGTTGTTGTAAAAGATCCTATGTCATCATTTCTTATGGCTGAGTAGTATTCCATAGTATATATATACCAAAGCTTTTTAATCCACTCATCCTCTGATGGACACTTGGGCTGTTTCCAGATCTTTGCTATTGTGAACAATGCTGCCAGGCATATATTTTTTGATGTAGCAATTCTACTGCTCTGGATTTATCTGATGAATATAGTAATTTTTATTAGGATATTGGATTGATTGTTATAATACTCCAAATAACAGTGGCTTAAACAAAATAGAAGTCTGTTTGGAACAAAACAGCCCAGCTTAATCAATCTGGGGGTGGGGTGATTCCATGACATTGGGGGCCATGGTTCCATTTTCTGTCGCTCTGCATGATGAACAGCAGCTCCTGCCACACTCCCTCTCCAGCCAGGGACAGTGGGGAAAGGCATGGGGTGGGGGGATGGTGGGGAGCCCCTTCCTTTTAGGGCCACATCCCAGAGTTGCAGGCTTCACTTGTGCTCTACCCCTGTCGACTAGAACTTAGTCACATGTTCATAGCTAAACGTAGGGATGCTGGAAAATGCCGTCTCTCCTCTGGGCAGCCTGCACCCACTGCAGTTCCGGGCTGTATGACTAAAGAAAGCAGAGCGGGCTGGTTAACAGAGACTGTTGAGCAATCTCTGATCTAACACTCATGTACATAGGCACAGATGTGGGCGCACGGGTGTTCACTGCAGCCTGTTTGTAACTGGGAAATCCCTAGTAACAAGCTGAGTGGTATCTACCAGCGACAGACTGATTAAACAGAGAAGGATAGATCTGATCGGTGGAATACTACACAGCAGTTAAAATTGAATGTGGGAGATGTGGATCTGCTAATCAGGAAAGCTTCTCTCATGTAAAATGAGAGAAGGGAGTTGCAAAACTATTAAGTGGGGAAAAAAATTAAATACATCTATGCGACTGAGGTGCCCAGACACGTAAGGGAAGTACATGCTTCTGAGCAAAATGGGATGGGCAGGCAGGAAACCCGGACGCTCCGTTTCCCGTCCTTCCGACTCGGGTTCTTACCATATGCACGCGCTACTTCCTTAAAGAAGATGATTTTTAAAGGCAGCAGATTTATAAGCATGGACATAGATTTCAAAAACATATTCTATAGTAAAAAGCAAGTTAGAAAAATAGAGTGTGATCCCTTTCACGCATAAAAAAGAGTGCGCGCCTGTGTGTAAACTCGGAATAGTATCTGGCTCCTTGTCAGCTCTTACATGTGCGCACGGCTGTTACTTTCCACACGGCACCGTCTCCGAGCAGGTCTGGGCTCACACACACCACACGGCCAACTGTGGGAGGAAGACGTCTCTAACGGGAGACAGGAGCTCCCAGGACCGGGGGGAAGGCGGCCGTGTCAAGGACAATTCTATACACATTTGTTTGTGTGAATTGTTTGAATTTTCACGAGCATATATATTTATGTATTTGTTTTAAATTTTAACAGCAATGAAAAACCCTTGCAATATATGTGAAGTTCACAAGGCTTAAAACACATTGGGACCCCAGGGCATGATTACATTCCAGTCTTCACTGTGTCCCTGATCATCATCCCTCGGAGACTCCTGTAAGGGTGATTCACACCTGTGTCCTGGGAGCTGCAGGACGCTGTGTCCTTCAGGCACTTCTGAAGCTCCCGAAGGACCATCTGCGTGTCCCTTGTCACCCCTGGACCAAGCCTGCCCATTGCCTCTGCCCAGCCCACCTGCACTCCTCCAGGCTACTCCCCCCCACCCCCCACCACCAGGTCCCATATCCAGGGCTGGGTGAGCATAGGACCAGCCAGCTTTTGACTGGCTCTTGCTGAATCAAGACTTGGGTATGTGTTTAAAATGGACATAATAATCACATCGGTTCCCGGCGGCTGTGTGAGGATTAGGGCAAGTGTGCATGGAACTGCTATGCTCTGCGTCTCCAGAGTGGAATACGCATGAGGGCTCAGAGGAGTATGTCCCGTTTCCAGCCCCTGTGCACTGCTCTGCACGCTCCTTGGAGCCCTTTCTGCTAGGGGCTTTTGTATTTTTAGAATGCATGAATGTCCTATCGTTTTAAGAGTGTTTGCTCTGTGTGTGTGTGTGTGTGTGTGTGTGTGTGACTTCCTGCAGCCCCTACTCCCCTCAAAGGACCCGACACATAGACAAAGCTTAATGGGCACAATTACCCACACGCACCTCTGTCTCTGCAGACGCACCAGATTCCTCCTGCAGGTGAACTCCAGGCTCCTCTGCCCAGACTGTGATCCTCTTCTCCGAGCATCTCCGCCGACCGCAGCCCTACCCAGCCTTTCAGCCTCAGTCCTCCAGGTAAGCTTCTTCTCCCTGCTCACACGGGGTCTCCTTTTCCAAGCAGTTCTTCTCTGTACCTGGGCCTCCTCTTCCCCCAATGGCGCACTACGGGTCAGCCCCACTTCACACCAGCCGTGGTGGTGGGTTTTGGGGGGTCGGGGGCAGGTCACCATCACCTCTGTTCCTCCGCAGAGCTTTGTGCCCAGTGATGCTAAACAAATGTTCTCTGACTCTGAGAAGAGCCACGTGAGTTTAGGCGTGGCTGTTTCTGCTTTGGCAGCAAGTTCTTTCTTGTTGGTTGTTGGCAGTGCTTCAGGGCCCATCCATCACCTGCAAGAGTCTGGCCTCTAAGGTGCTGAGCAGGGGACGCAGGGCGCCAGCTCATTCCCGCACCGAGGGAGCCGTGGTGAATGGCTGGTCTCAGCCAAGCAGGTACCCTGCTGCCTAATCAGCAGTTTATCACTTTCTCTGTTGGGGGTTGTGTGTTTGCAGCTGCAGCCTTTGCTATTGTCCCAGCCTACAGCCACCACAGGGCATGGAGCCTGGCCCTGATGGAGAGGCAAGTGTCCCTCCATGTACTCCCGGAGAACCCAGGGACTCCCGCTAGCTTCTGCTCAGAAAACGCCTGCCCCTTCCCTGGAGGTGGGTGGAGGCTCCGGGAGAAGCAGCAGAGGCTTGCAGCTCAGACAGAGAAGCTACCCGACACGTGGTCCATGCACCAGCGGCATGGGCATCACCTGGGGCTGATGAGAGATCCAGAGCTCTGAATCATGACCTGCATTTAGGGAGGTTCCGTGGAGTCACACCCACCTTATAGGTGAAAAGCAGCTCCAGTTAATCCCTGGGCTCGTCAGGGAGGGATCAGCCCCACTGGTGCAGGCCCAGGGTGTGAACCTGCAGCACCTGGGACGGAACGTCCGGAGGGTTCAGCCAGGGATGCGCTCAGGCATCAGCCCTGAGGCTTGGGTGATATTTCATGGGTTTATGGCAGGAGACCAGAAATGCTCCAGTGTTGGCTTATTTTTCACACACGCAAGAATGACAAGTGCAGAATAGGAATCAATCCCCACTTTATTAATAGCTGAGGCACAACCCAGTAACCTCTTTGCAGAACTAGGATGAGAGCTGGGGAGGCGTCCACAGTCGCAGTCCCTAATCCCAGTCCTGAATCTGGGTCTCAGGCTGCACGGGAGGGTGAAGTTGAGGGCAGAGCTGACTGCCAGGGCTCCCGAGGCTGCCCCTCAGGCTGCAAGCCCTCTCAGCCACAAGAGGATTGGAGAGACAGGGAGGCAGGACTCAGATTCGGGGAGCCAGAGGGGAGGGGCGAGAAGCCACAGTCCAGCTTCACCGTCCTCTTATGGCGGCAGATACCATCCTGCCCACAGAATGCCGAGTCCTCAGAGAGTGCCTTGCCCTTCTCTGCTCACTCCATGACCCATTAGAATTCTCTTCTTACCTTTCCAGGTACTAAGTTAACAACTTTACACACAATGAGAGATCCTTCACAGCAATTTCTCTGTTCTAGTAAGTGCTGTGGTTTCCTCTCTTGCTGGCTGTGTGCCCTGAATGGGAGCAGACACCCTACTTCCTGACCCATCCAGAGGGGAGCACGTCAAGCCCGGCCGACCAATCAGCGTCCTTCCAGGGATGTGTTTAAACTGGAGCTTGGCTCAAGGAGAGGAAGTGGTCTCTTTCTGCTCTCTGTTGGTGAAGTGGGGTGACAGTGAGCATGGGGGCTGTCCGTGCCCGGTGGGAGGAGGGCTGAGGGGACACTGCCAGCACGCAGGTGGTGGAGGGGGTGGGGCAGATACAAGAAATCCACAGAGAGTGCCTCTTCATCTCCTTGGAGACCTGTTTCCACGGGTGGAGCAGCCCTGATCCTGCGCCTCGAGGCCAGATTGGGTGAGCTAATCTCTGTGTCTTTCTACTAAATGTCACCTCCTCCTCTTACCCACTACCCTAGCTGAGCTGGCTCTCACTTGCAACCCCAAGTATGCAAATAACACACGGAGTGTTGGATTTCTTGCCTCTGGGTTTGTTTCTTTCTGACCTGGGTTTCTTCAGTGCCAGTCCACAGCCACTGAGACCTTCACTGATCTTTACAGTCTAGACCTGGACGATGGGGCCTCTCCGGGGTGAGAACCGAGTCAAGGCTGCAGGGCTCTTAGCTCTGGAGTGACACGGGCCTCTGGTAGGTATAGGTGGTGTCTCCTCATGGCAGGTGGCTGGCACAGGATGGTGGCTGGCATGAAGGAGCTCATCGTTGGCTGTGTTAAAGAACAAAACTCAACCCAGTAAGTCTGAAGTCAATGTGGAGATCTAATTGGCTTTACTGAGCAATTCATGAATTGGGCAGCATCCGATCTAGCAACTACAGGGTGGGACAAAAGTAGGCTTACGGTTGTGAATACGTGAAACACAGAGTTTTTCTTCTTGTGTTATTATCAATCATTGTATTGTTTTCCATGCCAACAGCTGTAAACCTACTTTTGCCCCACCTGTATAAGGGCGCTCTGAGGGGTTCTTCAAAGTGGAAGGTTTTTATAGGGAGAAGGTAGGGCGAGGGAGCTATGAGCAATAGCAACAAAAGGATCACTTTTAGACCCGGGCACTTCCTTTTGGAGGGAAGGGAGTGGCAAGGATTGTTACCATGCGGGTTGCCTCTTCTTTCTGTGGAGGATGGACAGGGTCCAAGAGACAGATTAGCTCAGTGGTATCGACCGGAAAAATCCAGACTGATTGATTAGGCTGATGTTTCTGGGAGAGGCTGACACAGCAATCACGTTAGGTATTAAGTCTAGGTTTGGTAGCTTGGTCTCTAGCACAGGTAATGCCATTTTGGGCCTGTGATCTGCTCCTTAGCAGCTGGTACAAGGGGTCAACTGAGCACGTGATTCAGAGCCTCTGATTGGTCTCCATCTCTAATCAGAGATGCAGCGCGCAGCCCCGTGGAGGGAGCCAGTGCCGTCCAGTGGTGAAAGCTTCGTAGGGAGACCACCCCTCCCTGGGGCTGCTGGCGTTCACACTTTCACTCTGACCAGCTATGTGTACATCAGCGAGCTCCACTATGTGGATCCTGACTATGAATAGGGCCTCCTCAGGCACTGCTACCTCCCCCGCCCATTGAGCTATCGGTCTTTACAGCTATGCAAATCGGGCAGCCCTCGCAGGCTGAGCTGAGATGGTCTTTACAGCTATGCAAATCGGGCAGCCCTCACAGGCTGAGCTGAGATGGTCTTTACAGCTATGCAAATCGGGCAGCCCTCGCAGGCTGAGCTGAAATGCGCAGGCCCTTTCAGCAGCTCTCCCGAGTTGTGGACGAGGTGCTGTGGGCAGAAGTGGGAATGAGCATCAGCATCCCCACGTTCCTATGCTCCCCAGGGCGGTCCAGCCTCTGGTGTCTGGACTCTCTGGCACCAGGAACAGCCCCGTTGCCATTTGCTGAGCACTTACCAGCTGTTGGGCACTTTGCGTGTATTATCATAGTTACTCTTCGCAAGCCTAGGAGGTAGATACCTTTTTAAAAAATGTTTTGTTTTTTTGTATTTTTTCTGAAGCTGGAAACGGGGAGAGACAGTCAGACAGACTCCCGCATGCGCCCGACTGGGATCCACCCGGCACGCCCACCTGGGGCGATGCTCTGCCCACCAGGGGGCGATGCTCTGCCCCTCTGGGGCGTCGCTCTGCCGCGACCAGAGCCACTCTAGCGCCTGGGGCAGAGGCCAAGGAGCCATCCCCAGCGCCCGGGCCATCTTTGCTCCAATGGAGCCTTGGCTGTGGGAGGGGAAGAGAGAGACAGAGAGGGGGGGGTGGAGAAGCAAATGGGCGCTTCTCCTATGTGCCCTGGCCTGGAATCGAACCCGGGTCCCCCGCACGCCAGGCCGACGCTCTACCGCTGAGCCAACCGGCCAGGGCCTAAAAAATGTGTTTTTTTTTAAGTTTTAGAATTACAGAAAAATTGTGAAGGTAATTCAGAGCGTTTCTGTATACACCATATCCTGTCTCCCCTATTATTAACATCTCTCATTAGTATGGTACTTCTGTCACAATGACTGATCTCCTATTGATACATTATTACTGACAAAAGTCGCCACTTTATTCAGATTCCCTCAGTTTTTACATAATATCGTTTTTCTGTTCAGGGACCCATCTAGGATGTCACAGTGCAGTTAGGTTCCTCTTGGCTGTGGTGGCTTATCAGGCTTGTTTTTGATGACCTTGGCCGTTTTGAGGAGTACTGATCAGGTATTTTGTAGCATATCCGTTAATGGTAACGTGACTGATGTTTTGCTCGTGATTATAACAACCTTCAGGTGTTGAGGGAAGAAGACCTCAGAGGTAACATGCCATTTTCGTCATATCCTGTCAAGGGTGCATCCTACTATGGTGACAATCACTGTTGTTAGTGTTGGTCACTTGGCTGAGGTAGTGTTTGTCTCGTTTCTCTACTATAAAGTCAGGCTCTCCACCCCCTCCCACACTGTCCCCTTGGGAGGTGGTCACCATGCGGAGCCCACACTGCCCTGTGGGCAGAGCAGCTCTATAAATGATTTGGAATTCTTCTGCATTGAAGATTTGTCTCTTCTCGCTTATTTATTTATTTATTTTTGTAACAGAGACAGAGAGAGGGACAGATAGGGACAGACAGGAAGAGGAAGAGATGAGAAGTATCAATTCTTTGTTGTAGCACCTTAGTTGTTCATTGATTGCTTTCTCATATGTGCCTTGCGGGGGGGGGGGGGCTACAACGGATTTACTGACCCCTTGCTCAAGCCAGCGACTGTGGGCTCAAGCTGGTGAGCTTTGCTCAAACCAGATGAGCTCATGCTCAAGCTGGTGACCTTGGGGTTTTGAACCTGGGTCCTCTGTGTCCTAGTCCAACACTCTATCCACTGTGCCACCACCTGGTCAGGCCCATTTATTTATTTTTCTAATCATTTCTTCATGTCAGTATGGACTCGTGGGTATTTACTTTGTGCTTTGCTTTGTAATCTAATGCTCCTTTATCAATTTTGTTGCTCAGATTGTTTCAGTTTTTGCTGTTGGGAGTTCTTTCTGTCCCCTCCTGTGTCCCTTTGACAGGTAGCCCCCTCCCCCCATCACTGTGGGTTGGGTGGTGTTTTGTTTTGTTTTGTTCTCAGTACTTTCTTACTTTCGGGCAGGAGCCCTGGTTCCTTTTGTATTAGAAATAGTTCTAGAAACCAAGGTCTGGGAGCCAGGTTGTTCCTATCTAACAGCGAAGGGGACTGCAGCTTGGAGAGGTTGAATACTTTGCCCAGAGTCACGTGACTGTTTTATGTCTCACTCTGTGCTCATTTCGTCAGAAGGCCTCACCTGTCTGCCTCCCTCCACCTCATTCTTAGTCTCACCCTAAGCACAGTGTGTCCGGTCGTAGGACAAGAGGGGAGGCTGTGCCTGCAGCATCCCAGCTCCCGCTCAGCTGTCAAGCACTGCACCCACGAGCTGTGGTTACTGTTAGCGCTGCCTCATACTCTACAAAAGAAGGTGTATGTGCGTGCGCCCGCACCGACGCCCCCAGGCCCGTGCCATGTTCAAGGAGCGGCCGACTCAGATGGGAGTGTTTCTAGCCTCCCTGTGTTCATCTTCATCCAGGCCCAAGGCACACAGGAGCTGAGTCAGGAGGTTCTCAGAGAGCCAGGCTGTCCGCAGCCCTGGAGCGAGAATGGGTCAGCACTGCCACCTGCCATCTGGCCTCCCTCTTCCACCTGGGCCGCCATCAGCAACCACCTGCTGGGGCTGGAGGTGGACCTGACGTCTGGAAATGGCTAGAAGAATTCTGAGGCCCAAAATGAAACGAGAAATAAAAGGCTGAGCCGGCCAGAGAAAGTGGGAGCGTGGCATGGCCCCAGGGAGAGCAGGGGTGTCTGCGCCCCGAACTGTCTCTGGTGGCTGCCCGGTCGGGGCAGCTCGGGGAAAGCGAAGCGCAGCTCTCCGCAGCCCCTGAGCAATCCGCTCCTGAGTGCAGCCCTCATCCCTGGGCCCCCGGCCCCCGTTCAGTCCAGGCGTGTCTTCCCCCAGTAAGCTGCTCCCTTCCACCCAGTGCTTGACTGCTGGTGTCTTCAATGGGAGGGTTCCCGGGGAAGTCAGTCCAGGCGTGTCTTCCCCCAGTAAGCTGCTCCCTTCCACCCAGTGCTTGACTGCTGGTGTCTTCAATGGGAGGGTTCCCGGGAAGTGCCAGACCTGCCCTTGAGGGGAAAATCAATAAAATGTTATTGAGTGAAAAAAGAATGAGTCAACGAATCAATGAAAAGTTATTAGAGTAAAATACTGGCATAGGAAACAGTGCATATGCAGCCACGCTGCTCCTTTCTCCACGGCCGCCTGGACATTGAAAATCAGCGTGGCAGTCAGCCCCGCTGCAGGGCTCGCCCACCCCGCGGCCCCGGCAGGACGCTCGAAGCTTTACTAAGGTGACCAACCATTTTACAATGGAAAGGAGGACAAGAATAAATTGAAGAAAACAATATCGTAAATAAAAGAAACATTTTATTCATTGCAACAATAATGCACTGTAATATGATAAATGCATAATAAAAACATTTGTAGGCCTGACCTGTGGTGGCTCAGTGGATAAATCATCAACCTGGAAACGCTGAGGTTGCCGGTTCAAATCCTGGGCTTGCCTGGTCAAGGCACATATGGGAGTTGATGCTTTCTGCTTCTCCCCCCTTCTCTCTCTCTCTCTCTCTCTCTCTCTCTCTCTCTCCTCTCTATAATGAATAAATAAAATCTTTAAAAAATAAAAATAAATTAAAAAAACATTTGTAATATTTTATATTGTAATTATGCTTACATGCCTATTAATTTTTAATAATGTAAGAAAACAGTACTCATTTCGATACAGATATGTCACATCACACGCAATGGATCGACTCTGCATCGATCGAATACGGACATTTACAGATTAGTCTTCCAATATCAAAAAGGAGGACATGTAGGAGGACACTTTTCGTGGGCAAACAGAACTTACAAAAGAAGGACTGTCCTCCCTAAAGGAGGACAATTGGTCACCTTAGCTTTGGAGGCTTTGGAGCCCCGGTGTCTGAGGAGCCCATGAACTGGACTCTCCTAGAGCCAGACCCAGGTCTCGTCCCGGGCCCAGCGCCTGCCAGCAGGCCTCTCACTTGGCTAATGGCACCAGGTGGCTTGAAAGAGAGTGAGGAGGGCCTGAGTCGGCTGCTGCTCCCGGCCCCAGCCGACCCCGTGGGGAACAGTAATCGGCAGTATGTGGGCGAGTCTCATCTTTCTCCTGTCTGACCGGGGCCAAGGACCTTGCATTTTACGGGGTTATTTGAGGATTGGATTCTCTATTGGAAACACCCTGGGGTTAATATATGATAAGGGCCAAGTTATATGTATTCCACTCCCAATTTTCTTTAGAACCTCTCAGTTGCCACCTGGTTGGACAAGAAGTTGACCCCACGGAATAAAAAGACCAGCACAGGCCCTGGCCGGTTGGCTCAGCGGTAGAGCGTCGGCCTGGTGTGCGGGGGACCCGGGTTCGATTCCAGGCCAGGGCACATAGGAGAAGCGCCCATTTGCTTCTCCACCCCCACCCCCTCCTTCCTCTCTCTCTCTCTCTTCCCCTCCCTCAGCCAAGGCTCCATTGGAGCAAAGATGGCCCGGGCGCTGGGGATGGCTCCTTGGCCTCTGCCCCAGGCCCTAGAGTGGCTCTGGTTGCGGTAGAGCGACGCCCCGGAGGGGCAGAGCATCGCCCCCTGGTGGGCAGAGCATCGCCCCTGGTGGGTGGGGCGCATGCGGGAGTCTGTCTGACTGTCTTTCCCCGTTTCCAGCTTCAGAATTAAAAAAAACAAAACAAAACAAAACAAAAACAGCACAGGGCTGGCATTGCCTAACCTGTGTCATCACTCTGAGACCAGAACTCACCTGCACGGAACCTTGAGATGGGTCAGTCTGCCCTCCCTCCTCTGTCTCCTGCTACACTGTGGGAAAGAAGGTGTGCTCCCCTCCCCAGGGAGCTTGTGATAATTAGCTAATGGCACAGGGTGGTAAAAGCCTCTGTTCCTCCAGGTGGAACGTTGATCTGCCGTTGATCTGCAAGTTCCAGCAGAGACGAAATCTGCTGGTGGCCTTCCGTTTCAGGCTCATGTGCTACTTCTGCTGTGCGAAGAACTCAGCACGCCGGGGTCCTGAGTGGAACACAGGAGGTGACGGGCCCCCGAGAGGTATTTGGGCAACAAAAGAGCCCACACGTGTTTTTATGACATCCCATTGAGTCCATGATGGAGTTCCACTCTTGCAAAAGCCTTTCAGTGTCAACTATTTAGGTGGTTTCCAAATTTCCCTTTTTGCAAATAATGCTGCCACCGACATTCTCGTACATAAATTTTAACTATATCTCTGACTACATTTCTACAAGCCTCTTTCTAGTTGACAGGTTATGGACATTTTGGTAAATACTGTTAAGTTTCTTCCCACACTTTGGAGGCCCATCATTAGGAGAGGACCCGTGACATGGCATGCTTCTCAACACTGTAGACCATTTTTTTCTGATCATTGATGGTTCGGTGGGTCCCAAATTCTTTTTGCCCAAGATCGGGCTGGGCCAGTGAGGTCTAGAAGATGCGTGGTTGAATTGACTAATGACAGAAATCAGGACATGGGAGATAAAAGCGGGAATATGGATGTGAATGAAGTCAGGAAACTATATCCTAGAATAATTAGGATATTGCAAAGAACGATAATAATAATGCAATTGCTATCATTTATTGAGTATTTACTATTTGCCAGACACTTTTAGGTACAGTATTTTATTTCTCATGGCAACTCCAGGGGATGTATACTATTTATATCCCCATTTTACAGAAAATGAAGCCCAGAGAAGTGAAATAATTTTCCTGATGTCACCCAGTGAGTGAGGGGCCAAAGTGGATCCTGAGTTTACACACTGTGCTCTCCGAGGTCAGAGCTCTGGCAGACGGCTGAACGAAGCTACCGCCGGTGGCAAGCACAGAGGCCACCGTTTGGGTCTCTTTGTGACAAGTGTGTAGGGCAGAGGCATGCCATAAACTTTTTAGGATACACCGTCCAGAGTTTACAAAGACTGAGTCCTGCTCATTGATGTCTGCCATGTCAACCCACGGTCCCCCTATGCTGGGCTGGGTGACAAGCCCAGGGCCTCCCCCTCCGAGAAGATTGCTACCTAAGATAGGCGGAAAGAGGGGCTCCACAGACCCCCCGGGTTCAAGGCACGGTGTGTAAGTACTCTCGGTGATTGGCTAAGAAAGGGCTAAGAGGGGCTTTGTGGGGAGTCAAGGAGGGCCTAGAAGACGGTGGCATTTGAGAACACAGAGAAGACTGGGGGAGAATTTAACAGCAGAAAATGTGGCGAGCACATGCCCGTCTACTGTGCAGCGGCCTGGGAAGTGTGTGAGGAAAGCCAGAGCTCTGACTGCTCCGCTGGGGAGGCCGTGCCTAGACACTCCGACTTCCATCCGCAGCCTGGGTTGGACAATCAGGTGTGGGGCCTAGCAGTAGAGAGGCTGTCAGTCACTAAGCTGTGGGTACATAACTTGGACTGCAAAGGCATTCCTAGTGGAGCCCTTGTCAGCCCAGGGAGGGCTTTGCAAAATCTCTTCCACCTGTAGGTCAGCAGGCTGACTCTGCTCCCATGCAAAGCATTCCTGGGAAAATGGTCCGCACCAGAGGGACAGATGGCCATTTTATCAAGGCTGATACTTCAACTGCCAGGCTGGTGTTTTTTTAAAGATTTATTTTTATTAAAGGCTATTTTATTATCAGTCTGAGATTGCCCTATCCAATCAAACTCTCTGTGATGGTGGGAATGTTCTATAATCTGCTCTGTTCAGTGGGACAGCCATTAGTCACATGCAGCCATTAAGCACCTGAAATGTGACCAGGGTGACTGAGAAACTGAAATTTTCAGTTTACTTAATTCCAATTCATTTACATTTCAATGGCCATGAGCGGCTAGTGGCTACAGTATTGGACAGTGCAGGGCTCGGGATCTTGTATCAAAATGGAGATTCCCACAAATCTGTGGACACTAAAACCATTCCTCAAGTCCTGTCTGACATTTACAGGAGCCTGGTCATGTAGAGCAGGAGAATCTCATGCAGTGTTTTGGAAAAGGGCAAGCAAACAATATTAATAGCTGTGCTGTTTTGTAAACCTGTTAGTTATCAGCTATAGGGGTGACCAGTCAGCTTGAATGTGGCAAGTATGGAACAGAAAACACTGAATAGTTCTGAGACTCAGAACTGAAAAATGTCAAGATATTTGCTTTTGATCATTTTATTGTCACCACCCAAAAGACTGTTTTTTCCCCCTTGATCACAGATATTAAGTCTCATCTTTGGTACTTTTATATTTTAGGGGTAAGAATTCCTTGGGTGCTTACCATGTGCCTGCCATACACCTTACACATGTTATCTTTAATCCTCACATCAACTCCCCAGGTTGGGTATAACTGAGGCCATTTGCGTTTGCGGTAACTGAAGCTCAGAGAAGTTAAGTGATCTGATGAATGGTAAAGTTCCAAACTCCGTGTTCTTCGTATTCTGAGCCTATCTTTAAGAACACGAGAAAGCGATACCCCAGACACCAGAGAGTACTAAACATAGCTTGTCCTGGACTCCACACAGAGATCACAGGATGACAAGTTATCAGAGCTGGAGGAGGACTCAGAGATCCTCTTGTCCAAATGCCTATTTTACAGGGATTTCCCTACGTGAGCCTCTGAAGCCAGTGTGAACTCTTTGCCAGCCACTGACTGGCACTGCTGACTAGCGCGTTAGCACCAGAGGTAAAGGGATAGGATGGCACAGTTACTTGTAATGATTTATGTTGGACTCTACCATTTGGTTGAATTCCAGAGTAGAGTCACAATCAACTGTGCAGCCCAAAATAATTCCAAAGTACTCATGGTCTTTACTCGCATTTTTCTAACCCAATGAAGAGGACTATCATCCCAGCTGCTATGTTCTCTCTTAAAGCCCTTGGGAAAACTCCTGACTATCTCCACTCCTAGTCTCTTCCCCCTCATTCTGTCAGACTTTCTCAGTGGACTCTTCCCTGCCTC
The DNA here is from genome assembly GCF_036850995.1 of Saccopteryx leptura. NCBI lineage: Eukaryota > Metazoa > Chordata > Mammalia > Chiroptera > Emballonuridae > Saccopteryx > Saccopteryx leptura. The sequence goes on along the minus strand of NC_089508.1, from coordinate 30,102,729 downwards.
TCTCATCTCTCTGATTCACTCCTCTTCGCCCGTGACTCCCCAGAAAACCATTTTGTCTGGACAGGTTCTCTCTTGGCAGGACTGGGGGCAGAAGAGGGGGAAGGAATAAAAATTCTGGCTGGCAGAGATAGAGTTAGCTGCACTGTGCCAGCTTTGGGCACAACCCGAGAACATTCACATCCCATCTCATCACAAAATGCAAACGTGGCATGTGACTAGGGAAATCTGCCAAATCAGCTGCCCCTTGCTGTGGCGAACAGTTAGCGGCCAACCTAAATCCATTTCTTCATGCCCTTTCCTTGCTAATGCCACCCTGGTTTGATTTGAGATAACAAAGGGACCAGGTTCAGATGATGGAGCAGGGTTCGTCTAAGCCATTCATGTCTCTCCTGCTCCCTTCCACAGGCTCGTGACTTTACCAATGTCCCTGGCTACTGGTGGTGGCCATGAGAGCTGGTTTGGCCAAGGACACTGTGGTAGGCAGAATAATAACCTCCAGAAAAGGTCTACATCCTAATCCTCAAAAACTGAGAATGTTAGGTTACATGGCAAAGGGGGAATTAAGCTGTAGTCAGAATTAAGTTTGCTCATCAGCTGACATTTATTTATTTATTTATTTATTTATTTATTTATTTATTTATTTATTTATTTATGACAGAGACAGAGGGACAGATAGGGACAGACAGGAAGGAAGTGAGATGAGAAGCATCAATTCTTCATTGCGGCACCTTAGTTGTTCATTGATTTTGTTCTCATATGTGCCTTGACTGGGGGGCTATAGCAGATCAAGTGACCCCTTGCTCAAGCCAGTGACCTTGGGCTTCAAGCCACTGACCTTTGGGCTCAAGACAGTGACCATGTGGTCATGTCTATGATCCCACACTCAAGCCAGAGACCCTGCGCTCAAGCTGTAGAGCCTCACATTTCTAGCCAGGCAGGTGTCCAGACTGAGGCTGCTCGCTGCTGTCCGATGCCCCAGGGCTTGCCGGAGTCTGTGGCCCCTCCTCGCCTGTGGGCTCCTGCAGGCGGCCGCTGCCTCCGGCACACGTGGACAAGAGAAGTAGGGAGAAGAGAGCTGCTGGATACAGACTCTGTGAAGCAAGATGCCCAAACTGCTCTGTGCTGACCCAGCCACAAGCACGAAGGTGGCACCTACTACATACTCAGCCTTAGGAACTCCTGTCACACTTCTCTGCTCATTCATTCATCCAGCAGATCTGGACAGAGCCTACTGAAGTGCCAGGCCAGCCCCAAGCGCCACCCATCAGGGGACACTGCAGGCAGGAAGCAAACCCTCCCCTTGCAGAGCTTATATTGAAGTGGGGGAGACACAAGAAAAAAGTAAGTTAAACAGAAAGTAAATTGCATAATTTGTTAGAAGGCATTAAGTGTTATGGGAAAGAACAGAGCAAGGTGCCCGGGATGGAAGAAGCTGAGGGGGGGTGGGGTTTGCAACCTAAAACAGCAGCAGGGCAGGCCTGCCGATAAGCTGAGCTTTCTGCAGGGGCGGGGGTGGATAACAGCGTTACTGAGATCTAATTCACGTACCATGGTCCATTTAAAATATACAACAATGTGGTTTTTAGTATATTCATGGTTTCGCACAACCACAATTTCAATCAATTTTAGAACATTTTCATCATCCCCAAATGAAACACTGTCCCCATTAGCTGTCACTCCCCATTCCTCCCTCCCTCCAGCACCAGGCAACCAATCTGCTTTCTGTCTCTACCAATTTCTCTGTTCTAAACATTTCCTACAAATGGAATCGCACTATCTGTGGCCTTTGTGACTGGCTTCTTTCACGTACAGTAGTGTTTTCAAGATTCATCCGCACTGTAGCGTGAATTAGTACTTCATTGCCTTTTTATGGCCAAATAATAGTCTATTGTACGGATAGACCACATGTTGTTTATCTGCTCATCTGTTGATGGACACTTGGGTTGTTTCCCTGTGTTGATGATTGTGAATAATGCTGCTGAAACATTTGAGTACAAGTTTTTGTGTGAAAAAGGTGACTTTTAAAGAAAGATGTGAAGGAGATGAGGGAATTAGCCAGGCACGGATGTTTAAAGGCCCTGGGCTGGGAGCCGGTGAGGTGTGTTTGAGGAAGGCCCGGAGGCCTCCAGGAGGCGGTGTCGGGGTGAGGGGGAGAATGGCGGGGCTGGGGGCTGAGGGGCACATGGAGCCACGGCAAGGACTGGGGCTTATCCTCGGTAACGTGCGAGCATGGGCGGGTTCTGAGCAGGGAAATGACATGTCTAATTCTCTGTTCCATCCCACAGGTTCCCTGAGGAGAGGGGGACGATGAGGAAACATTGGATAGGCTGGAAGAGAAGAGGGCAGAGGAGTGTGGAGAGCCCCTAAGAGGTTGGGAACCCCGCTAAGCAGGGTTAGGGGGGCAGCCACGCCCGAGATCCCCCCCCTACCACCCAGGCATAGCGTGGCAGCCGCTGGGAGGAGCCGGAGACCGGACTGCGACTGCGCAAGAGTGGGGCGGACAGGCTTCCACGCTCCAGTCCTTCTCCGATGACCACTGCCTCACACTGGTCCGGAGAAGCACACCCTCTGACATCCTGCGGTGGGCAGGTGACGGCAGGTGGGCAGATACTGTCGCATGCTCAGGAGCTCCACGCCCTCTGACATCTGCTCTCCCTCCCTCCGACTCCCACCCGGTGCCTCAGCTCACAGTGAGTCAGCTTCCTCGCCAGGAACTCCACGGAAACTGCCGCTCCATTACCAGAGAGCTGAATCGCCTAGCCTCCTCTTCAGCCTTCCAGACCTCCCTGTTCCTGCCCCGCAGAGCTCCGCTGCCCAGATACGCAGGTATCCAGGCGCCTGCAGCAGGGACCTCAACCAGGAGCAGGTCGGAAATGCAGAACGCCAGGCCCGTGCCCAGCCCCACAGAGACAAGCTGCACTTTCACAAGGCGACTGGGGACTAGTTCCTTCCTCTGCTTTAAAGGAGTGCTGTCCCTTTACATGACTTCACCTCCCAGGCTCCCCACAGGCACAATCAGAGCTCCAAACCTGCTTTTATTTCTCTCTGGTCTTGGGCTTCTTGGGTCAGGTTCCAGTAGGCCAGGAAGTTGGGACGGAAGAGTCAACACATGAAAGTGGGAGGGTGTCCCTACGGCTGGTCCGGCAGCCAGGATGGCTCAGTGGCAAGCAGCCTAGTTCTTTTTGTTCAAAGAGAATGTATTTGAAGGATATCAGATTTTTACAGAATTAGTACAAGTCTGAGGAGCCAGGCTTGGAAATGGCTGGGAGTCTGGGCCACTTCAAACCCAAAGAAGCAGGATAGACAAAAAAAAAAAAGTGGTCTATGGTGGAGGTGGGGCAGTTTGCTCAGACAGAACGCTGAAGCCATGGGAACCCTGCCCTTCTGTCTTTTTCTTTTATTCTGTTCCAGATTCAAGTTCCAGGCAGGGCTTGTGGACTGGCCCAGCTGGAGGTGCAGGCCTGCTCCTTCACTGGGGATGGGCCCTGCCAGACCCCACCTATCGGGGAGGAGGAGCCTCGAAAGGAGGCCTGTGTGCTGTTAGAAAGGGGCAGAAATAGAAGCCACAGAACAAGGTCTCTTCAGCCGGTATCGCTACTTCCCTCTATTTTGATTATTGAACCACTGGATTACGTCTGTGTCAGAGCTGGTTTTCGGTAATCAGAGTCCTGATGTAGTCACCCTCTTCCTGACGGTCCTGTCTGGGCAGCCAGCATACAAGTTTCTGGTCTCCTAATTCACAGACCGCCGCTCTGCCTCCTACACCCCTTCATTCTGCCTCTTTCCCTCCCTGTGAACTTATACTTGTGCATTTCTCAAGGTTCCTTTCCTGATCTCTTCTCTTTTTATCTTACACTCTCTGTTCACATATCAGCTGTTTCCCTGCCCTTTGGGGGGCTCTGGGAGACACTGTCTCCCATATACTTCTCTCCTTTGCTGGAGCCCTTCATTTCCGGATTCCTAATGGCTGCTGGCACATAGATAACCCAACCCACACCTCAATGTCAGGGTCTTTACCAGAATTCATCATCATTTTCCTAAACATCCTCTATTTTTGTTACCAGAGGTAACGAAAGGAGTCCATTTGCCTGCACATATCAAAGCCCAATTAAACATGACAGGAGTTTGCAACCAAGAAAGTAACGGCTTTGTTAATTGAAGAAATGGTGCCAAGCCTGGAGTCACAGGTAAGCTAGTGCTCAAAGACCTGGCTCCCGGATGGCCGCCAGGGGATGGATTATATAAGGACATCATTACTCTAAAGCAGTTGGGGTCATGGGCTTTGCAGATTGGTTGGGGCCAGGGTAGGGAGTCGCTGATCATTGTATCAGGTCCTGGTGTCAGCCATGGCGGTATTCTGTCTGGTTTCATGGAGGCGTGATCCTTAGGGTTCTGCCTTCACGGGCCTAGGGCTGAAACACAAATGAAGTCGAGACCTTGTCTTTAGCTTGACCAAAACTCTGTTTCTGTGGTCAACAGACCTGAGGCTTTGTTCTGGTCAGATTGATACTGACCAGCATCTGATGTCCTATGAGCTTAATGATTAAGTAAGGGGGATGGACAGAAAAGAGAAAGGTCATGTTAAAGGAATGAAGTTTCTACGTGGTGACGCTTTCCATATTCCTGATTTTGAGAACTGTATTCTTTCCCGTCACAAGCTTAAGAGCTCCTTGGCTCTATTCCTCTTGCCTGGCTCCCATAGTCAACCCATCAGCTCCACAACCTCTCAAATCTGTCGTATTCTCTACTATGTACGTCTGTTCTGGCAAAGGTCTCTATGACTTCTTACTAAATGGTCATTTTGCTTTGGGTTTTCCCGCATTATTGCTGGTAATCAGCAATATTGTGATATTCTCAAAACCAGCCAATATCTACCCCCCCACACACCCACTGCCTGCAGAAAGAAATCCAGATTTCTTGGTGTGCTTGAGCCCTCGACCTACCTGGCTTTCCATCCTTGCTTTGCATTTTGAACCCCACTTTCGCCACATACAACCACATCAGGCTTGTCAGCATTTCCTGATGCTGCCTGTGGAGTCTACCTTCCCAGCACTGGGTCTGTCACCACACTGTGACTGTTGCAGGAATGTCACCCCCTACCTTCCTGCACATCATCTATAGTCTCCACCTCCTGAAATCTTCCTGACTGTCTGCACGGAACCTGAGCCTTTAAATCAGTAGGCTCATCCAGGTGCCCTGTGCCTTAGGGTCTGTAAAACCAAGCAAAAAATACAGGCCAGGGATCCATGAGTCACCTGGAAGCCTTACTTGTTCCTGAGCTGTTCATAGGTGGATTCCCTTCTCACTTGTCTGGGCTCTGGGTGCAGGGACACTGACCTCGGTCTCTGGCCCTGGCTCCTCCAGGGCAGGGATCTGCTTGTGCTCCTGCAGCACTGTGGTGCTGTAGGCCTCTGTCCACCTCTTTGGTCCCTAGCCTCCTCATGTCCCTGACTCCTCCTGTAATCTCAGATAGGAACTCCCTGACCTGGCCTTGGCCCAGATGAATCTGTCATCATGAATGGCATCCGTCCAAGCCACTTGCTTCCTCTTCCCTGAAGTCTTCCCTGGTTTCTTTAGAGGTAACTAATTCCAGCTCTACACTCGTTTAACCATTGGCACATGACCCTGTTATAATTCTTTCTGCGTGTTGCCTTTTGGGAGTTGCTGCCTCATTCATTGCACCCCAGGGGCTTCCCTGGCAGGGCCTCTGTCTTCCAAAACCCCATCACTGAGCACCACATCAGAGTGGGTGTCTGCATGATGCCCTAGACTCTGCTATGACTCTAATAGGTTCACAGGACTGTCTAGCGTGACCCTGAATGCCCAGCTAGCTATATGTCACAAGCTTCATCCTTCCCATGAAGAGACTGGCCCACTGGGGTGCTGAAGGGTCCTGTTCCTCAGCCTGCTTCAGTACAATAATATTTAAATAAGCACATTTCCAGGAAAATAGGAGAAATTCCTCATCACATGACCTTGCCTGGTAACCTAGAACATTTCATTCAGAGTAAGAATTCACTCAGAATAAGAACATTTCCTTCAGAATAAGAATTCATCAATTTATATTAAATTTTCTCAAAGCACTTTTGTATATGTCAGATTTCAACCACATTCAAAGGGGGTAGAGCATATCAGATCTTATCTTCATATGAGAGATGAAATAACCGAGGTTCAGAGAGGTACAGTGATTTCCCGAGGCCACACAGCTATTAGTGGCAAAGACCGGAGGAGCGCCCAGATCATACCTTCATTTCTCACCTGTCTGGGATTCCATAGCTTACTATTAGGAATCTTCATCTCCTATGGGACTGTCTTTCACCAGACCCACCCTGGGAGCCCTGGGTTCCCACACTAGCCCTTCCACTTGGCTATCGGAGAGCTGGGACCAACTGTAGCCTTCACAGAGGTGATGGTTCTTCTTCCCACCCCCACACACGAAGAAGCTGAGTTTGGCAAGCCTTGCCTTACTGTAAATGCTGTTTGGGTTATCAGGTCTCTGCAGGTTCTCCTTCTGAGTACCTGGAGGATGTCTTAGTCAGCTCGGGCTGCTATAACAAGCTACCGTAGACTCACCGGGTGAGCTACCAACCACAGACCTTTTCTTCTCACAGTCTGGAGGCTGGGAAATCCAAGATCGAGGTGCCAGCAGGTTTGGTTCCTGGTGAGAGCTTGCTTCCTGGCTTGCAGATGGCTGCTGGCTGTGTCCTTACATGGCAGAGGGAGGAAGCTTTGGGCTCTCTTCTTCTAAGGACACTAGTTTCATCACGGGGGCTTCGCTTTCACGATGTCATCTAAGCCTAATCACACCTCAAAGGGCCCATCTCCTGATATCATTACATTGGGGATAGGGCTTCAACATACGGGTTGGGGGACACGTTCAATCCGTAACAGAAGATGTCGGCCATCTTTTGCATCCACAAGCTCCAAGGATAGAGCCTGGTCTCTCCGTGCCTACATGACTCGATGGAGTAAATGTTGCCGTCCAAGGGAGGGGAAGTGAAGCCTGGAGAACCGAGTGCTAATGAAGATGGCTGGATATTCAGCCGGGCACTGAAATTCGAGCACTGTGCCTTTAAGAAAGATAAAGACACCTCTCTGGGGGTGGAGTCTGGCCCAAAGAGCCAGGTGCTTGGAAGTTGCCAGGGCCTGCCTTGATTGAGGCCAGGTCTCCGAGGTTCTGGTTCGCAGCTCTGGCACCACTCTGGCCCTGCTCCCCTACTTTTCTCCGCCACATGACTCAACTTGGGCACCTGGTGGGCCTTCCTCCCACCCACACACCCACGAGCAGTCTGTGCAGGCTTTCCAAGCCCAGTGTTGGCAGCTGTCATTTTCAAACTCTTCTTCTGGTCTTCTTCCTTTCAGGTTGAGGCTCTTCTCTTCTCTGGTTGAGACAAGCTTCTCGGCGTTTTCCCTCTCCTGTATGTTGGCCTGCGCTTGGGGGAGCAGCTGCAAGTGAGGGAGAAGCCAGGCTTTTCCGGGGTGAAGATGAAGCCCAAGACCAGTGTGCTGCCTGGGCAGATGCTTTGAAGTGTGTGTGTGTGTGTGTGTGTGGTGTGTGTGTGCATGTGGTATGTTTGTGTGTGTGTGTGTGTGTGTTATGTGTGTTTGTGTGGCGTGTGTGTGTGTTCCAAGCTGCAATCACTGACACTCCAGGGAGAAGATAAAGGTGTCTTATGCCTCCAATGCCTACCCACTATTCCAGGTGCACACAGTAGGTACTCCACAACAATTGGCAAGGATTAAGAAATAGTAATGGAAGGAGGGCTGGCCTGGGAAGTTAAGACTCTTGGCTTCTAGTTCCAACCCCACCTGGAGCTTTTTCACAAGCCTTTTAACCTCCCCAGGTGTTCACTTTCTAGAAAAGAGGCAAACAGTTCCATCCTCACCTCTTACAGTAGCTGAAAGACCAATTATATAATTGATGAGTCATTTTCTTCTGAGGACCAGAGAGCAGCAGGTGGGTGGAAGTTACAGGAAGACAGAGTTAAGATCAAAATCACAAAGACATTTCCATTAACCAGAGCCCCTCCAGAGACTCCCTGCTTCCTTAAGCAGAGAGCCTTCTATTCTGGGAACTGCTCAGGCCAGACAGGTTGATCCTTTGACAGTAGTCCCCGGTGAGAGGGACTGACCCTAGGGCGAAAGGCCCTTTTGAAATACAAGACTCCGTGTTGGTGGATGCAGAAGGGCTGTGGGAAGAGCCTATGGGAGGCAGTGAGTATGCTGGCCTTTCTGAAATACAAGACTCCATGTTGGTGGATGCAGAAGGCTGTGGGAAGAGCCTATGGGAGGCAGTAAGTATGCTGGCCTTTCTGCACAGTTTCCAGAAGCTCCAGGGACGGCGATGGGTACTGAAAGCCAGGGCAGAGCACACTGGCGGCCTGAGCTCTGGTGCTCACATGTGGCCTTGCATTCCAGCAGCCCAGTTTGGGGATGCACTGTGTGTGGGGGGCAGGCAAGGGCTGGAGCTGAAAGAGGCCCTGCAGGAAGCTGTGAGCACAAGTGTAACTTCTCTGCGGCTCAAGAGAGGACGCACGGCCTGTGGTGGGGGACCCTGCTCACAGCCCACTTGGAACACAGCTCCCTCTGGTGCCCTGAGGACTAGACATATTGGGCACAGCTGAGCCCAGGTGCTGCTATGTCTCTGGTGGACATGGCAGGGAGGGGGGCAGGGCAGAGGGGGAGGAGCTGAGATGCTGGCATCACAGAGGCTGATGCCCTTTGGGGGGCATAAAGGGGGGGGAAGGCAGGCTACTCTGAGAAGCAGCTCTTCAGTGAGGGAAGAAGAGCCACCAGACGAGAACACGTGTTTGGTTTAGCTGTTTTCCTGTGGGACAGCCCGAAATGTGTTTATAGACTGAGGGGGAGGCGCTCACAGAAAAGCAGAAGGTGAACAATTAGGAGAAGGGAGATAATTAAGGGATCAAAGACAGGGTGGGAGGGCGAAGGGATTTTCCTTAAAAAGGAGGTGGGAGGGGAAGGCAGGAAGGAGGTTGGGGCCCACCTAATAGCCTTTATCCCATCCCTGAAGTGGAAGTTCCTCGCCCCCCTCTCTGCAGGTGAGGAAGCAGACGGAAGGGCGGAGTGGCTGCTGTGGGCAGAGGCAGGGGGACGTGCAGGGCTTGAGGTCCTCCAGCTACAAAGATGCGCCCGTGTCACCACAGCCAGTTGTGAGCTCCAGCTTCAAACAGGAAGAGGGGACAGCTGGGGAAATAGCCCGAGAATCCCCGGATGGGACTGGCGAGTTTAGACACTTACCTACCCCAGAGAGGGCCGGTGGGAAAACCCCAGGGGCCCATTCTGGCTCCGTTCCCAACCCTGTAATGACAGTGTGAGGGGGAACCTGGGAGCTCGGGATTTCCTGTCTGGTTGGTGGAGCCAGTGGGAACCCAGTCACCTGGCTCAGGGGCTGAGGAAGGTCCAGGGAGCTGGCTGGAGCTGCCCGGGAAAGCAGGGTGTGCTATCAATGCCACTGCCTGGGGGAGAGGGGGCAGACACTCAGGCAGAGCAGATTCCCAGGGCCCATCAGTCTGTTTCCGGGGACCGGTTTCCGTGGGAAGTGAGGGATTGGTGCACGGGATACGGGAGCCCAGTCTGACTCTGCCTCAGAAGGCTGTGGGACGTTGCTTCGGTCATTGGCCTCAGTTTCCCCTTCTTCTCCAGGTCTATTTCTGGCCAGCTGAGCTGCAGGGCAGCTGGCTCCACATTGTCTATGAGGGAGCAGTTTCATGGGAGCTGGAGCTTTCCAAACAGGAGAGCAGTGACAGAGCTAAGAGTGAGGTTTCATCTCCTCTTCCCACACCCCCAGTAAAGTACAGATATTCTAGTCAGCTTAGCGCCCCCATGCCACCGTCCCAGCCTCCCATCTGTCCCTTAGCACATGCTCCAGTCCCGCCTGTTTCTGTTGCTGGTGTTCTTAGCTCGCTCTGCGCCCCAGGCAGCGTGGTGGCCAGCACAGCACAGGCTGGCCTCGCCAGTTCGGTGCCCACCCCCAGAGGAGACCCAGAGGAGCCCCGGCTCGCTGGCTGCAGGCAGCTTGTTCTCTGTGCCTCCCGGGATCTGGAACTGCTTTAGCCTGTTTCCATGGCAGCGCCAGTCTCAGTGGCAGTGACTGCTTCCCCACGAGGCTGAGTGAGTGTCACAGCCGTCCAGGTTAACCTGCTGGGACCACAGATAATGAGTCAGCAGGAAGATGCGGAACCCTTTGCACTGCCTGGTGGGTTCCTGTCCTGGGTCTCAGGCCTGGAACAGGCAGTGCCCTGGGCATAGGGCCCTGGGCTGGGCTTACCCACCCAGAAGCCTGGCAGCCTCTCCCCATTAGCGCTATTAGATCTACTTCAGTGAGTGACTTCATAGTGGCTCAGCTTGGCTGCTGCCGGCAGCTTCAAGGCCTGACGGGGGCGGACTGCAGGTCTTTGGACTCCAAGTCCAGCCCTCTCTTTGCTATCCAATGATCAGCTCTCAAACTGTCTTTCCCTGGCCACCTCTGGGCCCACATGGGCCCCAGGCTTCCCCTGGCCTCCCCCAGGCCCTTCCTTTGTGACACCCCTCACACTCCACTCTGGGCAGCAGCCCCCCAACTGAATTTTCCCCAGACTCTCCCCTCCCTGAAACTGACCTTTCCTCCATCCTTTCTCCACTTCTGACCTGGGTAATTTAAAAACAGAGAGAGAGAGAGAAAGAGAGAAAGGGAGAGTCCATCCTGTATCCTTGATGGCTGATAGGTTATAGTGCTAGTGTCAGTGGTCTTGCATTTAACCTTGGCTTCCAAGGGGTGGTGCCTTGACTAAAGCAGTGGTTTCTCACAGTCTAGTCCCCGAACCAGCAGCAGCAGCACCCAGGAGCTTGTCAGAAATGCGAATTCTCAGGCCCCACCCCAGACACCACTGAGTCACAGACTCTGGGGGTGAGGGCTGGTGATCTGTGTTTGGACGTGCCCTCCAGGTGGTCTGAGAACCCCTGGGCTAAGAAAGTGGGTCTGTAGCAGTCTGTTTCCAACCCTGCGGGGCATGGAGCATGTTGGTCCTATACCTCCGTACTCACATCCGCGCTGCAAACATCTCTGCTGCGGGTAGGCAGGGACTCCAGTCGCTCCAACTCTGGGGACCTAGACTTTTCCTAAGCCATCCTTTCTCTAGGATGTTTGCATCACAGGGAAAGAAGCTGGTGTGGGTTTTTATTTTTTCCAATGTGGAAAGGGCAACATTACCTCACCACAGAGATGGCCTTGAGGGAAAAGGAAACCCACCCATGTGAGAGGAACAATCCAGCCATTGTGGAAGAGCCCAGGGCCTACGGGAGGACATTCCCTAAGAGCTGAGGAATTTCAGCTGAGGAAAAAGGCACTGATAATGCTTATTAATCAATTTTGATTCCTCATTGCTCCTTCATCTATCAGTTCTTTTTTATAGATCACCTCTGTGCTGGATTAATAACCCTATGGTCCAACCCTCAGAGAGTTTACAGGAGGGTGAGAGCTTTCATCAGACTAGACCAGGCTATGGAAAGCAAGGAACAACCCCCAAATTTCAGTGGCTTAACATAACAAAAGCTTATCTTGCAAATACTTCATACCCAGCAAGGGTCTGCTCTGCTCCACAGAATCACTCAGGGGCTCTGGCTGATAGAGAGCCCACATCTCCTAGTCATCTTGGTCTGTAGCAGGAGAAGAAACAGCTGGAGGTCAGGCACTGACATTCCACTGGGCAGGATTAGTCACATGGTCTGTCTAATTGCAAGAGGCCAGGACATGTATGCAGAAAGGAAAAAAACAGGACATCAAAAAACATCACTATACTGAAAAAAGATCACTTCTTTTTTTTTTTTTTAGAGAGAGAGAGGGATAGACGGACAGATAGGAACGGAGAGAGATGAGAAGCATCAGTCATTAGTTTTTCGTTGCACGTTGCAACACCTTAGTTGTTCATTGATTGCTTTCTCATATGTGCCTTGACCGCGGGCCTTCAGCAGACCGAGTAACCCCTTGCTGGGGCCAGCAACCTTGGGTTCAAGCTGGTGGGCTTTTTGCTCAAACCAGATGAGCCCGCGCTCAATCTGGCGACCTCGGGGTCTCAAACCTGGGTCCTCTGCATCCCAGTCCAATGCTCTATCCACTGCGCCACCGCCTGGTCAGGCAAGATCACTTATTTATGCATCTACTTACTCCTTAATAGTCTTTTCAGAATGCTTACCCCATGTCAGGCTCTGGGCCAGACACAGGGTGTGGTGTTACCAGGGCAGCTGCCCTCGCACAATCCAGGGAGCATCATTAACACTGTATTCCGTAGAAGTAGTGCCCCCTGGAGTTGTGCAACACAGGAGTCCTGATTTTCTTTTTCTTTTTTCTTCTTTATATTTGTTGTTCTTCCCCTCCTCCCCTTTTATTGGGGTGATACTGGTTAACAAAATGATATAGGTTTCAGGTGTATAATTCTACAACACACCATCCATACACTATGTTGTGTGTTCACCACTCCAATTCAAGTCTCCATCCATCACCACTTATCCCCCTTTTACCCTCCTCACATCCCTCCTCCCCCAAGCAATCACAACACTGTTGTCTGTGTCCATGAGATTTTTTCTCTTCTTTTGGTCCTTTTTTTCTCAATCGTTCCACCTCCCACCCAGACACCCCACCACCACCACCGCACAGCTGTCAGCCTGCTCTCTATCTATGAGTCTGTCTCTATTTTGCATGTTAGCTCATTTTGGTCATTAGATTCCACATAGGAGTGAAATCATACATATTGTGCTGTCTTTATATGACTGGCTTATCTCACTTAACATGATAGTTCCCAGGTCCATCTATGCTGTTGCGAAGGGTAAGCGTTCCTTCTTTTTTATGGCCAAGTAGTATTCCATTGTGTAAATGTACAACGCTTTTTTTTTTTTTTTTTTTTTCTGAAGCTGGAAACGGGGAGAGACAGTCAGACAGACTCCCGCATGCGCCCGACCGGGATCCACCCGGCACGCCCACCAGGGGCGACGCTCTGCCCACCAGGGGGCGATGCTCTGCCCATCCTGGGCGTCGCCATATTGCGACCAGAGCCACTCTAGCGCCTGGGGCAGAGGCCACAGAGCCATCCCCAGCGCCCGGGCCATCTTTGCTCCAATGGAGCCTTGGCTGCGGGAGGGGAAGAGAGAGACAGAGAGGAAAGTGCGGCGGAAGGGTGGAGAAGCAAACGGGCGCTTCTCCTGTGTGCCCTGGCCGGGAATCGAACCCGGGTCCTCGCACGCTAGGCCAACGCTCTACCGCTGAGCCAACCGGCCAGGGCTACAACGCTTTTTTTAAAAAATCTATTCATCTAGTGATGGGCACTTGGGCTGCTTCCAAATCTTGGCTATTGTAAATAATGCTGCAGTGAACATAGGGGTACATATATTCTTTCAAATTAGTGTTTTGGATTTCTTTGGATAAACTCCCACAAGTGGAATCACTGATTCATAAATATTTTTCTTGTATCTGTTAGGTTTTGTCATTGTTATCTATCTTTCATGTCAGAAAACAACTCTCAGAGAGCAGTGATTTTATGAGTTGCTTACTGCTATATTCCTAGAGATTACTACAGTGCTGAGTAGACTCAGTCAATACTTGTTAAGTGAATGACTGAAAATGAATAATTATTGACTATGCTTCCCACCAGTCCTTGCCTTAGTTGACCTATCATCTGCTGTGTCAGAGTTGTGTAAACAACTGAACTGTTGTATTAAAAAAAACAAAAACAACCCTCACATCAGATTGAGTGAAATATGTGTCGTGTAGAAATCTGGGCTATGTGAGTTGGGAGCACAGAGAAACAGCAGATCATCCTGATAACGGCTGGGGTCAGGGAAGCTGTCTTCTAAGGAGGTTAGCGGGCTTGTCTAACAGGGTGAGTCACAAGCTGGTGGAAAGACCCTGCCATTTCTCTTGGTCTAGTGTTTTTTCTTCTCCCCACACGAATAGCTAACAAGCCTTTATATTTATGTAGCCGCTTACATTTTCTCTGAAAGTGTAAAGTCCCCAGGCCCCCAGCCTGGAATTTGGTTAGCGTCAGTGTTTTCTCACCTCTAGTAGGAGTTGTGGGAGGTGTTCTGCGGCGAGGCTGGGACGTCTCGTTCTCCCTGCCCCGTTCTGCTCCGCGGCAGGCACTTCCCCACACCAGCCTGATGGCGGAGGCTGCGTTCCAGGACGGCACCTGCAGAGCCCACAGGGTGGCTGGGCTCAGCCACGCCCGACAGAGGCGGCAGGAGGGTGGCTGAGCCTCCCCTGCAGGCAGTAACCGGCTCCTTATTTTCAGTTGAGCTTGCAAGTGAAAACAATGACATAAGCTTCCCATCTGGCTTCCAACGCACGTTTGAAACCACTCCATCACAAGTCCATTAATTTTACGGGGGCTCTAAAGAGAGGGCAAAGTTAGAGTTTATCATGTGGAATCTCCCTCATTCCGGCTCTGTCATCTGTGTCCTTCCTTCCCGCCAGCTGCCTCTCCTGCCTACCTCTCTGTCCTTCCTTCTCTCCCTTGCCTGCCTTCCCTTCTGGGACCCCCCCACCCCACCCCCGGGGCCCAGTTAGGGCTCCGTCCACTCGAACAACCATCTCCCGGGTGGCCCCTCTCTACAAGGCCTGTGCTTGGTGCTGGAGATTCCAGGATGAGCAGATTCAAGGAGTTGCTATAAAGTGGGTATAGCCCAGTCATGACACCTTCCCAAGATGCCTGCTTGCCTCCTGGGCCACCTTCTGTTCCCTCCCTTTCACAAACACTTGTCTTCCTCAGACTCTGCCGTGTGCCAAGCAATGGACTAAGGATTTGCACTCATTCTTTCATTCAAGTTTGCACATTAGGGAGATTCTGTGCCTATTGTCTAGATAAATATGTTACGAGGTTATTATATAAGTGCATACGAGGTTATGTAAATTGTCCAAGGTCACACAGCTATAGGGAAGGGCCCAACTGGGATCCCTGTGGGATTGCCTGCCTTCAAAAACCATCTTCTTCCTCTTGTGCCATGCTGCTTCCCCCAAAACTCAGCAGTTGGCTGTCTACATTCAGGGGAAAAAAATGAGCAAAATGTTTAAGAAATTTCTACCACCTCCTTTTTAAAAGAGTTACTTAGAAAGAATCTAGAGATTCTTTCTGAAGGCCAGGGACTTGGAAATCATTGTCTCCTCAGATTCTTGGGGTTTTGAAAACTGGATGTTTTGTTCATTTATTTAGCCCCAGGATGGTAGGAGAGCCCTTTCCTGACACCACCATGCTAGCATTCTGGTTTGTGACCTGGGCAGGGACCTCTGTCTCGGGTCATCCCGCGAGTCCTGGAAGCCACACGGATGCTGGCCTGTCTTTGCACATCCTCACATGGGGTATCAATGGTCTGAGATGTGATTCGTGCTGCTAGTCTGCTGTTGAGCTTCACACATTGCTCTTTGCAACCTACAACCCCTAGGAAGGGCAGAAGGTGGCAGAGACCCCGCGGAGGTCGCGCCCAGGAACACGGAAACCATTGGACGGCCGTCTGTTGGTTGCCCTGTGATTTGCATATTGCGTGTGGTTTCCAAGCATTCTTATAAACTAGCCAAATATTATTTGCGGATGCATCCACAGTAAAACTTTGTTATTCTGTTGTTTGAAATCAAGTCTTGATTTTTTTTTTTTTCATATTTCACCTCACTCTGGCCAGCTCAAGTTCCTTATGCCAGAATTCTGGACAGAAGTCAGGAAAAGTAGAGCAACTTCCCAGACCCCAGGGAGTCTTTGGGGGTCACCCAGCACTCCCAGACAATCTAGGGGCTGACTGCCTCCTGGAACATTAACTCTCACCATTTCCCTTGTCCATCAGTGCTCTGCCAAGCCTTCCCACTGAGCTTTGCCTGGAAGGCCGCCTCTGCGGGGTGGTAACCATGGCTCAGTTAACAGCCCCGGGAAGGGGGCAGATGTGGAGCATAACGCGTGGCAGCTGGGAATCCAGGCCAAGGCAGGAAGGGGTGTGTTAGTATCGGGGGCATCTACCAGCAGATAGCAAAGCTTGGAGCAGAGGCCAGCTACAGGGTAAGGACCCCTGCGGCCCAGGAGTCCAGTTCTAGAAAGCCTGTATTATTGGGACAGCTTACATAAGTGGGGACTGGGGTGGTGCAGGGTGAAGAACAATGCTCTGTTTCAGCAATCCAGGTGGGATTTGTTATTTCATCCACAGCTCATTTTTTAGGACTGAGGCTAAAAATCTGCGTCATAGAAGTAATAACAGTAAGTCAGTGCCGAGTGGCAGGAAATGAAAGCTCAGCTACTAAAATCTCTTCAGCTGAAGTTAGGCATCCTGGACACATACTTCTGTCTGTCCAGCTCCTCTCACCCCCAGCCACTATCCCCTCCACGGTGACCTTCCGCACACAGCCATGGCTACTGCAGAGTCATCAGCTATGTTGTGTGACATAACCTCTGCCCCACGGGCTGTCCAGGGCCCTTCCCAGAGATGTTTAACCTTGGAGTCCAAGTCACTGGGGTCGCTTGTCCATGGTGAAGCTAGCTGGCCCTGTCAGTGCTCAGCGAGCCTCTCATCCTTTCTCTCTGTTCTGAACTAACAAGATGAATCGCTTGCCATAGAGTCTTACCCAGTGGGTTGACCGACAGGTTCTCTACGTGGTTCGTGTGCCATTGATAATCCGATGGCTCCTGCCGTGCTCTTGTTAAGAGCCAGAAGATCAAGAATGATGTCTTTTTCTTCACTAGGTTTCACACACCCTCTTCCAGAGCAGTCAAAAGATCCTGCCTTCGTGTGGAAGCAGAAGGATTCCTTCCAACCCTGCATTCCGTCCCAGCCTCCAGGATGGGTGGCCTTTTTTATACCAGGCGCCTGAGCCAAACCTTAGCTAATTTCAGTTACTCCTCAAGCTTTAGAGTTAGGTGAACTTAGAGGAAGCTGATTTTTTTTTTATTATTATTAAATTTAATGGGGTTTTTCTTAACAGCTTTGTTGAGGGATGATTGAGATACAAAAACTACATATATATGATGTATACAACTTGACAAGCTTGGATATATGCAAACACCCATTATACCATCAACATAATCAAGATAATAGACACATCAGACACGTCTCCGAGTTTCCCTGTGTCTCTTTTTCTGTTTGTCTGTTTGTTCTTGTGAGATCAATCCTCAAGAAATCTGGAAATTGCACAATGACACATTGCTAACAAGTTAGTAAGCTGACTTTTTAAAGAAATAGAAATTGTGGTTCCAATATAGCACCACATTTAGCTATTTTGTATTATGCACTTATTTCATCTAGTTGATTGTAAAGTTTTGAAGAAGTGTTAAATATCTGTATCCTTTGGCTCATAACTTTGCACTTACTAAATATTCAATAAATCCAAGTTTAATACATAAATCACATTTCTCAAGTTAAATATAAAATTAAGTACCAACAATCAATCCCACTAGGGTCCACTTTAAGGTATACTGTTATATTATAGTGGTTTTGTAACAGGCCCCACTATTATTAAAATGGGGCAAAATAACTGGCACTTTTCTTTAGCATCCTGCATACCTGACTGCTAAGGGCCCAGTTTCCAAATGTGTGTCCTACCTAATGAAAATCTCCTGCCTTGCCAGCAAAAGTTTTTTAACCCTCTGCTGGAAAAGGGAAGTCTCGCTGGCAAAACAGAAATGGAGTCTGTTGAAGGGAGTGGTGGGGACACTTTGAATGGCCAATGGGAATGTCCTTTTTCTGGCATGGGCCAGGGCTCAGAAACAACTTCTGAGGGACCTCCTTCCACCCCAATCCAGCAAGCAGGCGTCACAGTACCCCTGCCAGGTGCACAGGAGACAACCCATAGGAAGTGGGTACAGGAAGGTCCTGCCAGGTGGCACGGCTGATAAGATGTGAATGGGGACAGAACGACCCTCTGAGCTCATGGAGAGAAGCAATAGCTCCAGGGGCAGTCCGGGCCCCCAAAAGCCTGTGACCCAGGGTTACTCCAGCACCCCAATTTCTTGTCACACCCAGACTCCCACACATGACGGGGCCAGGCCTCCAGCCTAAAGTCCTCATACGGCCCTCGGATTTTCTGTGTATGGAGGGGAAGCAGTGCACTGTTAGGGGAACCAAGGCCAGGGTTACAGCAGTGCCTGCAACCTTGTAGCGGACAGCAGGAATCTGAGAGCCCAGGGCAGAGAAAAATGTGCTCTAAATTACCACCTGTCTCTGCTTCTGGGCTGTGACCCAGGTGAAATGCACATGCCCAGATAGATGGACTTTAGGATTCTGGGTGGCTCAGTGGAAGCACAGGGGTGGGGAGAAGCCCTCTGCTCCCGATGCCTTTCCAGGTCTCGAGTGGTTCCAACTACATCCCGCGTTAGAGTAGGTCAGACTGCTGCGGGGCATTGGTTGTTCTGGGCTCCAGTGTGCATCCCAACCTTTTCTGGTAACACCACCCCCATTCTCTGGGGACCCACCCTTCCTGGGGACCCACCCTTCCTGCACTTCCAGTTCTTGTGACCTCACACTCCTGTTCTAGACGTGGCCATGTGCCCCGGGCCCGGCCAATTGGTGAGTTCCATCTCCTTGGCCACAGTGCTGATTTAAGAGGAAGATATATGACCCAAGCCTGAGCAGTTAGCCCAAGGCAGATGGCTGGAATAGAGCAAGGGGGTACCCTCTCCCCATGGGGCAGGTCCAGAGGTTTGGGGTATTAGGGAGGTGAGATGAGAACAAATACAGGGGAGTTTAAAGGGTACCAGTTATGCAAACCAAGAAACTCTATTCTTAAGCCAGATTGAGTGGGCTCTTAATGCAACTAAGAGTCCTCTTTATGAATACAACTGCCCGTGGTCCTGCCAACTAGGAGACAGAACAAAGGCAGGGCCCGCTCTGCCACTGTGCCCCATTACTGTGGTGCCAACCTGGATGGGCTCCACTTCTGTGCCGTTTCCATTTTCTCCCCTAAAAGCATTTCACACACAAGCAGTTCTCCTCGAGAGGCTGCCTGCGAATCCCAACAACCGGAGGGCACCGGCTTCCCGCCTGCAAATACCAACAACCGGAGGGCACCGGCTTCCCTCGCCGCTTCCGCCTCCTGGCATCGTTGCCTCTGACCAGGGCAGGGGGTGGGCTTCCTGTGAATGCACTTAAACACCTTCAGAGTCATTTTTAGACTTCTTATTCTATTGACCAGAAAACTACTGAAATTAGGAGATATTTGAAGCGACTCTTCATCAAGCCCAGAGAGATTTCTGCTGTTGCTATATTTAAAGCCAAGCAGCGGGTTGTTTGGGCTTATGTCTAACTGTTATGTAATAAATGTAAAGCTAAGCTTTGGAAGCCCTGAACACTAGTTGGGAGCAAAAAAAGTAGCCTCACAAGGGTATGTGCCCTGGAGATGCTTTGGGGAGGCCGAGGAGAAGCTAATACAGTTTTCTGTGTTTAATAGTGTTAAGATAGCAATGTGTGCACGGTAGATTTGCATTACTATGTAAATTCCTAAAGGAAACTACAAAAAAGGGAAGAAGAAATGTGTAGCAATATAGAAGAAAAATGTAATCAACAGCCAGATAGAAGCTGTTTTAATAAGATAAAGGGCCCCAGGAGAGGTGGACTGGTCTATTGTAAAAAGGAGATTGTATTACTTTTCTATGCAGTGTAAAATAAAATTGCCGTAAACTTCATGGTTTAAGATAACAGAAATTTATTTTAAAATTTTTTAAAAATTTGATTTATTGGAGTGACATTGGTTAAACAATTGTATAGGTTTCAGGTGTACAGTTCTATAATCCATCCTCTGTGTGTTGTATTGTGTGTTCACCACCCCAGGTCAGGTCTCCTTCCATCCCCATTCATCCCCCTTTTATCCTCTTCTACCTCCCCCTCCCTCTTTCCCACCTCTAATCACCTTACTGTTGTCTGTGTCTATGAATTTTGTTTCTTTGCTTAACCCTTTCACTTTTTTCACCCAGCCCCCAAACCCCTTTTCTCTGACATTTTTCATCTCTGACCTCTATACCCTCTTTTTAGAAACTCACCTGATTGATTAGGTCAGGCCGACCCATCCCCAGGGAGGCAGTTATATGGAATGTGCACGTGAAGAACCTTTGGGTCATCCTAGAACATTTGTCTACCTCAGAGATCAAATTCTTATATAAAAGCTGAGACCTGAAACATGTAATCTTAATACACATCCGTTATGGACCGAATGTTTACGTCTTACTAAAATTCCTATGTTGAAGTCCTGACCCCCAATGCGACAGTATTTGGAGGTGTTGTTGCCTTTGAGAGGTGATTAAATTTAGATGAGGTTATGAGGGTGGGGCCCCCACAATGGGATTGGTCTCCTTAAAAGAAGAAGAGAGACCAGAGCTCTTTCTACTATGTGAGGACAGTCTTCAAGCCAGTAAGAGGGTTCTCACCAGAAACTAAACTAGCTAGCTCCTTGATCTTGGATATTTCTAGACTCCACACTGTTAAAAAAAAATCTGTTGTTTAAGCTACCCAATCTGTAGTATTTTGTTATAGCAGCCTGAGCTAATACAATTCTACTATTAAATGTCCCATTAATATATGTCAATGTGAACCTTCTGGAAAACAGGCTGTTCAACAGCTGTGAAAAATCCAGTATCTAGAGATTTCCAATGAGTGTGTCCTTCCCTGTATACCTCATTTGTTTATTCATTCAACAACTGAGCTCCTAGTGTCCTCTTGGCACTGTGCTTGCCCCCAAGGCCAGGACTAGGGTGTGACCAGCGAGGCACCTGGGGGACAGAATTTAAGATGGTGCTCCTTTGCACAACCCTGATGGTTAGTGCCACCTGACGTTTTGTACACCACACTTTATTCTGGCTCTGGTCCTTTTAGGCACAGAGAAATAAAGATCTTATTTTTAAAGCTAATTTATTCCTTAAGGCACACACACAGTGTAAGGAGAGAGTAGGTTAAGAACAGGATGATGGTGCTGCTTTTTGGAACCCCAATTGCCAACTTTGTGTCCAATTGCCAAGGGCACAAAGTTTTTCCTAAAAAGTGTAGTTGAGTGTAATGAAAAAAGTTAAGTGACACCTTCTGACCCTTAAATATTTCATAAATAAGGGTCTAGAGGGCTTTGTAACACTATTAGATAAAATTTAAGACTAATAGGAACTTGACACTCCATGTTATTGAATCGTAACTCTGATGAAAACTTCACCACCTGTTGCTCTGTCAACGTGTTGGTACTGTTTTCTCACATCTTGAGAAGAAGGCCAAGTTCCCTGGAGGTATTCTTGAGGGAGGAGAGTAAAAACCTAAGAAAATTTCTTAGCAAATAAAATGAGGAAACTGAGACAAATCACTGAATAAACTAATCACACATTTTACAGCCAGATGCAGACTGTCACCACCCTAGAGAAGACATCTAGGCCTCAGTTGTATTTTAGCTCCAGGCCCAATGATCCCCGATCATCAGGCTAACTAATATAAATATTCTATTGGAATCCCGTAATACAGGAGGTCCAGACCTGGACAATTGATCTAGTGTTGTTGTGAGATCCCAAAGAAGCCACAAGAAGGATCAGATGGAACAGACATAGTCTTTATTACATACAGTGGCAGCACTGATGGTGGCAGGTTAGTAAAAGCTTTGTATCCTGTTGATTGGGGCTGTGGTTTTTATAGCTAAGTCCTGGGAAATTGCTCAAGTGAAGCTCTGTCTATGGGCAAACAGGCAGGTGAGCAAACAAGTGGAGGTAGGGGTGAAGCATACACATCTGTACTGTTTCTCCTTGATAATATCTGGTGACTCAGTCCCTTTGTTTTTAGTAGAGCCTCAGCTGCAGTTGTATTACCCTCTCTTCTACAGCTTGAGGCCAGGATCTGTGACCATGATGCCAGGGACTGGGATGGGGGAAGGGCCAAGTCCAGCATCAACCCTATAAATCCTCCCCTAAGACCACCTCTATAAATTCCTAGTCTTTAAAAACCCTCAAAACAAACAACCCAGTGCTCTGCCTCCTGGGAGTATGCCTGCATTTCTCTGTGCTGAGTGCTTAACTAGGATGAATGTTAGAGCACTGAGCTGATGGTAAATACATGACCAATTCCTCAGTTAATTCAATCACAGAAGGCACTTGAGAGGTTGGATCTTGGCACCTACTGAAGTTACAACCTAGATTTGCTTCTTCTAGAATTCTTTGCAAAAACAACAGACATATTGTGAGGAGTTGTCTTTACCCCCACCCTCATGTCTCAAGCAAGTCATATGTTTACTTTCAGCACTTGAAGAAGGAGGGTTTGGGGGCAAAGAATGGGAGGAATGCTAACCGTAGTTAACCTAAGTCAGATTGTCTGCCTGGCCACTACCCAGGGCTCTGTTTCATGCTCCAGGGACAACATACACTAAAAGCTGGATCTTTGTACTGTGTTCTGAAGGTTAAAGTTATGATTCAAACCTTATTACTCCCCCTTCAATGCTCTTATTTATTCAACCCTTTGCAGAGGAGGTGACTTGGTTTAGACCAGAAAAAGAACTGGAGACTGACCTTCCTCTACAGGCTGTCAGAACTGAAAGAGGTTCATTAATTTCTCTCAACCTCGGTGTCCTCATAAAAAAGGTAGGGATAATTACTGTTGGCATGCAGGATCTTTTTAGAGAATCAGAATTTATATATCTGTCCCAATTCTTATAGAAACTACTACCCTCTTAAGGAAAGAGTTGCTAAGAGTTGAAAGTTGCTACTGTGGTAATTGTTATCCCTGCCTCTAGGCTTTGAGTTTGAGAGCACATTGGGTCTGTCCTGCTGATGGCAATTACAGTACCTGACACAGAGGAGGTGCTCAATCATTGAGGAAGTGTTGAGAGTCTGGAATTTGAGCCAGAGGCATCAGCCACCAGGAAAAAAGAATCTACATGCAATTACCTGCTCTATTTCCTGTGTCAGTGGTTCTGAATTTGTGTGTGTGTGTGTATTCAGGACACATCTGAAGGGACTGGCATATTCAGACAACTGTGCATCAGCAAAGCAATAATTGCAATTCAGTCCCTACAACTAAAGAACAGTGTTGCCCAAATAAATTTGTAAAATGTAATTTTTACGTTTGCTCACTTTTATTGTCAAAAAATGGCCACTGCCCAGGTATGTGATCTGTGAAACTGCTAATTGCCTGGGAAGGGCCATTGTTATGCTAATGTGTGCCAGAGGAGGGGGTTTTGCTCCAAAAAGTTTTAAGAAGGAGAAAGGAGAAGAAGGAGGAGGCCATGTTTTTGCAGAGTTTGTACAGAGACAAGGCAGAATACTAACAGAGAAGGAAGAAGCAGCCAAGATGGCAGGTTGCTAGAGGAGAAGCCAGTTTGTGCAGAGATGAGGAGGAAGACGTGCAGATGGAGCCAGAGGTGACTTAGACTAGTGGGGGCCTTTGATTCTAGGAAAAACCAGAAAAGATTCTCCTGGTTGTGGAACTGGAGAACATGTGAGTGGGTTTTGGTGCCTTGTGTGTTTTTACTCGCCGGCCGGTTGCAAGGCTAGAATAAAGGAATGGCCCACCAGTTTTCATTTCCGCTGTTTCTCTACCATCTTTCCAAATCTAATGGGAACCTTCAGGTGCCTGGCTGTGACTACTGGCCTTACACCAGCATCTTTAAAAGCAATCCCTGTGGTCCTAGCATGGATTGGGCTGCCTCCTCACAATTGTGGTTTGGTGGGTAGGTTTACTTCCCTGACCTCTCCCACTAATGTACATGAGGAGCATTCTCACATGTGCAAGTAGCCACCATAGTTCTTGGCTCCTGGTCTGACAACACATCTTTCACCTTACTGCAGGTTGCAGCCATGGTGAGCTTGTCTGCAGGTCCCAGGATTTGGCATTGCAGTTTCTATTTGTCAACAATCCCGAAGGTTCTCAACATGTACTTATGTGTAATTTTAAGATGTCAATTTTATCATTTTTTTCCTGCTTTTCCAAGTAAGAGGATGGAAGATAGAGAGAGATTCCCACATATCCACTGATTGGGGTCCACCCGGCAACCCCTGTCTGGGGCTGATGCTCTGCCTATCTTGGGCCATGCTTGCAAATTGAGCTATTTTTAGCACCTGAGGCAGAGGCCCCAGAGGGTCATCCTCAGCACCCAGGGACAATGCTCCCAAACCAATAGAGCCATAACTGCAGCAGGGGAAGAGAGAGAAGGGGGAGAAGGAGGGAGAGAGAAGCAGATGGGTGTTTCTCCTATGTGCCCTAATCGGGAACTGAACTTGGGACATTCACATGCCAGGCTGACACTCTGCCAATGACATAACCGGCCAGGGCCTAAGATGTCAATTAACAAAACTAGTTTATTACATAAATAATACATGACTCTATGGTATTGCTAGATGCTCATACAGTAGAGAAGTATAGAGAAGAAAACCTGTACTGTCTTTCTTTATTTGTGTTAGGGCAGGCCACTGTTACACTAGAGCAGCGATTTTCAAACTTTTTCCTTTCGTGGCACACATAAACTAATTACTAAGATTCTACAGCACACCAAAAAAATGTATTTTTTTGCTAATCTGACAAAAAATACATATAATCTGATTCATTCACACCAGGTGGCTACTGTGTTGACTAGTGTCGTTTTGTTGTTGTTGTTGTTGTTATTTTAATTATTTGATAATCTAAAGGAAAAGAGGTCAATGTTCCTGACTAAATAGTCAGGGATGGCATCTTTTTAAAATTCCTGTAGCACACTGGTTGAAAATTGCTGCTACAAACACCCCCCTCCCTGCCCAAATCTCAGTCGCATGTAGCAACAAATGTTTATTTCTTGTTCACACTACACGCTTTTCACAAGTCAGCTACAGCCCTGCTTCTTGCCTTCTTTCACTCCAGAACCAGAGCTGATGGGAAAAGCTAACCTCTGTCTGGAGCATTGTCAATCTCCTGGGAGAAAGAAACAGATGATGTCCTGACTTCTAAAACTTTGCACAAAAGTGACCACAACGTCACTTTTTTTTTTTTCAAAAACCAGTCCTGCAACCATTTCTGAGGTCAAAAGCATGGGAATGTATCCTCATGCAAAGGAGAACACTGCAAGGAAGGAATTATAACGTTTGGTGAACAAAAATTCATCCCTACTACCTCTTCCTCAGACTCCTTCTCTCTCAAGGTATAGTCTCCTTTCTTACGTATTTGCCTACATACACATGCATTCCATAATTATATGTACATACATACATACACATAAATACGGACTTACTGTACATGTTGTTCTGCAACTTGCTCTGTTCACTTAATCTGTCTTGAAGACCTTGCCGTAATAGTACATATAGGTCTATCCCACTCTTTCTAACAATCGTATGGCATTTCATGCCATAACGTATTTCAGTTCTTGGTATACTTTAGGATCTTTTCAAATATTTTTGCTATTACAAATAATGGCATGGTATTTTTCCTTCCGTGCCCATATCTTTGTGTCCATGTGTATTTCTGAATAATAGGTTTCTAAAAATAAGTTGAAGTAGAGCATATGTACATGACAATTTTTAATAGATACTACCAATTTGCCTTGAAAAATGCACACAGCCTTCAGCAATGTAAAAAGTGCCTGATTTTCCAAATCCTCAAAAACAACTCTTTTTACAATTTTTATTTTTATTTTTTCTTAAGTGAGAAGCAGGGAGGCAGAGAGACAGACTCCCACATGCACCCTGACCGGGATCTGCCCTGCTAGACCCCTATGGAGTGATGCTCTGCCCATCTGGGACCGTTGCTCCATTGTTCAGTAACTGAGCTATTTTAGCACCTGAGGCAAAGCCAATGAGCCATCCTCAGACCCGGGGGCCAAGTTGCTCCAACTGAGCCATGGCTGCAGGAGGAGAAGAAAGAGCTAGAGAGAGAGAGGGGGGAGAGAGGAAGGGGTGGAGAAGCAGATGGTCGCTGCTCCTGTGTGCCCTGACTGGGAATCAAACCTAGGCCATCCACACGCCAGTCCTATGCTCTACCACTGAGCCAACTGTCCAGGGCCAACAACTCTTAGTATTATCAAACTTTTTATATTTTGTCTATCTGATGAACCAAAGTTTATTTTGGATATTGTTTGTGTTTATTTGCCAATTTCATAATTATCCTTATATGAATTGTCTGGTTCCATTCTTCCCTCATTCTTTAGTGGTTGTTTTATTTTCACATTTGAATGAGCTATTTTATATTTTTGCTTAATATTAATCTTTTGTCTGTACTACTGGTTGTGAATACAATCATTTCTCTTTTACCATCAGGACCCTTCCAAAAAACCAGAAACTGAATGAAAATAGGAACCAGCAGCCACTTTCCTGTCAATCCATCACGACTAAACCAGTTTCCTAAAACACAGAAAAATGTCTATGTGTGTATAACAAATTCCTTAGTATGTAAGATGCATAAAACATTGCTTCCTGATGACTGAACCGGGGATCTGATTTTTACAGTCATCTGCCCGTGTGCAGCCGAACAGCGTCTCTCTGAGCATCATCAACATGCAGCTCACCTCACTTTGTTGACATTCTGTGCTTTTCAAAACACCTGCATATGATTTTGACACTCCTCCATTATATTTGGAAACTCCTGGAACAATCCTCCCACCTCATACACATACTACTTTTTAAAAAATATTACATTGAGTTTGGGGCACATACAAATAAGTTTTACTATATAAACTTTGGCCCCAAACATGTCGTTTTGGAGAGATATGTGTGTTTTTTAGAGTTTGAGTGTTAAAGGTAAGAATTTTACTGAGAAAAGATTTCCTGGGGAGGGAGCTGGTGAGATATAGCTTTATTGGCTTCCAATCTGGCTGTTTGGTTTTTATTATTTTGAGTCCCCCCCCACCTCAGGTTTATTAAGATGTAATCGACAATAACATTGTATAACTTTATGATGTACAATGTGATGATTTGATATATGTATATACTGCAAAATGATCATTACAGTAAGGTTACTTAGCATATCCACCTCACATAATTATGTTTTGTGGGTACATATGAGATGAGGACATTTAAGATCTGCTCTCTTAGCTACTTTCAAGTATGCAATACAGTACTGTTAACTATAGTCACCACGCTGTGCATTAGATCCCCAGAACTTACTCATCTTGTAACTGGAAGTTTGTATCTATTCATCAACATTTCCTCACTTCTCCTACCACTCAGCCCCTGGCAACTACCATCCCATTGTCTGTTTCTGAATTTGGCTTTTTTGAGATTCCATATAAAAAATACAATGTACAGTATTTGTCTTTCTCTGACTTATTTCACTTACGTTAATGCCTTCAATGTTTACTCATGTTTTTGCAAATGGCAAGGTTTTCTCCGTTTTTATATGGCCAAGTATTATAATATTCCATTGTATATATGTGCCACGTTTACTGTACCCTTTTATTTATCAGTGGGCACTTATCTTGTTTCCATGTCCTGGCTACTGTGATAATGCTGCAATGCATATGGGAGGGCAGATATCTCTTGGAAGCATTAATTTCATTTCACTAAGATATATACACAGAAGTGGAATTTCTGGGACACATGGTAGTTCTATTTTTAATTTTTTAAGGTACCCCCATACTTTTTTCCATAATAGCTATACTATTGTTTTTAATTTTGTTCCTGGCATCTTTTTAGTTGCAAAATTTGCCATTCTCATGTAATCAAATCTATCGATTATTTTGTTTAAAGTTTTTTGATTTGGAATCTTGCTTTAGGAGAATTTTTCTATCTCAGGATTATTTCTAAGCAAGTCTATATAGCCATATATACATATATTTTAAAGGTGTTAGTTTTGTTTTGTGTCCAGTTCTTCAATCATAAGGAATTAATTATTGGGTAAAGTGTGAGGTGAGGTAGAGGGAGTTTAACTTATCTGTGTTCTAAACAGGTGCCATTTCAATCCAAGACTATTTATTGAATTATTTCCTCCTTTCTCTAATTGGTTTGAAATGCACCAAATATTAAATTTTCAGTGTTTTAACAAATGTGTTCTGTATCTTAAGGCACACTCTTTTTTTTTTTTTTTTTTTTTTCTGAAGCTGGAAATGGGGAGAGACAGTCAGACAGACTCCCGCATGCGCCCGACCGGGATCCACCCGGCACGCCCACCAGGGGTGATGCTCTGCCCACCAGGGGGCGATGCTCTGCCCCTCTGGGGCGTCGCTCTGCCGCGACCAGAGCCACTCTAGCGCCTGGGGCAGTGGCCAAGGAGCCATCCCCAGCGCCTGGGCCATCTTTGCTCCAATGGAGCCTTGGCTGCGGGAGGGGAAGAGAGAGACAGAGAGGAAGGAGGGGAGGAGGTGGAGAAGCAAATGGGCGCTTCTCCTATGTGCCCTGGCCGGGAATCGAACCCAGGTCCCCCGCACGCCAGGCTGACGCTCTACCGCTGAGCCAACCGGCCAGGGCCTTAAGGCACACTCTTAATGGTGGAGCTGGTGAGCAGGAGTACAAATCTCAGGGCCCATGAGATTAATGAAACATTTGTGTATCAACACAGACATTCTATAATTAGTGTCACAAAGGTAAAAACTCTTCTAGGTGTGACAAACTATTCTGATAGTAAGACAACCGCTACTGCTGCATGTCAAGAGATCTAAGAGTGTGAAATATAATTATAAATAACTAGAGTCCTGCAGTAATAGCTTATTAAGGTTTTTAAGGGGTCATTTTAATTTTTAGTTATCCTTTAGTATGTTTTACTTAGGGCTTTTTATAGGTTTAATGATGTTCAAGAATTCAAGGGTCCTGAAGTGCGTCCCTGTAAGCATTCGGGTTCTTCTGGATGGTGAGCTTTCCTGGTCCCCGAGATTCAGAGATTCTCCTGCAACTGGTGCCACTTTGGGGCCAGTGAGGGGAGGTCTTCCCAAGTGCTCCCATCCCTCCTCCTTTGTGAAATTGAAGGCTGCCCTCCCTACCTCCATTCCTTCCTCTCATCATCAGTCGCTCCTCATCCCACGGCAATCTGAACGCCCCTTCTCCACACCTCAGATGCCTCATGCAGTCTAGTCAGAGAAGGTGGAAGGCGCTGGGCTGGGGAGGGCAGTGGGTGTGGCTGATGCTACTGGTCACTGCCTTGGAGCCCACTGTGTCCCAGGGAAGGAATTCAACCAGATAATAAACAGATGACTAGACAGACACCCAAATCGAGAGATGAAGAGAGTGCATTAGGAAAGGGGGGTGGGGCCCCCCAGCTCTCCTTCTATTGTGTGCACACCAGCTCCTGAGTGTCCCAAGATAGATACCATATTTCCCCATGTATAAGATGCACCATTTTTCTAAAAATTTGGGGTAAAAAAACTGGGTACATCTTATATAGTAGTTGTAGATTTTTTTACTTGCATTTCCTGCTTTGTCACACAGATGAGGAGTTGTATGAATTTTATGATGAATAAAACTTGAGTTCGGCCCTGGCCAGTTGGCTCAGTGCTAGAGCGTTGGCCTGGCGTGCAGGAGTCCCGGGTTCGATTCCCGGCCAGGGCATACAGGAGAAGCGTCCATCTGCTTCTCCACCCCTTCCCCTCTCCTTCCTCTCTGTCTCTTTCTTCCCCTCCCACAGCCAAGGCTCCATTGGAGCAAAGTTGGCCTGGGCACTGAGGATGGCTCTATGGCCTCTGCTTCAGGCGCTAGAATGGCTCTGGTTGCAACAGAGCAATGCCCCAGATGGGCAGAGCATTGCCCCCTGGTGGGTGTGCCGGGTGGATCCTGGTCGGGCACATGCGGGAGTCTGTCTGACTGCCTCCCCGTTTCCAACTTCAGAAAAATATAAAAACAAAACAAAACTTGAGTTCAATAACTGTATGTAATACATTTTTTAAATAAAATTTTGGGCCCCCAAATTAAGGTGCGTTTTATACGTGGGGAATATGGTAGCTTCCTCAATACCCTGAGGGAAGATTAGATGACAACTTAAAATAATAGGAGCAGCCTGGGCTGAGCAGACAACCCTGACATTGGCAGTGGCTGACCGTCTGGGCCCAGGGTCCTCAGGCTGTGACTGCCCTGCAGCTGGCCAGTCAGTGCCCCTCACAATTTTTTAGAGGGCTTCACCTCAGGAGCCCATGGCCTGTCCCGGCCCCGGCTTCTCTGACTCTCCCTCCACAGTGACCCCTAGCAGCTGGAAGTCTCATCCCTGACATCAGCAGAGGCATAGCCAGTCCTACCCCCAGCAAATGAGGTAGCGCTCTGCTGTCTCCAGCTTTATCTTTAACACTGAGGCCAAGTTTGTGTTCTGCATCATATAGGTGTGCTTGTATGGACATTAAAAAAAAAAGGTGTTTTCAATTTCATGTCTAACCCTCCCTCCTCTTCCCCAGTATAAAATCCAATACTGCTCTGTACCTCATGGGGCTCATTGTAACTGTAATTGTAATTCACTCACATTCGCCCAATTATTCACTCGCTGTCTTTCCCAATAGACTGTAAGCTCCAGGAAGGCAACAGCTGTGTCTGTCTTGCTCAGTGAATTCTCAGTGGCTCACTAGAGCCTGTCTGAGGCTATGGCTTTAATCTTCTCATAATCACGCTGATGGGAATTCCAGTCCTCATGCAGGTCGAGTATCTGTGCCACCTTTCACAAGCAGGAAGGCTTGGGCAGTGGCCTCACAAAGGCGTTTTTGTTCAAGAGGAGTTCAGGTGAGAGGCGCAATCCATCACTGGTTGGGACCCAACCCTATCACAACTCCTGGCACCCTCCCAATGACAGCAAGACAATGACATCACCTCCAAATATGTACAAAGGACAGCCTATTCTGTAAAGCTCTCTAAGGGGAAGTGTTTTAAGCTCATTCTTGCTGTATTAGGTATATCATATCACAGTTTCCCTGATTCAGTTCAAGCACACAGATGATTTGGTAGTTATTTCATTTATCAATGTTTTCTTAAGTCAGGGAAGAAATTGAAGCATGTTTTGCTGAGGTTAGGAAGGCAAGCCAGTTTGAGAGAGGAGCTGGTTTCTCAAATAAGTACTTGTAAATTATATCAATCTCTGTCACCTTTTGTTCTAATTCTCCCATCTCTGACACAGATTTTCAGTGACAGCCCTTATTATTCTTGATATCCACAGAGCACCATTCAGAAGATTTATTGGTTAAAAAATGCAAATTTCATTAAATGGCATGGTGCTGTCTATAAGGACCATGCAAAGACATGGTTAAACACATTTGTCAGCACTTGAAGTCAATGCTAAAGGAAAAATAGTAAGAAATCTGAATTGTGGAATAATTATTAACATAACTGCCTATATTTATTGAATATTTGTTATATATCAGATACTAAGCTGAGTTATTTGCCTCTATGAGCTTGTTTAATCCTCACGGCAACCATTTGAAGTAGGGAGAATTAGTATTCCCATTTCATGGATGAGGAAACTGATCCTTGGAGAGCTTACATAACTTTCTCAAGATAGCGCCCAGTGGGAAGCAGAGCCAACACTCTGATGCTGACTTACCTTGCTCTGTGGTCCAGTCTCTTACCACTGGCGATGAACAAGCAATGCACATTCGTATTTTAGAAAGAAGTACACTTCCATCATGCCAACCACAAGTGCTGGTGAGCTTGTGTTGTTCAATTCAGGGCCTAACAGATTGTTTCAGTGAACAAATACATACAGAGCTGTTGTAAATCACTTGTTTGTTGACTTTTTTTTTTTTAGGTGATCAAAAATTGGTTGTTCTCTCTTAAGAATGTTAAGTACAGCCTCTTTCATCCAACCCCATTACAATCTAACAAATGAAATTTTCATAAGTGAGTTTGACTCATTTCTAAGAGCCAACAAGACCCAAATTTCTGTTTGACCAACATCAAACAGGAAGTTCTTACTAGCAGTGCTCTTTTGAACAGTGTGTTGACAATCACAGTCCCTGTTTAAGCTCTTTCTCTGATAGCAGCAGCCCTGGAGTTTCTTCCAGTCACTTGCATTGGTTGGAGTTCAGTGGTTGTTTCATGCTACATTTGTGAAGTATTTGTTGCAGGCTTAATAACAGTGTGACTCTCGCCTGACCAGGCAGTGGCTCAGTAGATAGAGCATTGACCTGGGACACTGAAGTCCCAGGTTCGAAACGCTGAGGTCACTAGCTTGAGTGTGGCATCTTCAACATGGTCTCATGATCGCTGGCTTGAAGCCCAAGGTCTCTCACTGGCTTGAGCAAAGGGTCACTGGTTTGGCTAGACCGTGCAGGCATCCCCAAACTAAGGCCGGCGGACCGCATGCGGCCCCCTGAGGCCATTTATCTGGCCCCCACCACACTTCCAGAAGGGGCACCTCTTTCATTGGTGGTCAGTAAGAGGAGCACTGTATGTGGCGGCCCTCCAACGGTCTAAGGGACAGTGAACTGGCCCCCTGTGTAAAAAGTTTGGGGACCCCTGGTAGAGCCTCCCAATTAAGGCACAAATGAGAAGCAATCAATCAACAACTGAAGTGCTGCTGCCACTACAAGTTGATGCTTCTCATCTCTCTTCCTTTCTGTCTCTGTCTCTATCTTTCTCTGTATCTCGCTTGCTAAAAAGAAAAAAGAAAAAGAAAGCCGTGTGACCCTTGCCCTGCAATTACTGGATTTCCTGTCCCAACCTGCTCCACAATGATCCTCCACTTTGAACAACATTTTCAATTTCCTTTAGTTCTGGGCAACAGGAATGGATTGAGCAGATACTATGTGTCCAATATTGTGCTACTCCAAATAGGGGGGAGAAGACTATATATTACATATTAATAATAGGTCACATTTGTTCATGCTTGCTGCTAGTCAGACATTATCTCACTGTACACATCATCTCATTTCGTTTCCACTGTCACCCTCTGCGTCCCCTTTTTTCAGAGGAGGAAACAGTCTGGGAGTGGATGAGCCCAGGTCCCACAGCTATCAGCCTGAGGATCTGTGTTGACTGCAGGTCTGATTCACAGTCTGAGCTTCTAACTCCTAGACTTCAGTTCCATTTCAGTGAGTGCCGGGAAGTCTAGAGGTAGGAGCTGAAGGAGTCCAGGAAGAGTCCATGGAGGAAGTGGAAATTGAACTGGATTTTGAGGATTGCATTGGGAAGATGAGAATTGCACTGGGGAGAATGTAGGGCAGAAAAACAAAGACAACAGGTTCTCTTGCCTCTGTTTTTATCCTGCAGAGCAGCGGAGAAGGTACATTGGGCGATTTTGTAGTTGGCATTACCAATCAATTTCAAATTCCACACCTGCCTTGCCATGAGAGCTTAATCTTATTTTAGCAAACTTCTTCACATTTCTTTTGTTTGTGTAGATTTTACACGTAGGGGTTTTAAGTCAATCAAATAGCACCTGTGCTGAAAGGAATTATTTTTGTGTGCATAAAATAATTGGCCCAATTCTTCTTAGCACCAACAAGTAAAATCTATTTAATTCCTGTTTTAGAGATAAAGTAATGTAGTAAAGGAAGAAAGCATTCAGCTAACTACCTCTTTTTTTTTTTCTAGTCCATGGTATGATGTCCAGGAAAAGGAATTTATACTGTTTGGAGAAAGAGCTGAGACCAGCATAGCCCGACCTTAGCATTGGGACAATGTCCTTGACCGTAATGCTTAATGCACACAATAGGGGAGTAAAGTATTTCAACAACAGATGTGAACTTAAAAATCCTACACATGACATCTGGATATACTCCTGTCCTCTTTTTTTTTTTTTTTAAACACTATTCTTCTTTTATTTATTTATTTATTTTTGTATTTTTTTTTTTCTGAAGCTGGAAACGGGGAGAGACAGTCAGACAGACTCCCACATGCGCCTGACCAGGATCCACCCGGCACGCCCACCAGGGGCAATGCTCTGCCCACCAGGGGGCGATGCTCTGCCCCTCCGGGGGGTCGCTCTGCAAGACCAGAGCCACTCTAGCGCCTGGGGCAGCGGCCAAGGAGCCATCCCCAGCGCCCAGGCCATCTTTGCTCCAATGGAGCCTTGGCTGCAGGAGGGGAAGAGAGAGACAGAGAGGAAGGAGGGGGGGTGGAGAAGCAAATGAGCGCTCTCCTATGTGCCCTGGCCGGGAATCGAACCCGGGTCCCCCGCATGCCAGGCCGACGCTCTACTGCTGAGCCAACCGGCCAGGGCCACTCCTGTCCTCTTTTATTTCTCCTTGTACCCCCCCCCCCCCCCATGAAAGGACCTCATATAAAATATTCTTTCTAAAATATCCAGAATTTGTTTGCAAGTCATTCATTTCTCCCCAGGTCACTGGTTCTATGTCCTTGTCTTTAAATCATCTATCTCTTTCACAATTTCAATCTTCTTGGCTTTTGTGCAGAAAATAATTTTCCTAAAGCCGTATTTTAATGGATATAAGAAGGCAATGACCTGACTTTTATTTAACATCTCTAAAAGAACTTTCTGTTTCAGAGAAAGCTAGAAACAGGTGACTTTTTCTCTATATTTAGGCAATCCAGCCTCTCTATCCCCGTACGGAAATAAGCATTGTTGGTAGTGTTGGGCAAACAAATGTGTTAGGCTTGCTCACTTGCACTCTGCCTGATTCGTACCTGAGCACGAGCAGTACCACGTGGGTATAGTCTATGTAAGACTGCAGGTGCTTGCCCTCAGGGCGGCAATTGCAGATTGCGGATTGCCTGCCGCCATTGGGATGGTCCATTTTTGCTATTGTTTGCTGGAGAAGGCTTTTCTTTTCCTCGGGTCTGTTTCCTCGGCTCTTGTCATCCCAGGAAGTGATTGTTCCCTGCTTCCTTGCTCATCCACCATTGAGAGACTTTAATAAATGGAATGGCCCACCATTTTCTGGCTTCACAGTTTTTCTACCATCTGCCTGAATCCAATGTGAACCTGCATGGCCAGGGCCACTGGCCTTACAGGCAGCAGCTGTGTAATGGGGGTGGGACCAAGCCTACCTTCAGCTCCAGCAGATGGCCCTGATTGGTTTAGGCCACTGGCAATCCAATTGTTATGGTCACAGGATTTGGTTCAGGGATGAGCCAATCAGCACAAAGCTTTGTGTTGCTGTTGACTGATTGTGAGCAACAACCTGTCCTGTTTCCTGGGAATAAGGCAGTGTGTAGGCCTGATTGCAGCCAGTCCTCCTACCATCATCAGGAAGTTAGCCTTAGATGGCAACCTTCTCTTATATACATTGTGTATACAAGAGAAGCAAGGTAGAAAGAAATTGAGTCTCCACATCATTTTAGTAATTAATGCAGTCCAATGTACCTTTAGACTCCCAGTTAACTAATAAATGCCTTCTTGATCATGAGTTTTGATTAGGCATTTTTGTTACTTGCAACCCAAATGCACCCAACTCCTGGGCAGTTAAACTAAAATCCAATACTACATACCAAAATGCAGTTTATCCGTTCTAACAACAGCATATTGGGTAATTAAGTTGTATCCATTGACGGTGTATCAGCTAGGACAGATTAGGCTGTTACACAGAAATGTACTTTTCACTTGCACAGCAGTCTGAAGCGAGGGTTCCTAGTCAGTACTTGGCTCTCTTCCACATGGTTCAATTGGTTTTCCAGGAAGCCAGGCTTCTTCCCCTCTCTGGCCCCCCCAACCCCCCATGGCCTTGTCATCCTCCTCATCAAGCTGGCCGAAGGGGAGAGAGAATGAAGGGGCAGCCCTGCTTAAAAGCTTTGGCCCAGAAATGGCACAAAACATTTCCATCTTCCCTTGGCTAAAACTTAAGTCACATAGCCACATCTCACTGCAAAGGAGACCAGAAGTAAGAAGTGGATTTTCGGTACCTAGATGGAATACTTTAGGAGATTGTTACAATACCTGGGAAAACGCTATCAGAGCAGTGTGCATAGTATCAGCCCAACTTTCCTAAAGGCCCATGTCTAGAAGTGCGGAAGTTCTGCCTCCTTAGGCATCAGCACTATGGTGGGCCCTCACTCTTGCTCTGCCCGGGCCACGTTCTGCTTCTCCTGCACTCTTGATGGTCCTGTCTGCAAACACACTCCATCATCCGCTGGGAAGCAGTACAGATTTTACTGAAGGCCTTGTATGGGGACAGATGTGTAATCAAATTCCTGTATGAACATCTGCTCTTTCCCACAAAAACTCTTCCCATGTCATCAGTCTCTCCTCACCTGTTACTCTTCTCTGGAGACAGGCTTCCCTTCCACTCCCACTGTTCCCAGTCCCGAAAATCTCTCCTTGCCTGAGCAACTCAGCTCTTGCTCTTTGTAATAGGCTCACTCAGCAAAACAAATACCAAAAAAAACCCCATATATATATTTTTCCAACATGCTCCTCAGGGAACTTAACAAATAGTTCATTGAATAAACAGATCTCTTCTCGGGGCAGACCTGGGTGGGGTGTCACTCAATAAAAAAATCAAAGTTTTGCCATAAAAATACATTTACATAGAAAGAAAGACTGGAAGTCTATTCCCAAAATGTCAAACAGTGTTCATCTCCAGGTAACCAAATTACAAGCGGTTTTTTTTCTCTTCTATGTTTCTGGACTTTAATTTTTGTTCTCATATTTTTTTATACGACATGATTTATTTCTTTAATAATCTGGGAAAAAAACATAGTAAAGGAATTTATTTTTTGCTCAACTTTATTGAATATCAGGGAAATGTAAATTGAATTGCAATGAGATACCACCTCATACTCATTAGAATGGCTATTACAGAAAAAAAAAAAAACCAGCAGAAAATAAGTGTTGTCTATATCCTTGACAAATTAGAACTCTTGACCACACTGGGAATGTAAAATGATGCTGCCATCATAGAAGACAGTATGGTGGTTCCTCAAAAAGTTAAACATCATATTTCCATATGATCTAGCAGTTACCCTCTGGGTTTATAACCAAAAGAATTAAAAGCAGGGTCTCACAGTGCTGTTCATACACACCCATGCTCATAGCAGCATTATTCACAATAACTAACAGACGAGAGATACCCAAATGTCAATCAACAGATGAACAAATAAACAAAACGTGGCATAGACATATAATGAAATATTATTCAGCCTAAAAGGGAAGAAATTCTGACATGTGCATGAATGAACCTTGAGGACATTATGCTGAGTGAAGTAAGCCAGTCACAAAAAGACAAAGATTGTACGTGTCTATTCACGTAAGGAATTTAGAGTGGTAAAATTCATGACAACAGAGAGTGAAATGGTGGTTGACAGGGGCCAGGGAAGGGGGAAATGGCAAGTTAACGTTCAGTGAGAAAGAGTTTGAATTGGCAAAGATGAAAATATTCTGGAGACGGATGATGATGATAGCTGTACAACGATGTACATTACTAACTACCACTGAACTGTATACTTAAAAACGGTTAAAATGGTAAATTCTGGTATGGATATTTTACCATAATCTTCTTTAAACTTATCCTTCCATAGGCAATTTTATAAGAAATTTTGATTGGATAGCTGTGATCTCTTTTGAATACCAGATATCTCCCTAATTTGGGCTTTCTAGCTATACAGTATTCCTTGTAAAATAAATTTGCAAATGACATAAGGAAAAATACTTACTATACTCGTATTACACAAGGCTCAGGGATTAATAAGATATGGCTTCTCTTCTCCAAGGACTTGCTATCTAATGAGTGGGAAAGACAGGTAAGCAATTCGCTACAGTCCCCAGAGAAATGAGGTAGTGGGCCAAGTGTAGAGATACAAGCAGTGAATCTGGGCCGGGCAGTTAGGAAGGCTTCCCAGAAAAGCAGGGTTTAAATTGGATCTTAAAGAACATGTGGGAATTTACCAATGAAGAAGAAGGTGTAAATATGGGGACACATTAGAGAGTGGAATAGAGAGAGAGGGAGGGACAGCACTGGGACGTGAGGGAACCAGTGACCCACCAATGCCGCTCCCTGAGGCCTCTACCAAGTCATAGGGCTTCATGGGACTCTGAACGTGTCTGGCTGACGGCCAGCAGGAAGGCCAACTCAGGCCCGCACGTGGCAGTGTTGTTTTTTGCTGGAGAGATGACCCAGGAAGTGGGCTGACCTCAGAAAGCAAAGCCAAAGCGAGCCGTGTGTCTGGGCCAGGGTTGAGACCTGGGCTGGCTCTCCGGTGTGGTTCCATGGAGCATGCCAGAGCTTCCTGCGCAAACAGGGAGATGGCTACCTGCATGTCGGTGCCTGACTGTGGGCAGCTGTTGGTTTTGTAGTCTAATACTGAAAAGAATAGAAGCTTTTTTCATTAACTCCGAAAGCAATGTCATGTTTTTGTTGGCATCTGGGGTTTAGCCAATCTGCAGCCCACGTCTTCCCCCAATGCCCGTATGCATGAACTTATTGGGGGTGATGGTATGCCAACAGCGCACAGCTGTACACCATCACCTTGGCCTGGGCGGAGGAGAAAGCAGGGTGTGTCTGTGAACTGGAAGTCCGTGGGTGCTGTGTCAGTCACTGAGCGGTGGGATGCGGGAGGTCAGCTTATGCAAAAGAGACAGAAGGAATGTAGCATTTATATGTCTTGCATCTGGAAGATCGTCCGAGTCAACTTATTCACATAGTTAATAGGTGTGTGTCACATTTGTCACCATGGCTACTTCTGCTCTTTGAAGCGTCTGCCATGTGCTGGTCCCCTGCCTCCTACTGGGCACTTCTATCCACACAACCACAAAGATGGTCCTCACGGCTCCTTTTCACAGCCCCAGGGTCCCCACATAGGCTGTTTGACCCTGGCCCAAGGTCACAAGTGTCTAGTGTCCATAGCATCCACAGCCATCTCCCATCTGGCCATGGCGGGGGCACAAAATGGAGAGGACAGGCTATATGAAGAATCCCACTAACCTATCCATCCCTTCTTGTTTGCCAAGTTCCCAGGATTCAACCACCTCCCGGGAGTCAGACCCTGACACTCTCTTACCCACAATACACAAAACCTCTACCCTCTTCCCCTCTTGGAAGGCTCCTGAGTTCCCACAGGTGGGCCTGACTCACATTGAGCTGGGAATTCCCTGCCTGGGGTCAGGGCACCCAGGTCTGGGAACACAGAGCCCTGGCTGCCTTACTTGGAAGGGAAAGGGGAAAATTATCTTTCCATTGTTTTGGCTGATAAGTCAGAGAAGCAAAAGAAGATAAGCTATAATTAATTTCTCAATACCTCACCTCATTGCACATTGATGGCTTCACTCACCTGCACAACTGGGCTCACTCATCTGCTACCATGATGGAGCCATTGGCTCTACCTGTCAGTCTGTTCATGGGTCTTCTTGGTTCCCCAGGGTGTAACTCCTGGACACTTTTGGGTGGGCTACTAATTGCTCCTTAATTTCCTTTAGTTTATGTTCAATACTGCTCCTAGGTGACACTTCCCACCTTATCCCACTCTGTCTCCCGCCTACTCCTAGTCATTCTCCTGCACCCCCAGGCCCAAAGCCCCAGAGAATCTGACCTGATTTCAGTATAAAAGTCACACTGAGGCAGCAGGACCTGACCCTAGCAGAGCAACGATCGAGGGTTAGGAATCTGAGGTATGAACCTTCCCTACTTTTCCACAAGTCTCAATTTTCCCCACTTTTATTGAGATATCATTGACACACAGCACTGTGTAAGTTTAAGGTGTACGGCATAATGACTTCATGCGATTCTAAAAACTACTTTAGAACTAGGAATCCTGGCATGTCCAACCCAGAGGAATACTGCCGCTGGTATCAAGCCAGCTGTCCCAAGGCCCTGATCAAAAAACCCTGGGACTGCACGGCCTGAACTCAGCTCAGAGGACAAGGTCCTTCTCTTCTGGGCCTTGGCATGATTGAGTGGCTCAATGGAGGCACTTGTCTTTGTTCACCGAAAGAAGGACTTGGTTGGTTGACTTTTTCCAAAGTGTTCTTTCAGGAATCTGCCAACCTGATAGATTTCCATCTTGACCGGCTTCCTAGTGAAGCTGCAGCCAACCTTCCCTCTGATGTTCAGACTCAGGGACTTGATGAGTTCTTTCTATGGGAAGGTTTGCTGGCCCTGCGGCCTCTCCTCGGCTCCCTTTCCCAGCTTCACCTGCATCTCTGAAGCCCAGCTGCGCTTCAGTCTCATGTCTGGTATGTGGGATGTACGACAACAGCTTTAATGCCTCTTCTGCATGTCAGCTCCCTACTCCCTCGCCCACCTCTCGCAGGTCTGGGAGCTGTGTCCTTTCCCCTCCTCCTCGGTGCAGCCCTCCGAGAGTCGGAGGGTACGCCACCGTGCCAGCTGCAGCCTCTGTGCGTGAACAGATACCGCGCCCAGCAGTCTGATTTATGTTTTCCAGATTTACTGCATCGCTCGCATACCCGGGCTGGGCTGATATTTTCGGAGCGTGAGTACAGTGTCTGGCATGACTTGCTGTGCAGCAGAGCTCTGGCTGTAGGCATAATGCAGTCGGGAGGGGGAAGAGCTCGGCTTCTCAGGGAGCAAATGAGTGTCAGGAGCAAGTCTGCCTGGCAACAGTTCCAGGAAAGAGATACCAGCACCAGAGCCGGATTCTGCACATTGGTGGCTGCATCACACGACACAGCTGTCCTCCTTGACCAGTTGACCACACTCCTAAAAAATAAAAATAAAAAAAACAACCAAAAAGAACAAAAAATAAAAACAAGGAAAGGAAAAAACGTGTGTTTATCACATGCATTCTCTAACGGTATCCCCTGACCTGCCACCGAACAGGAAGACTGATGAGCTGAAATGTCACCAGGCTGTGGGCATGTTGTGAATGAATAATAAGAAATGAGCTTCCGCCATGGAGTGGGAGGCGGAGACGAAGAGCGAGGGGCCCCAGCTCATTGACACTCTGGCTAAATGTAGGACTCCGCTTGGGAAGCCCTGGTCTCTTAGGCATGTGCTGCTAACCAC
The DNA here is from genome assembly GCF_036850995.1 of Saccopteryx leptura. Lineage (NCBI taxonomy): Eukaryota > Metazoa > Chordata > Mammalia > Chiroptera > Emballonuridae > Saccopteryx > Saccopteryx leptura. The sequence continues at coordinate 30,062,039 of NC_089508.1, read as the reverse complement.
AGCTTCCCATTTCTCAAGGAATCTATTCACAACGAGGGAGAAAGTGAAACAGCCCTGGTCCAGACACCCGAGCCCCTGTGGCTACCTTGAGAGCGTTGGCTGCTTCTCCTTGACTCAGGACCGCCGTGCCCGGGGCAGGGACGGCACAACGCGGACGTACAGCCGGGCCCTGGCTCTGTTTGCTCATTGCGTGCCCTTGAGTGTGTCTCATCACCCCTCCAGCCATTCTGTTTATCATCTGGAGATTGAACCGATGATCTCTTGGAGGTCGTCCTGGGTCTGACATTCTAAGATTCCAAGGTCAAAACCAGTTTTACAATCCTAAGAAAGCAGGAAATTAAAAATATTCCCATAAATGTTTATGTCTCGACTGCCTGCTCTCCGGGCCCTGCTTTATCATCACAGCGTGTGCAGGCAAGGCTTCAGGCTTGCGTGTTCCCGTGAAGCATCACTTAGTGGTATCTGGGATACATTTACATTTTTAGAATCAGTGTAATTCTATTTGGTTTTATGCCACAGGAAGTTCAAGCCTGATTCAATTAAGGGGTTTCATAAAATGAGTTTTTTAAAAAGGAAAGACAATGTGTTGCATATGTTACACCATTGTTCTCTGCACGGTTATCCAAGCCAGCGTGTTGGGGTGGCTCATGCTTCAGTCCAAGAATCTGTTAGCAATCCCGAGGTTGCATTTTTACTATCTTATTTGGAACCGTGGAGTTTAGGATCTGGGAGGCACTTTCAAGGTGGGCAGGCACTCCTACTATAAAACCAGGGCAGGGGCACTCCGTGTACATTTCCCGCAAACCTCTCAGCTCTTAACGCAGCTTTCAGATTGCAGGCCTGAAAACCTGAACGGAAACGCCCTGGTTGCTAGGACTGGGAATGAGGAGTGTGTCGGGAGTGCAACACAGAATTGTGTTCAGTCTGAAAGTGCTCCCTTTTCCACCCAAACCAGCCACATAGCAAGGCTTCAGTTCTGTCTGTCTGGGACAGGGGCACCTGCCCCGAGCTGGGCAGGGGAGAACTCTGCCCGTCGCAGCCGCAGCTGGCGTTTTCCGTAAGGCGCACACTGAAGGGAAGCTACCCTTCGTGGGAATAAGACTTGAAGACTACTCAGGACTTACCGGGTCAACTCTGAGCCAGTTCAGACAGAGACTGAAGTGTCACAGCTATTGGATCAAAACCTCTGGTCTGAGTAAGCAGACATGGCAGCGGGACAGCCCAGGAGAGAAACTCAAGCCAAAAAGGACAAGAAGCAAACCTCCTGAGACCACCCACGTGAGGTGTGAGATTAGAGGAGAAATCGCAGGGGCACTTACCTCGGTCCTGCTGGGACCCTGTGGATGCAGGGAGACCCTGAATCTTAACCAGTGGGAGGTCTAAACTGTAATGGACAAGGCCGTACTCAAGGTCAAGCCTGAGGGGGAGTCAATATTAGTGGGTGAACAAAGAAGTCAAGAGCTGGGAGAATCGAGGGCAGGGGAGGGTACAGGCAGCAGGTTCAGAACAAAGATGGTCAGTCTTAAATCTCTAGAGTTCTTTTATATGATGCTTGACCTCATAAAACGAGGGTGATCATTTAAAGGAACAGTATCGAGGTTTGGACAAAGACAGCGGACTAAGAGGATCCACGTGGGATCAGGATGAAATTATTTCCTTTAGAAAATGTCCTTGGATGTTAGAAGTTAACACCAGAACAACAATCTGTCCGCATCTGTCTTCATTGTACTTTTGGCCACAAGAAACAGGACTCAACAAAAAGGAGTCTGAACTATAAAAAATATTTATTATTTCACAATACAAGATGTCAGGTAAGATAGGGCAGTGCCAGGGTTCTTCCAAATCAGAGGCCCCATACCTGCTGCAAGGACCCAATTTCCCCCATTTTCCCCCTCTCTCATCCTCAGACTGGTGTCTGCTTTGGATGGCTGTCCTCGTAGCTTCTGCAGTTTTAGGCATCTTTGTAGGTTATAATATTCAAGACAGAAAAAGAAAAGAAAAGAAAAGAAAAGAAAAGAAAAGAAAAGAAAAGAAAAGAAATCCCCTCCCTTGTGTAACTTCTTAAGAGCAAGGAATCCCTTCCCCGGACTTGACTCTTACAACGCCCCCCCCCCCCCCCATCTTTTCAGCCACAATTACATTACACTGCCCTGCGGTTGCCCGGAGCAATCCTTTGGAGAGGGAAACACTAGACAGACTGGCAGAGACTGATGAAGATTCATTCTGCGGGGTCTTTCCCTATAGCACAGGGCCATTCAGGCACTGAGAACAGACCCGGGATTGTTTGTGAAGGAAGACTGAGGATCCAAAGGGCACCAGAAATAAACAGCTCTGGGTAAAGGCTATGGGCTTGCTGAGTGGGTCCCCACACCAGGCCTGCTAAGAAGGCGGGGCTGTAAGAAGTTAGGTGACACATCGGGGCTTCTCAGATAGGAAGAAACAGCTCTCACACCTCACCCCCGACTCAGCCCTTCTTACCACACCACTGCTCTTTGCTGGTATCATTTTTAACTATCTTTGTTAAGGCTCAATGCAAGGCAAATTTTTTTTTAAACTTTATTGAGATATAATTGACATATAACATTGTGTAACATTGAGGTGTGTAATGCAATGATTTAGTACACGTATGTGTTGCAAAATGATGGCTGCAATAGGTGAGTTAATGTATCCATCGCTGTGTGTGTGTGGAGAACATGTATGATCTGCTCTTAGCAAATTTCAAGTATACAATACAGTGTTATGTTAACTATAGTCATCATGCTCTACATTAGATCCCCAGAACTTACTCATCTTATAACTGAAAGTTTATGTCTGTTGACCAACATCTTCCTATTTTTTCAGCCACAATACTACTCTGTTTCTATGAGTTTGGCTTTTTTTAGATTCCGCATATAAGTGAATTCATACAGTATTTGTCTTCGTCTGATATTTATTTTATTTAGCATAATGCGCTCAAGTTTCATCCACATTTTTACAAAGGGCAGAATTTCCTTCTTTTTAAGGCTCTCTCTCTCTCTGTGTAACATTTTATTTATCTATTCATCCATCAATGGACACATAGGTTGATTCCATATCTTGGTTATTGTAAATTATGCTGTAATGAACATGGACGTGTGAATATATTTTTGAGATAGTAACTTCATTTACATCAGATATGTGCCTGGAAATGGGATTGCTGGATCGTATAGTAGCTCTATTTTTGACTTTTTGAGAAACCGCCATACAGTTTTCCATAATGTCTGTACCAATTTACATTCCTATCAATGGTGCACAAGGGTTCCCTTTTCTCCCCATCCTTGCCAAAACTTGCTGACTCTTATCTTTTTGATAACAGCCATTCTAACAGGTATGAGGTGATAACTCATTGCAGTTTTAATTTTTGTTTCCCTGACGATCAGTGATGTTAAGAATCTTTTAATATATGTGACATGTGTTGGCCACTTATATGTCTTCTTTGGAAAAATGTCTATTCAGTTCCTCTGCCAATATTTTAATCAAATTATTTGTGGTTTTGCTATGGAGTTGTATGAGTTCCTTACATATTTTAGGCATTAACCCCTTATGTGATAGATGTATGGTTTATAAATATTTTCTCCCGTTTCATAAGTCACTTCTTCATTTTGTTGTTTGTTTCCTTTGCTGTGCAGAGGCTTTTTAGTTTGGAGTAATCTCATTTATTTATTTTTGCTTTTGTTGCTTTTGGTGTCACATCCAAAAAAAATCATTGCCAAGACCAATTGCCATTGCCAAGACCCGGAGTTTTCCCCTATGTTTTCTTCCAGAAGTTTTAGGGTTCAGGTATCACACTTAGGTCTTAACATATTTTGAGTTACTTTTTATGAGTGGTGTAAGATAGGAGTCCAATTTTATTCTTTTGCATGTAAATATCTAGTTTCCCCCTCACTCTTTATTGAAAAGATTATCTTTTCCTTCATTAAGTATTCTTGGCTCCTTTGTCAAATGTTATCTGGCTGTATATGTATGGGTTAATTTCTGGGCTCTTGATTCTATTTCAGTTGTCTATATGTTTGTTTTTATGCCAGTACCATATAATTTTAATTACTATAGTTATGTAGTATATTTTAAAATCACGTCTTATGCTGCTATCAACTTTGTTTTTCTTAAGACTGCTTTGGCTAGTCAGGATCTTTTATGGTTTCATTAAACTTTTAGGATAGTTTTTCCCACTTTTGTGAAAAAAAATGCCACTGGAATTTTGATATAGCTATTGCATTGATTCTATATAGAACCTCTGGTAGTGTGAACATTTTAACAATATTAATTCTCCCACAAACACAGTACATCTTTTCATTAATTTGTATCTTCTTAAATTTCCTTCATCAATGTCTTCGAGTTTTCAGTGTACAGATTTTTCACCTCCTTGGTACAGTTATTCTTAAGTATTTTATTGTTTTTGATGCTATTGCGGATGAGGTTGTTTTCTTTATTTCTGTTTTATCTATTTCATTGTTAATGTATAGAAATGCAACTAATTTTTGTGTGTTGATTTTTGTATTCTGCAACCCTAAGGTTTTCTTTTCCAAGTGAGAGGAAGAGAGATAGAGAGACAGACTCCTGCATGTGCCTTAACCAGGATCCACCCAGCAGCCCCCAGCTGGGGCCAAAGCTCTGCCCATCTGGGGCCATGCTCGCAAGTGAGCTATTTTTAGCACCTGAAGCAGAGGCTCCATGGAGCCATCCTCAGCACCCAGGGCCAGTGCGCTTAAACATATCAAGCCATGACTGTGGGAATGGAAGAGAGAGAGAGAGAAAGGGGAGGGGTGGAGAAGCAGATGGTTGCTTCTTCTGTGTGCATTGACTGGGAACTGAATCTGGAACATCCACATGCCAGGTCGACACTCTACCACTGAGCCAACCGGCCAGGGCCTTTAATATTTTCTATATATATGATCTTGTTATTTGCAAACAAAGATCATTTTACTTTTTTCTTTACAATTTGAATGGCTTCTATTTTTTTGTTTTGTTTGTTTGTTATTTTAATTGCTGTGGCTAAAACTTCCAGTACTATGTTGAGTAGAAGTGGTGAGAGTTGTCACCCTTGTCTTGTTCCTGATTTTAAAGGAAAAGTTTTTAGGTTTTTACAGTTGAGTGTCATATTAGCTGTGAATTTTTCATAAATGGCCTTTATTATATTGAGAGCTGTTACTTCTATACCTAATTTGTTGAGAACTTTTATTATGAAAGGGAGTTGAATTTTGTTTAATGCTTTTTCTGCATCTTCTCAGAGGATCATATGATTTTTATCCTTCATTTTATTAATATGTATAACAGTTATTGATTTGCATATGTTAAACTATCCTTGTATACCAGGCATGAATCCCACTTGATCAGGGTGTATGGTTCTTTTAATGTGTTGTCCAATTAAAAAAATTCAATTTGCTAGAATTTTGTTGAGAATTTTTACATCTATATTCATCAAAGATATTGGCCTACAATTTTCTTTTCTTTTTCTTTTTTTTTGGTATTTTTTCTAAAGTGAGAAGCGGGGTGCGGCAGACAGACTCCTGCATGTGCCTGACTGGGATCCACCCGGCAAGCCCGCTAGGGGGCAATGCTCTGTCCGTCTAGGGCATTGCTCAGTTGCAACCAGAGCCATTCTATTGCCTGAGGTGGAGGTCATGGAGCCATCCTCAGCACCCCGGCCAACTTTGCTCCAATGGAGTCTTGGCTTCAGGAGGAGAAGAGAGAGATAGAGAGAAAGGAGAGGGGGAAGGGTGGAGAAGCAGATGGGTGCTTCTCCTGTGTGCCCTGGCTAGAATCAAAACCCAGACTTCCACATGCCAGGCCAACGCTCTACCACTGAGCCAACCGGCCAGGGCCTAGTTTTCTTTTCTTATAGCATCCTTATCTGGCTTGGTATTAGGGTAAATGCTGGCCTCATAAAATGAATTTGGGAGTGTTCATTAATATTTGGAAGAGTTTGAGATATGTTGGCATTCATTCTTCTTTAAATGTTTGGTAGAATTCACCAATAAAACCATCTGGTCCTGGGCTTTTCTTTGTTGGGAGGTTTTATAACTGCTTCAGTGTGTTAGTCATTATTAGTCTGTTTGGATGTTCTATCTCTTAATGAGTCAATCTTGGTAGGTTGTATGTTTCTAGAAATTTATCCATTTTTTCTAAGTTATCTTGTTTGTTGGTATATTTCTAGAAGTATGCATTGTAGTGTCTCCTCTTGTATTTATAATTTTGTTTGACTCCTCTTTTTTTTTCTTGGTTAGTCTTGCTAAAGTTGTGTCAACTTTATCTTTTCAAAGAACCAACTCTTAGTTTTTCTATTGTGTTACTACTCTTTGTTTGACTTATGTCTGCTCTAATCTTCACTATTTCTTTTCTGCTAACTTTGGGCTTAGTTTGTTCTTCTTTTTCTAATTCTTTGAAATGTAGAGCTATATTTATTTGAGATCTTTCTTTTTTTAATATGGGCGATTATTGCCATAACCTTCCCCCTTAGAACTGCTTTTGTTGCGAGCCATAGTTTTGGTATATTGTGTTTTCATTTTCATTTGTCTCAAGACACTTTCTGGATTCCCTTTAGATTTCTTTATTGACCCACTGGTTGTTCAGGAATGTATTGTTTAATTTCCACATGTTTATACATTTAAAAAATTTTCCCCTTGTTATTGATTTTTAGTTTTATACCATTGTGACTGGAAAAGATAATCAACATAATTTCAACCCTAAATTTGTTAATGCTTGCTTGATGACCCAGCATACATTCTATGCTGGAGAATGTTCCAAATGTACTTCAGGATGTGTATTCTAGTATTCATTGGAATGTTCTAGTATGTCTGTTAGTTTCATTCAGTCTATAATGCTATCAGGTCAGGGAAAATTTATTTTGCCATGAAATTGAAATGTATTAAAATTGAAACATATCCAACGTGGTGATAATAAGATGTGATTTTGGTGGAAACAGCAAGAAGTTCAAATCACACAGACGTGGTTTTATTCTTGAATCTATTTTCTAGTTGAGAGGTGGTGGGCAATTAATTACTCCATTTCTCTACACCCATCTTAATCACCACAACACCTTTGGCATGTGAGTTCTTTCAGGGGAGGCAGAGTTGTGAGAGGTACCATGGCAATGAACGAAATATTCTGTAAGTCTACAACAACAACAACAATAAACAGTGCTGGCCTAGGGGCTACAGACAAGAAGGCAGGGGAAACAAATGTCCCTGTTCTTCTGTCTTCCCACCCTCTAATCCAGTGGTCCCCAAACTTTTTACACAGGGGGCCAGTTCACTGTCCCTCAGACCGTTGGAGGACCGGACTATAAAAAAAACTATGAACAAATCCCTATGTACACTGCACATATCTTATTTTAAAGTAAAAAAACAAAACGGGAACAAATACAATATTTATAATAAAGAACAAGTACATTTAAATCAGCAGACTGACCAGTATTTCAATGGGAACTATGGGCCTGCTTTTGGCTAATGAGATGGTCAATGTCCGGTTCCATATTTGTCACTGCTAGCCTAACAAGTGATATGACATGCTTCTGGAGCCGTGATGCATACGTCCTGCGTCCCTGTAAGTAGTACTGTACATGGGTGACGCTGCGCTTTTACTGACCACCAATGAAAGAGGTGCCCCTTCCGGAAGTGCGGCGGGGGCTGGATAAATGGCCTCAGGGGGCCGCATGCGGCCCACAACCGTAGTTTGGGGACCCCTGCTCTAATCTCTGCTACTATCCCCCCACCTTGGCCAAATCCAATAAGGATCCAAAGGGACAAAGGAGGGTAGAGAATGGATGGGTGGGGAGCAGTATTATAAAGGAGAATAACCAGTACAGTTGTATGTGCCTGACATATACTACTGGATGTATGGATATAAATAGGTATTATTTTTATTTTCAGAATTCTGAAGTTAAGGCTTGGAAAAAAGAAAAATTAGATTTCCACAAGTTCAGCATACTAGACCACATGGTAGGGAACATGGCTCCTGGCCTTCCCACTCCTCTTCTCTTCTCATCTAGAGATCAAGGCATGCTAAAGGAAAATTACTATCTTCTGAAATTCAGCTTTTTGAGGAAACCTATGAGAAGTGTGTTTAGAATGATTTTGTGATCTTTCTGTCCATGTAGATGCATTATGCCTCCCCCACCCAAACTGTCTTTAGGTGCCAAATGAGTTCTACTCATACTACATTGACCTGTCAGTGTAGCCAGACACTCAATAAACAAGTCTGACAGAGCTGTGGTAATGACACTATGGAAGGCCGTTTGTCTTCTGCTATGATGACAGTATCTATCGTGTGTGCATCTTGAAGTGATGTTGACTCCAGCTGACCTTTCAATGGTTTGTTCCCTGCACTCATCAATGACCAGCGAGTGATGACAGGTCACTATTCCGTTCTGAACTCAAGAGCCAAACATCTGCAGTCCACGCAAGTTTCTCCTAGCTCAGAGACAAGTCAGCGTGCCATAAGAATAAATGAATTACAAATGGGATCGGTTGAGTATGGATGTTTAAATGTACACCTTTCTCACATCGCCCATTGTCACTCCTACTCCTACGGTGTTCTGCTCCTCACCTTTTCCCATTTATCCTCTCTGCCTCAGCTCTTTGCCCTCCTCTCCCTCTCCTTACTGAGGAGCCCTTAACTCGCAGGCCCCTATCTGTGGATTCAGATAAAATGAATCAGCACATCTAACCAGGTACCACAACCTTATAAGGGTGGAGTCCATTCCCCAACCCCACAAGAAAACCAGCTTAGTTTCTAGAGCAGATCAGTTTTCCTCACTCTAACTTACCTTGAGACAGTAACTGATATAGCCTCCAGTTTTGATTATTTAAGACCCTGAGTGTTGTTTCCTGGTTGTTTATTCTACAAATTCCACTTGAGTCATCATAGGTATGCCAGATACTGACCTATTCCATTCCAAGGGAAGGAACATTTAAATCCTTTCCCTGTTATCCCCTTATCAACTGCTGAATGAGCCAAAGAGAAAGCATTTTCAATTAGATTCCCGTTTTGGTAAGATTTTACGTGTTGCCTTTAAAATAAACACTAAAAGACTCCTCCCCCCCCCCCCCCTCCACTCTCAACTTCTCAACTTGAAGCAAAAACAAAAAGAAAGCATGGTGAGAGGGGGACGGGGACAGGGACAGGGACAGGGACAGGGGAAGGAGGTGTTCTCTCAGAAATAAGAACTGTCTCAGTAACTACAAGTTAATTTAGAAATTTATAGATAATTCCAAAGAGAGGATGATTTAGTACAAATTTCTGTTTCTTCTATAAACAACAGTTGCCTTTATGTAATAAATATGTGGAAGAACTTTTTGTCATCTGTGCCTGGAGTTATTTGCTTCAGTTATCTTACTGGATTTCAATTCTACCTCCTCCTCTTCCCTGAAAGAGAGAACATTGCTTATTAATAAGGAGATCCAGTTCCTTTCTAAAGTATCAGGTGCCTGTAATGTCACCAAAAAAAAAAAAGTGTCTATAAACAGCCTGGTCTGCAGCAATGGTAAAGGATCCTTGCTCAGATAAGATTATTAGGTCTTACCATCACATTCGAAAAAGTACATGCTTGAACATCACACCTTTAGAGCAGTGCTTCTCAACCCAATTTGCACCTGAGGATCACCTGGGGGATTGTGTGTGTGTATACACACACCCACATACACTGATTTCCTGGGCTTCACCCTGGAGAGTCAGATTCAGTTGGTCTGAGGTTGGGCCAGGCATGAGTAGGTTTTAAAAGTTCACTATTGATTCTAAAATGCATCCAGGTTGAGAATGACTTGGCTTAGAGCCTCAAGAAGAAGTCTGCCCATGCCTGGATTTGTTGCCCGTGAACTAGGTAAATTTCTTCTGAAATTCAAAAGATATTCTTTGGATGGTTGCCTATCTGGAGCTGATGACACCCAAAAACAGCAGAGAAAGGAAATGTAACACTGAAACCTATAAGGGCCGATGTTCTGAAAAGTCAAATGTTCAAATCTGAACACTTCATGAATTATGATGCTCCTTCCTTCCCTCCTCCCCCTCCCGCTACCGTATGCATGCATGCTTGCCTGCACACATGTGCACACACACATACACACTCACAGTGACATACTAAGTTCTACACGCAATTTCCAGCTGTGGCCCACTTGGCATGAAACACTGAAGCAGCTGGGATCTATCAAAATGGTCTTCCTGCCCTTACTGGGCTGCGGGTGGCCTCAACTTAGTGATAAGTTGTATTCTATCTTAAATTGTTTATTTGGAATTCCAACACATGTTCCCATAGAAATGGTGTGATCTTGGTAATAATGTTCCTAAGTCTGCCTTGTACAGCCTTTTAACCCACAATACAGCTCTAGGGCAATTGCTGTAGATTTCGAGCATTACCAGCATGGGTCCACTTTGCTGGATTCCTACATATTGAGGTGTTCCCTGAAAGAATGATAGTAGAGGCAGGAAAAGTAACGTAACACAGGAAAAGGAGAAAGGGATGGATTAAGCTCAATGGTGAGAAATGGCTTTGGAGACCAAGGAGGGAGGGCAAAGGAGCTTAATTTTAAGATCTAAGGGATAGGATGGGGTAGCTATCAGAGAGGCGGTCTGACGGAGGGGCTGCCTGTTTAGTAAACCATTGACACTCACAAGGAGATATTTGGAGATCTTAAAATTCCCAAATATATAAACAGGGAGCCATTTATAGAGACTCTGGCTTTCTTCTAAATCACATGTTCATGGAGGTTTTTCTCTAATTTTTGTGAAGATCTTGGTATACCCTTGCTGTATTTTCAATTTAAACAGAAATTTTAACCCTCTTTTTTTTTTTTTTTTTTTTTTTTGGCTATTTTCTGAAGCTGGAAACAGGGAGAGACAGTCAGACAGTCTCCCGCATGCGCCCGACCGGGATCCACCCAGCACGCCCACCAGGGGCGCGCCCACCAGGGGCGATGCTCTGCCCACCAGGGGGCGATGCTCTGCCCATCCTGGGCGTCGCCATGTTGCGACCAGAGCCACTCTAGCGCCTGGGGCAGAGGCCACAGAGCCATCCCAGCGCCCGGGCCATCTTTACTCCAATGGAGCCTCGGCTGCGGGAGGGGAAGAGAGAGACAGAGAGGAAGGCGCGGCGGAGGGGTGGAGAAGCAAATAGGCGCTTCTCCTGTGTGCCCTGGACAGGAATCGAACCCGGGTCCTCCACACGCTAGGCCGACGCTCTACCGCTGAGCCAACCGGCCAGGGCTTAACCCTCTTTTGATTGCCATTTTTTGTAAAGGAACAAAGTGTTGCTACTAGGAAGTGGTGACAACTGTAGAGAACTAGAAACCCGTGGTCTGTCTAAATAAGCTCCACTCATTAACTCCAGGCAAAGGCTGCCTGAGTAGGCTGCCCAGCTCTCTACTTTTTTTTTTTTTCAAGAGAAGCAAGAAATATAGGTATTTATACGTAATGTCCTAATTTTATCCTGGAAGTACTAGTTAATGTGCTAAGACAAGAAAAGTAAATAGAAGGTATTTACTTCTATTTACTTTTCTTTAGGAAGAAAGATTTAAAAGATTTAGGAAGGAAATAGTAACACCATGTTTGTTTGCAGATGACATGATTGTTTATGTAGAAAATCCCAAGAATTGACAAATAAAAACCTTGGAACTAATAAGCAATTAGAGCATGGTTGCAGCATACAAGGTACCACAAGTCAACTTCTTATATAACAGAAATAAAAAACTGGAATTTGAAATTAGAAAATCACCACCATTTACATTAACATAAAATTTAAATACTTAGGTACAAATCTAACAAAATATGTATAAGATCTATTCAGAGAAAACTATAAAACCCTGATGAAAGAAATCAAAGCTAAATAAAGAGGTATTCTGTGTTTATGGATAGGAAGACTTGGCATTATTAAGATGTACATGCTTTACAAATTGATGTATAAACTCAACACAAACCAATAAAGATTTCAGTAATTATTTTTTTGGATATCAGTAAACTGATTCTAAAGTTAATATGGGATAGCCAAAGACCCAGAACAGCCAACACAATAGTAAAGAAGAGCGTTAGAGAACTTACACAACCCAACTTCATGACTCACTACAAAGTTACAGTAATCATGACAATGTAGCATTGATAAAAGAATAGAAAAGTAGATTAGGAACAAAATAGAGAGCCCAGCAATAAACCCACACAAATATAGTCAACTGATCGCTGACAAAGGAACACAACTAATCCAATGGAGAAAAGATTGTCTTTTCAATAAATGATTATAGGACAACTGCATATCCACATACAAAAAAATAAACCTAGACCCAAACCTCACCCTTTTACAAAATTAACTCAAAATGGATCATATCTCTAAATGTAAAATATAAAACTTCTAGAAGATACCATAAGAGAAAATCCAGGCAAGCTTGGGTTCAGCAATGATATTTTTTTTTTTATACCAAAAACACAATCCATGAAGAAAAAAAACAGATTGAGTTGGATTTCATTAAAATGAAAATTGTTTGCTCTTTGAAATACATTATTAAGAGAATAGAAAAACGAGACACAGACTTGGAGAATATCTTTGTAAAACACATATCCTGTGGGACTTGTAGACAAAATATACAAAGAACTCAAAACTCAAGAATAAGAAAACAATCCAATTAAAAATGGACAAAATATCTGAACAGACACTTCACCAAAGAGATATACAGATGGCAAATAAGCATATGAAAAGATGCTCACCATGATGTGGCACTAGGGAACTGCAAATTAAAATAACAATGAAATACCAATACACACCCATTAGAAAAATTTTAAAAATTCAAATAAACAATATTAACTAAAAAGAGGAGATAATAGATACTGTGGATGTACTAAAAATCATGAATATAATAATACAAATGAATGTTGCTATTAAGTTTTAAAAACATATTTTATACAAATAAAATATGTATTTTAAGAAACAATTACTAAAATTAACCTAAGAAGTAGAATATTTGTATAAACCAATACCCACCAGAAAAGGTGAATCAGTAATTTCAACTACAAGCATCAAATGTGTTTCAGGCAAGTTTTAAAGAGACTTTCAAGAAGCAGATAATCTTTTTTTCTCTCTCAGAATAAAAATAGAAGAAAAGCTTTATCTTCAATTTGTCAATTTGCTCATGTACAAATGTATGGATAAAGTCCCAGCAATAAAATTGTTGGGTCAAGGGTATTGTGCACTTGATCCCTGTTAACATAAAGATCACACCAATTTATACTTCCATCCACAGTGTATGAATGGAATGTTTGTTTTTACATATTCTTATCAGCAATGTTTTCAAAATTTTTAATCTTTGCTAACTAAGCAATAGAAACTGATATTCCATGGTAGTTTTAATTGTATTTCTCTTATGAATAATAAAATTTATCTTTTCATTTTTAAAAAGCCATATGTAGTTCTTTTATACATATTACTTTGCCATTTTAATGTGTTTGTTTTCTTATTTATGTGTAGAGACTCACTGATGTGTGAAATACATCAATTTTTCATTGATATGTGAAATACGTTTCAAGTTTTTGCTGTTTACTATTTATATTTAGATTTTGTTAACGTTTTTTAAAATTTATTGATTTTTATTTAGACAATTAATTTTAACAAGGTGACATTGGTCAACTAGAGCAGTGGTCCCCAACCTTTTTTGGGCCACGGACCGGTTTAATGTCAGAAAATATTTTCACTGACTGGCCTTTAGGGTGGGACGGATAAATGTATCACGTGACCGAAAGCAAGCATCAAGAGTGAGTCTTAGACAGATGTAACCGAGGGAATCTGGTCATTTTTTAAAAATAAAACATCGGCCTGACCTGTGGTGGCACAGTGGATAAAGCATCGACCTGGAAATGCTGAGGTCGCCGGTTCAAAACCCTGGGCTTGCCTGGTCAAGGCACATATGGGAGTTGATGCTTCCAGCTCCTCCCCCTCTTCTCTCTCTCTCTCTCTCTGTCTCTCCTCTGTCTCTCCCTCTCCTCTCTAAAAAAAATAATAATAATAAAAAAATAAAAATAAATAAAAAAAAAATAAAAAAAATAAAACATCATTCAGACTTAAATATAAATAAAATGGAAATAATATAAGTTATTTATTCTTTCTCTGTGGACCGGTACCAAATGGCTCACAGACCGGTACCAGTCTGCGGCCTGGGAATTGAGACCACTGAACATAAATTTAGAGAAAACCTCTCCTGATCACTTGGACAGTTGATTATGTGTATACCCATCATCCAAAGTCAAATCATCCTCCATCACCTTATATTTGTTTCTCTTTATGCCCCCCTCCTCCTTCTTCTCCCTTCCCCTCCCCCTGGTAACCACTGCACTCTTATCTATGTCCATGAGTATCAATTTTGTGTCCCACCTATGTGTGGAATCATACAGTTCTTAGCTTTTTCTGATTTATTTATTTCACTCAGTATAATGTTCTCAAGGTCCATCCATGCTGTTGTAAATGATACTATATCATCATTTCTTATGGCTGAGTAGTGTTCCATATATATGTACCACATCTTCTTTATCCAATCCTCTATTGAAAGGCATTTCGGTTGTTCCCATGTCTTGGCCACTGTGAACAATGCTGTGATGAATATGGGGGTGCATGTGTCTTTACGTACCAATGTTTTCAAGTTTTGGGGGTATATACCCAGTAGAGGGATTGCTGGGTCATATAGTAGTTCTATTCTTAATTTTTTGAGGAACCATTATACTTTCTTCCATAATGGTTGTACTAATTTACATTCCCACCAACAGTGAATGAGGGTTCCTTTTTCTCCACAGCCTCTCCAGCACTTGTTATTACCTGTCTTGTTGATAATAGCTAATCTAAAAGGTGTGAGGTGGTATCTCATTGTAGTTTTGATTTGTATTTCTCTAATAGTTAGTGAAGATGAGCATCTTTTCATATATCTATTGGTCATTTGTATTTCTTCTTGGGAGAAGTGTCTGTTTATGTCTTCTTCCCATTTTTTTTTATTGTATTGTTTGCTTGTTTGTTGCTGAGTTTTGTGAGTTCTTTATATATTTTGGATATTAGCTCCTTATATGAGCTGTTGTTTGAAAATATCATCTCCCATTTAGTTGGCTATTTGTTGTCAGTTTCTTTTGTTAATGGTTTTGACATGGAGAATTTAATTTTTTATATAATCATATTCAATAGTCTTTTTTCTTTATATATATTTCTTTTTTTGAAATGAAATTCATAGTTTTTCTAAAGTGGCTTTTATGTTTTATGTCATATATTTAAAGACTTTCCCCACTCCAAGATTATTTTAATCCTCCTACCTTTTGGCCCACTGGGCAATTACTATGATGTATGGAATGAGGTAGGGATCCAATTTTATCTTTTTCTCCATAAAGCTGAAAACTTCACCAAAGGTGCTTTTTCTATGATGCTCATGGTTATGGTCACAAAGGATGAGGGTGTTGAAATGAGCTCTGGCTAAGGTGTAAAGAAAAACAGGAACATTTTCTTGTAAAAGACCATACTTGATCTGAGTCTTAAAGAATATGTAAAAATTAGCCAGACAAATAAGGACTGGAGAATTGAAATAATAAATTCCAGCTAAAGACTAACACATTAGAGAGGGAATGATAGGAGGCAAGTCACGAGGAGTCAACAAGGTGGTCTTGGTTGCCATGATTAGACATGTGAACTTTATTTTGAAAATAAAGGGGTACCATTGAAGATTTTTTTAAGTGGGAGAAGGAAATATGCTCAGATTTACATCTTAGAAAGATTATTCTGACAGTGCTGTGGAAAGGGATTGGAATGGGGTAAATCTGAAGGCAGCAGAGCCCATTTAAGTGAAAACTGGCTTTTTGTGAAGGTCACCTGCCCCACATCCTTGGTTAATATGTGGTTGGACCCGGCCTAACACCTAAATCTCCTACTTTTAATTATTTTTTCATAGTTTAGACAAAACCAGCAGCCAACTTGCCAGGAAAGGATAAAATCTACCAATAAGTGGTTTTAAGTGGGACTAACTTTTATTGATTTATCCATTGATTGATTGATTGATTTTATAGAAAAAGAAAGGGAGACAGAAAGAGAAATAGGACATTGATCTGTTCTTGTATGTAACCTGACCAGAGATCAAGCCCACAACCGTTGCATACAGAGACAATGCTCTTACCAACTGAGCTATTCAGCCAGGGCTAAGTGGGACTGTCTCAAACCCAAGTCTAGTATACTTGAACTCCAATAAGCTCATCTGAAACCTGAGTATGTAGCAATTTCTAAGTCAGTTCAACTGTAGGATCTCATAGTTGAACGGAAGCCCAGAGATCCCTATCCCTCCCAGGACTGGAAGTCTCTTGCAAAACACACCCAACAGATGGCCTAAGGGCTCCTGTGTGAATACTCTTCACCTTCAAAGGGAGCTCCCAGGCCTCTAGATCCTTTGCTGCTCAGATCTAAATATAGCAAGTTCTTTCTAATGTTCAGCCAATTTCTTCCTTCCTGCTACTTTTACCCATTATCCAGCAAGGTCTTCTCCTTGAGTCCTCTCTTCTCCAAGTAAAACCATTAGCCTTAGAGAGAGAGTAGGCATTAAGAAATGCTATCACAGGGTTATCATAACAATTATAACTTTTCAATCATACCAATGGTTGCACAATAATGTGAATGTACTTAAATCCCAATGGATTGAGCACTTAAAAATAGTGAACATGACATATTTTATATGTTTTACCATAATTTAAATATTTTTTTAGTTTTTTAAAATATCAGCAACACTGACCACTTAACATGGCATGACACTTTGAACTTTAAATGTTGGTGGATCTTTAAAATGACACTGAGTTTTAATTTTGCCTTCTTCGAATTCACTCTTGTTCCCATCTCATGATGTTTTCCTAATTTACTCCCATCCCTCCTGGCTTTCAGCCGGGATCTCAACTTATCTCTGCAAACTAGGGTTTTCTCTCTTTGGCTGCCTCTGACTGTTGAGGGCTCATTGAATCATGTGAACTTGCTTTTTAAAAAAAACTAAATTAGGACCATTTTGATCAGTTATATCAGGACAAAAATTATGGTACTTCAAACACAATAGTCCCATGTTCCTCTAACACAGTTCTAAAGAAGGCAAGATTTTTCAAATATTACTCCAAAAGATTAAGACATTTTATCCTGTGCAAGAGGAGCTTCATTTTCAAAAGAGATATCTGAGAGAACACTCGTAGCCCTTAAAGACTCAATGATAATACTGGAGTTTTTAACTGGCTCATTTTACTAATCCATGAACCAGGAACCTGGTTGGAAGATTAGCTTCAATTATGTGATGTTAAAATTTTCAATTTGCATAAGATATCTACTATAACATTTTCTTGCCAAAGAGTGAACCTGAGGTTTTCTGTGGGGACAAAATCTGTCGTGACCTCTGCTCATGAAACAGGCCAACCTTCACGTGCGGCTGCCCTCCCCGACACCCAGCAGCTAGACCTTGAGTCTTTGGGATCCTCAGTGCCCCACCGCCCTCAGCCTTGTTCGCTGTGTGGCACTTGCTTCAGTCACCGCCTCTGGGGTGCCTGTTGTGTGTCATTTATAGCTACTGATAATCTGAATGAAGTGGGATCAAACTAGAAGCCATCTAACATATCAGTCTATCTCAATTTGTTTATAATTTGGGACTTTGATTTAAATGCAGCAATGCACCTATCTCTTCGATGTTAAACAGAGTCTTCTATGAAAAATACCTAATTTTTTTTTTTTTTTTTTGTATTTTTCCGAAGTTGGAAACGGGGAGAGACAGTCAGACAGACTCCCGCATGCGCCCGACCAGGATCCACCAGGCACGCCCACCAGGGGGCGACGCTCTGCCCACCAGGGGGCGATGCTCTGCCCCTCTGGGGCGTCGCTCTATTGTGACCAGAGCCACTCTAGCGCCTGGGGCAGAGGCCAAGGAGCCATCCCCAGCGCCCGGGCCATCTTTGCTCCAATGGAGCCTTGGCTGCAGGAGGGGAAGAGAGAGACAGAGAGGAAGGAGAGGGGGAGGGGTGGAGAAGCAGATGGGCGCTTCTCCTGTGTGCCCTGGCTGGGAATCGAACCCGGTACCCCTTGCATGCCAGGCCGACGCTCTACCACTGAAAAATACCTATTTTAAAATGATATAGTCTATTACCTTTTCACTTTTCTCTCCCTTTTAAAAACTAATGAATGCACCTGAGAGAGATGAATGTGATTTTTCCATAAAGATTTCTATTTCCCTAATTTTTATACTATTCTTAATAAATTGTTTTTTTTCCCCAAAACCACATTCTTAGGAGATGTCATACTTAGAGCTCTTCCCCTTAAGATACTTGTAAATGTTGTGATTTTTAAGAATTGTTTAAAAACAAATTGTGACTTCTGATAATGGCAGAGCAGCTTGTTTGGAACCAAATGGAAATTTTAGAGCTAACAAGTATAATAATGAAATGAAAAACTTTATTGGGATGTTTCTAACAAAATTTTGGAGGCATCTGAAAAAAAAAATACAGTAAACTTGGAGATAGATCAATAGAGATCATTTAATCCGTGGGATATAGATAAAAGTCTCAAGCATTTGGAAGTTAATCAATACATTTATAAAAATATATGATTTGTTTCAAAAATGAAATTTGGAAATATTTAAATAAGATTATAATGAAAATATAAAATATCAAAGTCTCTATGATGCATCAAAGGAGTGCTCAGTGTGAATTTTAAATCTTTAAATGCTTATACTAGGAATGAAGAAAACTTAAAATCAATCATCTATTCATCAGTTGATGACTGGATGCATAAAATGTGGTATATCCATACAATGGAATATTATTTGGCAATAAAAATAATTAAGTATGACACATGGTATGACATGGATGAATCTTGAAAACATTATGCTAAGTAGAAGAAGTGAGTCATTAAAGACCACATTTTGTGTGATTCCGGTTACAGGAAATGTTCAGACAGGGAAAACTATAGAGACAGAAATTAGATTAGTGGCGATTTAGAGCTGGGGAAAGGGGCTAGCAAGGGGTAGGGTGACTGATACAGAATTCCTTTTAGGGGGGTGATGAAAATGATCTGAAATTTATTTGATGTTGGTTTTACAACTCTGGGAATATACTTAAAACCATTGAATTGTGTGTTATAAATGGGTAAATTTAATAGTATTTGAATTATATCTCAACAAAGCTCTTACTCCCCCCTAAATATATAAATTTTAAACATAAGAAACTAGAATGAAAGTGAGCATATTAAACCCAAAGTAAATAAAAATTAGGAAACAATAAAGAGCACAAGTCAATGAACTAGAACACAGATGAACAATAGAAAAAATACAGCCAAAAGTTGGTTCTTTGAAATGATTATTAAGAGTGGTATATACCAGGCAAGAGTGATAAAAAAGAGAAAATATAAATTACTTATATTAGGAATAAAAGAGTAAAGTCCTACAGACACTGGGGTGGTTGCATGACTGTATGACCTGTGCCAAAACTCATTAAACTAGATGCTTAATATGGGTGGATTTGACTATAAGCAAGTTATACCTCAATTAAGCTTTAAAAGAAGCAATCAATGTAATCTACCTGATTAATAGATTTTTTTTTTTTAAAGTATGATTATATCAGTCAATGCCATTTCTCCGGGCTTTGAGCTAGAAGAGTCTTAAATTAGTTTTATTCAAACTGATCTAAACATGTTTCCTTCTAGTTGGTAACAGTGACGCCTGCCCTGCCCCCATATGTCCACTGTGTGAGTGTCCACCTTTCAAAGGCTATTATTACCTCTTATCGGGGTACTCCATGATTTATAATAAACCATTTCAACCCTGCTACTACCCCTTTTTATTATGCACTTTACAAAGTCCCAGGTGAAACTCTGAAGATTTACTTGTGCTGGCCATTTCTGTCTTGGCAGGACTCTGAGAACGAGTCAATGACTAATAGTTTCTACAGCGTGTTCACATTGTTACAACAAAATCCATACTCTGAGACCTGTTCAGTCCATTCAGTGGTTTCTTTTCCCTCCTGTGGTGGTTATGTGTTACAACAAAACAAAGTTCAGCACCTAGATGTGTGAGTGAGCACATATCCAGGGAGGATCAAATAGGCATAGACCAGGACCTGTGGGGACTTCACCTCAGGTCTACAACAAAGAACATGAAGAGCTTGGGATTTTCTTTAAAAATGTAACCAGAAGATACAGTTGGTTTCTCCTGAGTAAAGGTAAGAAAAGGTGAAAATAAACTGCCTTTTCTCCTATGCTATTCACACTGCTGAAAACCATCAAAGGGAGACCTTTTATGATTCCTGAAGCTTTTGTCAGTGAATATTACCACTTTGTGGCTTTGTGGTGTCTTGGGCTTATTCTAAGCAACACTGTTCTTTACCGAATTCTAGCCTTTGCAGTATTAGGGCTTCTGGGAAGAATCTTTAGGCAAAATAGAGAGGTTTTTCTATGTTTCTCCATGTATATACTATAGACCCAGTAGGAAGAAATTGTGAAGCAGTAGAGTTTGGGGTTTAAGAGAATGGGTTTGGTGTCAGACAAACCTACAATCTAGTCTTCATTTCTCAATCATTAAGTGTATGGCCTTGGGCAAGCTGTTTATCCTTTCTGAACCTCAGTTTCTTCATCTCTAGTATGGGCATAATAATGCCACCTACTTCAAAGGGTAGCCAGAAGAGTTAGAGAAAAATAACAATTGTAAAGGCCATATGTCAGTATCTGACAAAGAATAAAAGAATTCATAATACTATATTTATTTTTTTTATGTTTACATATATATTTTCTGCTAAGGCAACTGACATTCTGGTACCTTGCTGGTAGGAACATAAATTGGTACAGTCTTTTTGGAGGGCAATTCAATCTTTTCTGTTAAATTGTTTAAAGCCCATGAGCTTCAACCTTGAAATTGCAGTTTTTACTGTCTATATTAGAGAACTATTCATAGATGAATATTTAACTCTGAAAAACTAGAATTTGATGTACTCATTAGCCTTATCAAACATATTTATGGACAGTATTTTTTCTATATACTACACTGGGTCATTCTTTTTTTTTTTTTTTTTTTTGTATTTTTCTGAAGCTGGAAATGGGGAGAGACAGTCAGACAGACTCCCGCGTGCGCCCGACCGGGATCCACCCGGCACGCCCACCAGGGGCGATGCTCTGCCCACCAGGGGGCAATGCTCTGCCCCTCTGGGGCGTCGCTCTGCCACGACCAGAGCCACTCTAGTGCCTGAGGCAGAGGCCAAGGAGCCATCCCCAGCGCCCGGGCCATCTTTGCTCCCATGGAGCCTTGGCTGCGGGAGGGGAAGAGAGAGACAGAGAGGAAGGAGGGGGGGGGGTGGAGAAGCAAATGGGCGCTTCTCCTATGTGCCCTGGCCGGGAATCGAACCCGGGTTCCCCACATGCCAGGCCGACGCTCTACCGCTGAGCCAACCGGCCAGGGCCTACACTGGGTCATTCTGAAGGGTGCTAGCTTTATTGAAGAAGTTTTTACAAACTTCGAAGAAAGTCAGTTTTAGAAATTGATATCATAGAAGCCCTTAAAATTATGTATGGTAATTTATTTATTTATTATTCAGTGAGAGGAGGGGAGGCAGAGACAGACTTCTGTATGAGCTCTGACCGGGATCTCTGCAGCAAACCCACTAAAGGGTGTCTGACCGGGATCTCTACAGCAAGCTCACTAAAGGGTGTCTAACCGGGATCTCTGCAGCAAGCCCACTAAAGGGTGTCTGACCGGGATCTCTGCAGCAAGCCCACTAAAGGGTGATGCAGCCCCGTCATGCCCTTTCCACTATAATGCCTTGTCCTACCCCCACTGTCAGGGGCTCGGGGACTGCCACACCTGCGATTGTGTCAAACATCAGTCAGTGAGGGCTTCTGTTATTTGATCAGGCTGTGATTCCTGGTCCCTGAGCCGTTTATAAGATGGAGTAAGTAGAGCCTTCTACTCGGGTTGTTGTGGGGATTAAAGCAGGGAGTCTAGGCTATATAGAGAGTCCTAATGGCCTCTAGCATACAACAGGCATTTAATATGTTATTCTTTTCCTTCCCTTTCCCAGTTCTTATCATTTAAATCTGTTTTATATATTTTAAATATGATGTTAAAATATTAAAACTACTGGCCCTGGCCAGTTGGCTTAGTGGTAGAGCATTGGCCCAGCACGTGGATGTCCCAGGTTCAATTCCTAGTCAGGACACACAGGAGAAATGACCATCTGCTTCTCTGCCCTCTCCCTTCTCCCTCTCTCTTTCTCTCTCTCTCTCTCTTTCTCCCCCTCCTGTAGCCATGGCTTATTCAAGCAAGTCGGCCCTGAGCACTAAGGATGGCACCATGGCCTTGCCTTAAGCGCTAAAATAGCTCAGTTACTGTGCATCAGAGCAACAGCCCCAGACGGACAGAGCATTGCCCCATAGGGGGCTTGCTGGGTGGATCCCAGTCAGGGCACATGTGGGAGTCTATCTGTCTGCCTCCCCGCCTCTCACATGATAAAATATATATATTAAAAACTACTCATAGTAAGTCTATACTTCCTGTAGGATTAAGCCAACTCCTTCAAGAATGGCTGACAAGACCCTCTCAGTCTGGATCTGGCACAACTTTCAACCTCATATTCTTTATACCTAGCCCAGGTCCCAAATCACCTCCTTTTTGAAACCTTCCCAACTGTTTCCTCCATTCTTTCATCCAGAGAAAAAGACTTTGTCCTTTCCTCTGAACTCCCACCATGCAATGCACTTACACCTCTGATACTGCATCTCCCTACCCTGTGTAGTGGACACTCTCAGCTAGCTGCCAAACACCCAGAGCCCTCACCCCATTCTCCTTTACTAAGAGAACTAGTTTTGTTTAGGTATCCACTCCTCCCCCATGAGACTCAGGGATGGTGGCCCCATTCTCAGCATCAGTCTGTGCCCATCAAGTCTATCTCATTCCCTTTGCCAGTGATGAAGTTTGGAATGGGCACATGATCCAATTCTGAGAACTGAGGCATAAAGAAGCATCTCCCCTAAAATTTGTGAAAAAAGTCCCTCCATAGGGTTGATACTGGACGTGGCCCTTCCCCCTTCCCAGTCCCTGGCACCATGATCACGATCCTGGACACGAGCTATGGAAGAGAGGGTCATAAAACTGCAGCTGAGGTTTTACTGAGGACAAAGGAACTGAGTCACCAGATATTATCAAGGAGAGACAGCACAGAATGACATGTGTGCTCTCCCCCTATACCTCTGCTTGCCTGCTTGTTTGCCTGTAGACAAAGAGTTTTGCTTGAGCAATTGCCAAGGGCTTAGCTACAAAAACCATGGCCCCTCAATGGGGCGAGAAGCTTTCACTGACCTTTTGCCATTGGGGCTGCTCCCGTATGTAAGTAATAAAGGCTATGGATACTCTATCTGGTCCTCCTTGTAGTTTCTTTGGGATCCCACAACACCACCAGACTGATTTTCCAGGTCTGGACCTCCTGCGTTACACCCTTTCTTCTAAAAAAAAAAAAAAAAAAAAGAGAGAGAGACACAGGAAGAAGTTGTTTTTCTTCTTCCTTTGGATATAGGATATGATGGCTGGAACTACTGCAGCCATATTACTTCTAGCCTGGTTTAGATACCAATAGACACAGAGCAGGGCAAATCCAAGAGTATTGCAGAGAAGAGGAAATGGAACTTTATGTAATGCACATGGCACCTGCCCTACTTCTGGACTATTTGATATTTGAGACATTTAATGCTTTTGTTGTTCAAGCCATTCTGAATTAGGTCTTCTGTATTTGTAGCGGAATACATCTTGATAAAAACTGGCATTAGAGTTATTTATGAATCTCTCTTCCCATTGACACTGATAGCCCCAAAGGACTTCTTCTATTTTATATCTCCAGCACTGGGGAGCATATGCCACGTACTTGATGCTCAGCAAATATTTGTTGGATGAGTGGATGGATGGATGGATGAATGAAACCCCTGGCATCCTGCCTATTGTGCTTTCCAATATCTGCCTCCTTCTCAAATATCTTGCTAATCATGGAATCTTGGCATCAGATAAAATGTCAAAGGGAGGTAAGGTTTCCGGGCAGTAAGTCCAGAAAGTCATAAAACAGAAAAGCAGCTAAGACTGGTTTCCTGGGAGTGCCTCAAGGTTACTTGGAGTTCTTTCCAGTGTCCCACCGGTGCTTCCATTCTCAGCTCTGGCAAGAGCCTGAAGAAGATCATCTGTACATAAGACGGTACCTGTGCCTTAAATCCAGTAGGAAGGTTGACATTTTATAATGAATTTGGAGAATGATGACACGTATTCCCAAATTATTGAAGTACCAACAACTAGTCATTGAAAAGTCTGAAACCAGGGCCAAATTTTCCTGCTGACAGTGGTGTGCTCTCTGGAAGGAACACTGTGATTTGTAGTGTTTTCCCCTATTGTGTGAATTCTACCCCCACAGACGATTTCAACCACCAGCTGAACAACTGGCCAGCAGGTGCAAGCTGGCTCCAGCACTCTCTGGCTGCGGGGCAGAGCTGGCTCTGCTCTTGAGAAGAAGCCAGCATGTGCAAAGGCCCTAGAATTCCAAACCATACGACTGCTCCTGGTTACCCTTCTCATGAATGGCATCTTTATCTGTCCAGGTGCCCATGGGCAAAAGTCATCCAGTCTTCCTCTGAAAATGCAAATCTCATCATGTAGCTTCTTTAAAGAAAACCCTTCGTTGGTTCCCTGTAACTTTAGGATCATGATCAATCCTCACCATTCTGGACATAGCCCTGCAGGAACAGGCCATCCCTTCCTTAGCGTGAAGCTACCACCTTGCTCCCAGCTTACTGCGCTTCAGCCTCATTGGTCTTGTTTCAGCTCCCCCAATGAGCCTGCACTCTCATGTCTAGGGTCTCTACATGTGTGTTTTTTATCCCCGGAAAGCTCTTCCCCTCCTTTCTGTATCACCTCTACTTCTACTCATCCCTTAAATCTCAGGTTAAAATCACTTCCTTCAAGAAGCCTTCCCTTGGGTCCTCAGACTAGATCTGGTACTATAATTTTGCAAAACATTCTGCTCTTCCCTTTCCAGTTATCCTTACTTGTCTTCCCCATTAAGGCATCGGCTTTCTCACCGCTGATGGTGAGAAATGCTAGACTCTGGAGATAGCACTCCCCACACAGCAGCCAGAGGTCCTTCTAAAGCAGGTCCTTCTAAAAGGGAAGTCAATTCTGATCACTCTTCCATTCCAAACTTTAAATGGCTTCATTACTTTCTCAATAAACTTGAAAAGTCTCTTCAGTCTATTGAGCCCTCCAATGTCTGACATCTCTCTCTGCCCTTTCTTACTCTGCTCTACCTTGACTATGGCAAACAGAGTCCTGCCCCAGGACATTTGTATGTGCTGTTTCTTCAGCAGGAAAACCACATTTACTCTCTCATTTTCTTCAGACCTCTGCTTAAATGTCACCTTATCAGGGAAGTCTTCATGGCCCACCTTATCTAACCCCAATGTGGGGTTTTTTTTAACACCATCAAGCCATTCACTAATTCTCAGTAGACACTAATGGGGTGTCCTACAGATGTGATTAAATTCTTACACTATCTACCAAGAGATAGTGTCAGGTCCCACAAGTTAAGGGTCTCCATCCCACATGACTGCCCTCAACTCATATACACATCATAAGTCCAAATTGTTCCTGTGCGTCAGATCTTCTGGCTATAAATGGGAGGCTTCCCCACTCCCTCCTCAGTTTGACTCGTTTGCTGGAGTGGCTCATAGGAGAGAGACAGAGAAATGTTTCCTTACACTGACTACTTCATTACAAAGGATATGATAGAGAATACAGATGAACAGCCAGATGAAGAGATACAAAGGGTGAGGTCTGGGAGGGTCCCAAGCACAGGAGCCTCTGTTCCCTTGGAACTGAAGGGCAAACTGAAGGGCACAATGCTCCTGGCACGTGGATGCATGCACCAACCCCTAAGATCATCAAATCACATTGTTCAAGCGTTTTTATAGACCTTAATATTCGGCCCCCGACTTCCCCTTCTCTGGGGTCAGTGAGTAGGGCTGAAAGCTCTGACCTTCCAATCACTTGATCCTTCCCCTGACCAGCCCCACCCTGAGGCTATCTGGGGGGCTCCATATGAGTCACAAAAAATACTCCCATCACTCAAGAAATTCTAAAGGTTTTAGGAGCTTTGTGCCAGGAACCAGGGACAAAGACCAAATACGTTTCTTACTGCACCACCCCGACCAAATGCCCCTCTTGTCAGTATCTTTCTCCCACATCCTGCTTTATTTTTCTTCGCAGCGCTATCGCTGCATGACAAATGGTGTGCTTCTCGGTTCATTTGTTTATGGCCTGTCTCTTCCCCTCTAGAAGATGAGCTCCCCGAGAGCAGGGATGTCATCTATTTTGAGCGCCGTTGTGCCCCTGACACCCAGAGCGGCACCTGGCTTAATAGCATTCCCTTCACCGTGATGTACTCAATTACTGAACTCCAGGGAGGGCCAGGAGGAGGCTCGGCATGGCTCCTGGGCATGGCTTCTTATTTTTAGTAACAGTGCCCCCGGGTGATGCAGTTACTTGTATTTTCTGGTAATATCCTTGTAACCCTGTCCACTCAACTTTTTCACTAATTCATCTTCTTGTGGAGAACAGTGACCCCTGGGCCATCGTTCCAGCGCTCAAAACGGACAATTAGGAGCAGCTTTTGACAAGAGGAAATGGAAGGGTTCGAGGAGACTGCGCAGTCGGCCCGGGCTGTGCCTTCTCTCCGGAGATGTAAAGAGGCTTTAATACCGATGGTCAGCGGTGCTGTTGCTTTCATCCTCTTTCTTCCCGGAGAAATTACTTTTACTTCAAATAACATGCCCAGGTAATTTCTATTGGTAAACAAAGGGAATGTGAAAGTAAATGAGCATAGCCGTATTTGCTCAGTAGAAGCCAATAAAGAGAGTTTCCTTTCTTTCTTCTTGTTTGGAGTAAAGGATAGCACTGGAGGGTCAGGATAGCTTCCTGGAACTCCTGTACTTGGAAATGACAAGTGGTAGATCAGGCATGAACTGGGAAGGAGAGAGGTTTCACATCCGTTTAGACGGGGAATGGAGAGACAGATAAGAAGCGGAGTCTGGTTCCTAGCATTTCCATGAGAACTGTTAGGACAGAGCTGAACCCATTTCGGCCAACAGAAGCTGACCGCATTCCTCTTGGTTCTGCCCTGACTTGCTGCTTCAGCTGGAGATGTTCTTGAACTTCCTCCGGGCTTTGCCTCCTCCTGTGTAAAGTGAAGCCCAGACCCTGGAGAGCGTGGTGGTCAAGGGCATAGACTCTAGAGCTGGACTGCTTGCATTCTGATCCTGGCTCTGTCCTGCGCCAGATTTCAGATCTGGGGCAAGTTACTGGTCTCTTTTGGCCTCAGCTCTCTCACTTGTAAAATGAGGAAGTGATCAGACCCACCAACTTAAGTTTGTTGCAAAGATTAAGTGATAGCTTAAAACAGTATCTGGCACATAGTAAACATTCAGTGTTAGTATAAGGAAAAACTCTGTTCTCCTCATCTCTACTACTCATACTGAAATGTTCCGTGGCCAGATGTTATGGGTGCTTTTCCCACACCAATTCTCTGACACCAACTGGGGATCTTACAGTTTAACTCAATTCTGACACTGTCTGCTTGAGGGTAGCATCGGATCCCACAGGTTAAGGGCTCAGTCCGCAAGATTGTCCTCCCCTCTTCGGATGATGCCAATTGTACCTTCAGGTTGTCACCGTGCCTCTGACCATCAGCTATAAATCAGATATTCCGATGACACCCCTCCCTTCTCAGGTTTGGTTAATTTGCTCAAGTGGCTCACAGAACTCAGGGAAACAGTTTATTTACTAGATTTCTTTATTTATAGTTTATTACAAAGGATAACATATTTCCCTGTGTATAAGATGCACCTTTTTTCTGAAAAATATTGGAGTCTAAAAACTGGGTGCATCTTATACAGTGATTGTAGATTTTTTTACTTGCATTTCCCACTTTTTCATGTGGATGAGGAGTTGTATGAATTTTATGATGAGTAAAACTTGAGTTCAATAACTTTATGTAATACATTTTTTTTTCAAATTTCGAGCCCCAAAATTAAGGTGTATCTTATACATGGGGAAATATGGTATCTCTCAGGAACAGCTGGACAAAAGAGGTGCACAAGGCAAGGTCTGGGGAGGAGACACTGAGCTTCCCAGCCCTCTCCAGCATTCCACCGTCCCAGCACCTCCACATGTTCATCAACCCAGAAGATCTCTGAATTCCATCCTTTGGGGGTCTTTTTGTTTTGTTTTGTTTTGTTTTGTTTTGTTTTGATGGAGGCTCCATTGTGTAGCACTGGCCTTGTCCCTGCTTGTACCCTTGTGGTCCCCAGATGCTACAGCAGCTTCAGCATTGACATCTACCTGCTCACAGCAGGAAGGGACAGCTTCTTCTTGTGTGACTTTTGGCAAGAGCATGGGAACCTCTGATAACCTCAAGTCACTTCCATGTCCACTTCTTACCCAATCAGGCTGGGAGTTAGACCCACCATGACTTACCAACCGTAACCGAGACACCTGTTCCTTTCCTCCCTCCCTCCCTCCCTCCCTCCCTCCCTCCCTCCCTCCCTCCCTCCCTCCCTCCCTCCCTCCCTCCCTCCCTCCCTCCTTTCTTTCTTTCTTTCTTTCTTTCTTTCTTTCTTTCTTTCTTTCTTTCTTTCTTTCTTTCTTTCTTTCTTTCTTTCTTTCTTTCTTTCTTTCTTTTAGATGTAAGTTATATATTGAAAAGGTGGGCCCTAGCCAGTTGGCTCAGTGGTAGAGCATCAGCCCAGCATGTGGATGTCCCAGTTTGATTCCCGGTCAGGTCACGCAGAAGCACCCATTTGCTTCTTCACCTCTCTCTCTCTTCCCCTCCTGCAGCCATGGCTCAATTGGAGTGAGTGTGCCCCAGGCACTGAGGATTGCTCCATGCCCTCCACCTCAGGTGCTAAGGAGAACTCAGTTGCTGAGCGACAGAGCAACACCCCAGATAGACAGAGCATCACCCCCTAGTGGGTTTGCCAGGTGGATCCTGGGCAGGGCGCATGCGGGAGTCTCTCTGCCTCCCCTCCTCTCACTGAATTAAAAAAAAAGAAAGAAAAGGTGTACCACATACCTGAGAATATTGCCCTAGAATGGTAAAAGTAGTAAAGTTTATCTAGGGGATGGGGTTTGCGGTGAAGAAGGAAACTTTATTCAGGGCCAGACAGCTCCCTTGTGGTGCAGCGGGCTGTGAAGCAGTGCTGCTGTGGGATGTTGGAGTCCCTGCTCCTTGAAGCGCATGCCTTTCCAGGGAGTGACTGAGAGGGAGCTCTGTGAGAGGGGGGGGAGAGAATGGTTTTCTGGGTAAACAGCAGGGCTGGCTACAGACCCCATGTCACTTCCTCTGAGAGACATGTTAACTCTGAGAACAGAATATCCACTTGCAGATGGCTACTATAGACTCTGAAGTCAGACTGCCAGGGTTCAAGTTTCAGCTCTGTGACTGATTCCTGTGTGGCTCTGGGCAAATTACTTAGCATCTCTGTGCCTTAGTTCCTCATATACCAAATAGGGATAATAATAGACCCTATTCTTGGCTTTTATAAAAGTTAAAAGATTAATACAGCCTGTGTGGTGGTGGTGCAGTGGATAGAGTGTCAACCTGGGATGCTGAGGTCCCAGGTTTGAAACCCTGAGGTCAACGGCCTGAGTGCGTGCTGATCCAGCTTGAGTGCTGGCTCACCAGCTAGAGTGCTGACTCACCGGCTAGAGTGCAGGCTCACCGGCTAGAGTGCTGGCTCACCGGCTAGAGTGCAGGCTCACCGGCTAGAGTGCTGGCTCACCGGCTAGAGTGCAGGCTCACCGGCTAGAGTGCTGGCTCACCGGCTAGAGTGCAGGCTCACCGGCTAGAGTGCTGGCTCACCAGCTTAAGCATGAGGTCACTGACTTGAGCACGAGACCATCAATATGATCCCATGGTCGCTGGCTTCAGCCCAAAGGTCACTGGTTTGAGCCCAAAGGTTGCTGACTTGAGCACAAAAGTTGCTGACTTGAAACCCAAGGTCACTGGCTTGAGTCCAAGGTCACTGGCTTGAGCAAGGGCTCTGCTGGAGACCCCTGGTCAAGGCACACATGAGAAGCAATCAATGAACAACTAAGGTGCTACAACTATGAGTTGATGATTCTCATCTCTCTCTCCACCCCCCTTCCTATCTGCTCCTTTGCTTCTCTCTCTCTCAAAAAAAAAAAAAAAAAAAAAAAAGGTTAAACTCATGTAAAGCTCTTAGAACAGTGTCCAACACATAGGAAGTGCTCAGTGAATGATTCCCAAGTTCTGTCTGAGTGCAGGGTGGGCCCTGCACTTCCGGACGCCTAGGGTAGAGTTGGGACAGGCAACATAGGGCAGGCAGAGTTTAGACCCCAGAAACCATTTGTGTGTCACTAATTCATGTGTCCCTGAACACGTTTCTTATCCAGAGTCTTTACTTTCTTTGTTTACAGAATGATGGGCAACAATTGCCAACACACCTGCTCAGAGAGTTGTCAGTGTGGGATGCATGCATGAGAGTGGGGAAGGGACTTCATTAGTAGATTCAGGGACTGACAGAGAAGCCTGGCGCTGGTGTGAATGCTATCCCTTTGCCCTGCATTGACTATCTGTTTAGTCCAGCTCGGTGACAATGGCAGTGGTGCCACACAATGATGTCAGGGGTGAGGAACACATTTCCAAGACGAATGATTCACAGACTGCAGTGAGGATATGAGAGAAAAAAAAAAAAAAAAACATAGCCAACTCCCACTATGTTGTATCATATGGCACCAATACCTGTTATCTCACCCTCTGAAGAATTTGCCTGCAGGGACGGCGATGAAAACTGTGGCCTTACTCGTTGGACAAGGTCTGGAAAATGTTTGTGAATGGATAAAAAGGAGAGTGGTGGGATAAAGCTTACGGGCTGCATAAGATAATGCAGTAGGTCTCAGGAATTAAGCAGCAGTTCTGGCTGTTATGAAAGGTAGGGGGTAATTACAGCGGAGAGAGGAGAGCTCAGAGTTCATCAGAGTGCTAGCTGTGGCTTTGGAGGGTATCAAGGGGACCGAGTGACACCGGGCTGTGCTCAGGAAGGCTACAGCTCTATGGAAGGAGGGAAACAAGCACTCTGGCCTCTGGCCTTCCTCATGGCTTCTTACCGCTGGGAGGTTAAGACCGCTTACTGTCCCCAATATGGGTAGAGCGTACAAAGAGAACTTCTGAAGCCATCTTGCTATGTACTTGGAATAGAGACCCAGAAGGTTTAAAGGACACATAAATAAATGAGAGGATAAGGACAGAGAAGTCCAGTGAAGGAGGAGAGGAGGGAAAGGATAAAGACCGAGTCTGCAGGAGATCACAAGCCACACCTTGAACACCTTGCGCTAGTCACCAAACTGAGATCAGCCCTCCGGGAATTAGTAATCCGCTTAGGAAAGCCAAGTGCACAAGTATGAAATAGTGCCAAAACAGCTATAAAGCAAATGTCAACTAGTATACCACACTGAAAAGCCCCAAAGAAGGGTTGCATAGAACTAAAGAGTGTTCTGGGGCAGTTAGGGAAGACTACTGGAAGGAGTGAGTTTGGGCTGAGTTTCTAGGGGGATGAGAAATGGAGACTGAGTGAAAGGGAACAGGGAAGGTTAAGGGCACCATTTCAAAGGAAGCTAACTTTTGCGAGATATTGCAGACACTGGAAAGACAAACTTGGATATGAATCCCAATGTTTTCATTTTATAGCTGTGTAAGCTTAGGGTTCTCTAAACTTGAATTTCCTCACTTTCAAAATGACGATGTATCTCCTTCTTGAGTAATTATGGAGAATAAATAAGATAGATATGTATGTTAGAGGGCCCAGCCTAGCACTTAGCATGCAGTGGGCACTAAATACATTCTAGTTCTTTCTCTTTCCAGTCTTTAATGGGAACTCATTGCTTAAGCTTCGATCAGTGTAAAGTCAGCATTCTTTCACAACTCATAGAGGTCATTACTTGCCTCTGGTTTATTCTATGTCCTCAAGTTCTACTAAGGAAGTGGCTCAAAAGAGAGAAAAGAGATCAAAAATGGAATTGTGACAAAGCAAACACACTCCATTGTAACTGCCTGTCATGTTTCTATATTGCTCAGCTTCTTGAGAATGGGAGTAATGAGTTGTATCCCCAGTGCTCAGCCGGCGTTGGGCACACAGTTCAACCTTGGTCAATATTTCCTCAATGAATGAAGGAGACTGGTGAGGAAAATGTGGGATAACCAAAAAATTAGATGTGATTATACAGGGGGCAACTGTGAGAAGCTTAGCATAAGAACAACAAACAGAAGCCCACACACAAGGGAGGAAAGAAAGTCTTAGAAACCCAAAGAAGATGAGAAAGACCAGCCATCTATACCTGATTTAGTAACAAAAGAGGAGAGCAAGGATGGAAATGAGAGAAAGATTGCTTGGTTGGGTGGGGAAAGATGGAGGAGTCATCCTCAACTCAGAAAATCCACAGGGATTCTTCAACCAGAACAGCTAGCTGGGTCCAGCGTAACATGTTAAGACAATGAAAAGGGCTTTTTCAATTAAAGGAGGAAGAAGTACAGGGAAGACACAGTCTCTGCTTAGGGCAAGATATGTCATGATAACAGAGGACAGAGAAAATAGAGCTACTGGGTCCTGACCTGCCACCTCCAGGGAGAGAGGAAGCTCTCCATCCTGCAAGGGGAGCTGTAGGAGGTGGTGAGCCAAGGAGAGCCAGGAGCCGAGGGCCCCCCGCATCTTAGGTGGATTTGAGTCTCTCAGCCCCAGTGAGTTACATCCCAGAGATCAGAAAGAACTTGTTGCAGATAAAATTGCTGTCTATTTTCAGTGATATTTGATAAACTACTGAAGAACTGAAACATTGTTCTTAAACTCAAGGGGAGCAAAGATGGAAAAGGCCAGGTCTTGAAATAGCTAAGACAAGTTGTTTCCAAATATTAGCTCTCAGATCCCTCCTGATGCCCTTTTAAAAAAATGCAATCTAAATCTTGGGGACTCAGATATATATATATATATAAAACATGTAAAAGTAGAGATGTTCTGGGTGTCATAGGGAGAGGAAGGCTAGGGACACCCCCAGGCAGCCTCCCCCTTCTTTCCCTGGAAAGGGGAGCATACCCTCAGGCACTCTGTTGAGCCCTAGGGTGAAAACCAGATCTCTGCATCAGTAAAGGGAACATTTGCTGAATAAGTCGTTCATTGCTTCCTCAGAAGGGAAGCAGTGAACTCTGGAGACCAGCAAGCAAGGGTTCCCCCGTACAGCCAGACCAACCTCAGTTCCATAGGCTATGGGGTGAGATGTCACAATAGTGTTCATCTGGACTTGACAACATCTCTCATTATAACCTTACAAACAAAATTAAGTTTCTATTTTATCTATTAATGATGGTGCCGTTAGGTCGATGTAACACTTTGAAGACCATCCCCAAAGGTTGTTGGTTAAAGAGCTTATGCAAACCTTGGTGGGATTTCTAATGGCCATGGAGTTCTTTCATCATCAGTTCCTTAGTGGCACTTTAATCAATAATGCTAACAATGCTGCCTTTTATTTGATACTCAATATTTGCCAGGCAAAGTGCTAAGCACTACATTTAATCCTAAAGGCAGATACTATTTTTATCACCATTTCATAGATAAGAAAACTGAGGCTCAAAGGGACAATTAGCTTGTTCAATATCACGTAACTAGTATGTAGGGAAGCCAAGACTTAAACCTGTGCCTAACGGATTCCGATAATTTTGCTATAGCCAGATCAAAACATTGATGACATTCTTATGACATGTAGCTTTCAGGCATGGCTAATGTATAAGATAATAAATTATTATTATTATTTTAAAATTTATTTATTCATTTTAGAAAGGACAGAGAGAGAGAGAAAGTGGGGAGGAGCAGGAAGCATCAACTCCCATATGTGCCTTGACCAGGCAAGCCTAGAGTTTTGAACCTGCAACCACAGCATTCCAGGTCGATGCTTTATCCACTGCGCCACCACAAGTCAGGCTCAGATAATAAATTATTATCCAAAAGATCAACAGTTCAAAATGATATACCAAATGATGAATGCTCACAGAATGAGTAAACTGAAGGTCCACAACCAAAACAAACCAGCAAAAACAACAGCAAAAGAACAACTGCACAAATAAGAGATAGGAGAGAGATGGGTTAACAGCAGTGTGTGTAGAAAAGCCTGCTGCACTGTTATTGCCTGGTGCTCTTTTGGAGGTGGCGGTGTGCAGGGCTGCCCTAGGAGCTGGTGGCCTCCTTGTAGAATGGGCGGGGAAGCCCGTGAGTTCCTGGACTCCTCTTAGCTATCCAGATCGTTTTCTGTGCATACATGTTTGGTTCTGAGGCAGGTGAAAAACCAGAACCTTGTGTCTGACCTTCTCAACCCCTGTCTGACCTTCCTTTTTCTACAATTCTTGGGGTCAGAGTTGGGCAGGTTTGAGAGCTTCCGTTTCATCCGTAGCACATCCTCCTTCTAACGTACTCTTCCTAGAGTAGCCAGCCTCGTGGTGTGACCATCCCAGGAAGGAGAGAGGGCCCCTCTGTGCTGAGGAAGAAGCTCTGTGATCTAGTGTTGATGGTAATGGGGGAGATGGCATGGCTTAAACATCCTTTTCTCTCTTGATAATGTCTGGTGTTCATGAATATTTTCTTGTTTGAAACTGAGAGGTCAAGGAAGTCAGCTGTGATCCATCTCCCTGTTCCAGGAAATATCTGTAATCTCCTTGGGACAATAAGCCTTGTAACTCAACAACTCAACCCCAAAGATGGAAGGCTGCAGGGGAGCCAGTAAAGGAGAGCATTAGGATGGATCAGTTTAATATTTTAAAACATTATCCATAAACCTATGTGCTAAGAGATGTCTGGAATAATAGCAACCAGATCTTAATCATGGTTACTTTGGGACTCAGGCGGTTTGGGTGAGGTGATTACTTTATCCTTTGTACTTTTGGTTTTAGCTTGGATTTAAAAAATAAGAAGTGATCGTCTAATAAAAAATGCCCTTAACAAATTGTTTTTCTTTAAAACACACATTTATCATTGTCATTTAAGCTTGAGTTGAACAATTTGGTTTGAACCCTTCCCTTCTGGAACTATCCCCTTCTGTCCCCCATCTCACTGTCCATAATCCAGCAGTCACTCACTCATTCATTGATTGGGCATCTACTGAGCTCCAGGCCATATGCCAGTTGTTAGGATACAGAAATGAATAAACGTCATATTTGCCTTTTAGGAAACCACAATTTAGTAGAGAATACTAGGCACACAGCTGTAGCCCATTCTGATAAGTATGGTTACAGGATTTTATGACTTTACATGACTCAATTTTACAGTACATCTTTATTAAGCATCCACATGTGAGCTAGACCCCAGGCTAGGCGCTAGGGACAAAAACACGTCATTTTCTCTGAAGATTTTTTTTTTCACCAGGAAGCTCTCAGGGTCAGCAAGACACCTCCCCTCCCCCACCCCCTACCCGCAGAATGTCTGCAGGACCCAACTTCACCCTAAACCTCCAGCCAGTCTGTCTACCTGCAGGAAACAGGAAAAGTTCTAAGAAGTCAGAAGTGACAAGTTCTGTGTCATAGATCAAAGGAAACACAGGTGGCAGGATGGGCAGCGTGGTCAGGTCTCTCCAGCCCCCAGGGAGGGAGGAAGTGACTCAGGCAAGGAGTCAGCATTCTTCCCTGCTCCCCAGGACATCTCCTCAGATTCCTGCTCCCCGCTCAGCAGACCGGCTGGCTTCCTCCTCCAGGGTCAGCGCTGCCTCCCGCCCACTGCGGTGCTGAGTTAACCGCCAGAGTGCTTGTTTCAAGGTAGATTGTTGAAAACTTGTTTCATTTCTCATTTCCATTTCCAGGCATGTCATTGACTGCTGAGTCATATTTGGCAGGCTCAGAATCTTTCTTCCCTGTTTTTCCATCTGGAAATATGGTTTATAAAGAGCTCTAAGGCATATTCGAAAAAGGTCTAAGCCTATAAAAAAGAATAGTGTCGTTTACCGAAAAGCTTTTACCTGTACATAGCTCAATTAAAACATGATCTTACTGCAATGAAAATATTTTGCCTGTTTTGTTCCGTGCGGGGGTAAAAGCTCTTTGAAAACAGGGACCCTTTTGTTTACTTCTTTTTCTTCCCAACACTCAGCAGAGTACAGCAGAATGAGGACAGATACACTCTGCTCAGTCCGCGAACCCAGTGGGAAGTCCATGCATGTTGATAAATGCCTGGAAGTCCACTTAATACCAAATTCAAAGGGTGAAAATAGAAAGGAGTTGAACACTATGGCAACGTCTTGTTGAACATCTTGTTGACACTGACATAGCAAGAGATAGGAAGATGATCACTTAATATTAATATTATGCTCTAGCCATAGCTATATGGCAATATGCCCAGTTCATCTATTTTAACTTAACAGTAATCAAGCTATTGTAAAACCCTTAATGCGGGCCTAACAAAGAGAAGATAATAAATAGTTGATGGTGATAAGAAGGAATTAGGATAAAATGAAAATAGGTACTATAAAGATAATCACCATAAAAGTTTTGCCTGAACTTAATTTTGTCATAAATATTTCAGGAATAGTTTTGGGCTTGGGTTATAAATATGACTTCTAAATTTATACTCTTGTAAAAATTTTTTTTAAAAAAACGAAATATATTGAAGGAAACCAATGAAAAGTATAGTCAATGTTTCTAACTTTGTATAGCTTTATTTGTAGCTTAAAAAAATCCACAGGAGACCAAAAGTGCCTTGAGAATTCATGTTTCCATTTGGAAGGCAGTTGTGCTCACCACTCCACCACTCCACCAATGCACATTATGCTTTGCTTTGTTCTTAACTCCAATTTTTTTTTTTTAAGTGAGAGGAGGGGAAATAATGAGACAGACTTCTGCATGCACTTAGGCCGGGGTCCACCCCACAATCCCATCTTGGGATGATGCTTGAATCAACTGAGTTATTTTTAGCACCTGAGGCTGATGTGCTGGAACCAACCAAGCTATCTTCAGTGCCCAGGGCCAACACTTGAACCAATTGGGCCACTGGCTTGGGAGGGGAAGAGGGAGAGAAGGGGGAGAAGAAGGGGGAGAGAAGCAGGTGTGCCCTGACTGGGAATCAAACCTGGGACATGGGCTCCCAGGACGTGTACACTGTCTCAGTGCTCTGTCCACTGAGTCAAACAACCAGGGCCTCCAAACATTTTATATAGAGTACAGGGCTTTACTTTTACTGCTGCTTCAGAAATATCACTGGTAAAGATAAATGAGAAGTGCCTCGTTATAAATAGGTTGTTAAATGTCTCTCCTATGTGAGATGGTTCCATTTCTCAGTGATCTATCTAATTTTTGTAGGAAGAACCGTAACAGCCTACTCTGAGTCGAGAGCTAAATTATAGACTGTGTGTGCAATATATGAGACAGATGTGCCATACCTAGACTCTAGTTTTAGAACCTGAAGAAATCACTCAACTGGACTGTAAAAATTCAAAGTCTATATATTTGTTTAATTTGCAGAGTTTTATACTCTGGTTTCCCTTCAGATTATATAAATCTTTTGCCTTTTAATTTACAGAATTTTAATTTTTTAACCTCATTATTATCAAATAAAACTCAGATTAAAAAAAAAACCATGCAAAAAAAAAACTATGCAAAACAAATGTATAGCTAGATGATGCCTGATGGTGATGGTGCAGTGGATAGAGTGTCAACCTGGGATGCTGAGATCCCAGGTTTAAAACCCAAGGTCGCCTGACCAGGTGGTGGTGCAGTGGATAGAGCGTTGGACTGGGATGTGGAAGGACCCAGGTTCGAGACCCCAAGGTCACCAGCTTGAGTGTGGACTCATCTGGCTTGAGCAAAAAACTCACCAGCTTGGACCCAGGATCGCTGGCTCCAGCAAGGGGTTACTCAGTCTGCTGAAGGCCCGCAGTCAAGGCACATATGAGAAAGCAATCAATGAACAACTAAGAAGTCGCAACAAGCAACGAAAAACTAATGATTGATGCTTCTCATCTCTCCATTCCTGTCTGTCTATCCCTCTCTCTGACTCTGTCTCTGTAAAAAACAAACAAACAAACAAACAAAAAAAAACCCAAGGTCACCAGCTTGAGTACAGGCTCATCTGGCTTGAGCATACAGTTGCTGTCTTGTGTGTGGGATCAGCAATATGATCCCCTGGTCACTGGCTTAAAGCCACAGGTTACTGGCTTGAGCTGAAAGGTCACTGGCTTGAAGCCCAAGGTTGCTGGCTTGAGCAAGGGGTCACTGGCTGGACTGGAGCCCCCTCGTCAAGGCACACATGAGAAGCAATCAATTAACAACTAAAATGACACAACTATGAGTTGATGATTCTCATCTCTCTCCCTTACTGTCTGTCTCTCTCCCTCCCCCTCCCTCTCCCTCTCTCTCTCTTGCTTAAAAAAAAAAAAAAGTATAGCTAAATGAATTACAATAAAGCTAACATTCTTAAAACCAACACCAAAGAAATAGAACTTGGTCAGGCTCATTTTTTTATTTTTATTTTTTTGTCATCTTCCCATCCCAAGTAACCACTATCCTGATTTGTAGCAGTGTGGTCTCTGGACCAGACATTTTATCACTACCTGAGAACTTAACTGTCACGTAAATTTAAATTCTTGGTCCCTAATCACAGACCTGCTAAATCAGAAACTCTAAGGGAAGGGCCTAGTGATCAATGTTTTGAAAAATCCTCCAGGTGATTCCGGTTTGTTTAAAGTTTGAGGACCATTGTTTTATGGTAATCACTTCCTTGTATTGCTTTATAGTTTTATCACCAAATTATGCATCTCTAAATACTGTAGTATTTTCTCATCTATTTTTTTTTTAGATTTAATGTGTCTTTTAAGTTCTTTCAATCTGAAGTTTTCCCATCCAGCCCTATCTTTCCCTTACAGTTTATCTGTTCTGTTAAAGAACCCAGGCTGCGTGACCTGTAAAGTTTTCCACAGTTTGACTTTGATGACTAATACACAATTTAAATTTGAATATGTGAATTTGCTGATTGAATGCATGGTGCAGTTCAACATATTCTTCTGCTATCTGTATTTCCTACAAATTGGCAGCTGGATCCAGAAGCTTAATTTGGCTTCAGTTTGATCTAGTTGGCAAGACTACAGGTGCCATACTATTCTTTCTTCAGGAGGTACATAATGTATAGTTATCTCTCTTTTGTGTTGGCAGAAGCTGTTAGTAATGTCTATATTCATTCATTCATTAGGGGTTGCAAAATTCTAAGTCTATCATTTCTTTGTCATTTATTAGCTGAAATACTTTTATAAAGAGATGTTTTCCTCTTCTAGTAAGCCAGTGGTACAATTTATATAAGAAGGTAATAAATGCTTCTTTTTTTGTTCCCCATTATTCTCTGAAGGTGAACAATTATTTTTAACATCATAATGATTCATGGATTTATATATTTTTAATAAGTTTCAATCCATTGCTGTTGTTATTATGATTGAAGTTCTTATCCCATCTTGGGCTTGTGGGTATCACTGAAATTGACTCCTAAGTCCTTCAGGGAGGACCCTAGAGGGTTTTGGTAACTTCCTTGCTAGCTGGAATGATTAGATGTTCAGGACCTTTTTGTACCTTTCCTATCCTGGATCCTCTTAGAGCAAAATGGTATTTCAAGGCCTGTCGGAGCATTAGCGGAGTCTGCTGGGAGAAACATTTTTTTATGCCTTTTCTTTCTTTTTTTTTTTTTTTTTTTGTATCTTTCTGAAGCTGGAAACGGGGAGAGACAGTCAGACAAACTCCCGCGTGCGCCCGACCGGGATCCACCCGGCACGCCCACCAGGGGCGATGCTCTGCCCCGACCAGAGCCACTCTAGCGCCTGGGGCAGAGGCCAAGGAGCCATCCCCAGCACCCGGGCCATCTTTGCTCCAATGGAGCCTTGGCTGCGGGAGGGGAAGAGAGAGACAGAGAGGAAGGGGGGGGGGCTGGAGAAGCAAATGGGCGCTTCTCCTGTGTGCCCTGGCCGGGAATCGAACCCAGGTCCTCCGCACGCTAGGCCGACGCTCTACCGCTGAGCCAACCGGCCAGGGCCTATGCCTTTTCAATGAATGGACAAAATTATAAAGTGTGTGTGTGTGTGTGTGTGTGTGTGTGTGTGTGTGTGTGTGTGTGTGGTAGTTATCTAGTACTATGTAACAAATTATCCCAAAACATGGCTGTTTAAAACAATAAACATTTATTATTTCAAACAGTTACTGTGGATCAGGAATCCAAGAATGGTTTTGCTGGGTGGTTGTGATTCGGGTCTCTCACGGACTGTAAACAAGACCTTGGCCAGAGCTGCAGCCATCTGAAGGCTTGCCTGCACGATCCGCTCCCCAGACAGTGCCCTCTAAATCTGGCAAGTTGGTTCTGGCTGTTGGCAGGAGGCCTCGGTTCCTACCTACCAGGACCACTCCAGAGGCTGCTTAAATGTCCTTATGATGTGATAGCTGGATTCCCCCAGAGCAAGTGATCCCAGAGAACAAGGCAGGAACTACAATGTCTTTTATGATCAACCTTGGAAGTCAGACGGTGCTATTCCTACTGGCTGCACAGGTCAGGCAAGGAGTGGAGACTACACGAGGCCGTGACCCTCCAGAGAACAGAATCACTGGGGACCATCCTGGAGGTTGGTTGGTATTTAAAGATAAAATACCTCATACCTTTATACCGATACTTCCATTTTACAGGTGGAACTCAGGGTTCTTAATTCTATATTATATCTTCTTTCTTTCATACTGAGAATCCTAGCAATTAGACTATCTCATAATTACTCATTTGTTTCTAGGTTAGTTCAGGTCTTGCAAGAGGCAAACACCAAGACGGGATCAGACGTGCAAGAGATTTTGGAGGGGAACCACTTCAAATAGTAAAGGGAAGGACACAAGGTAGCAGTCTGCAGAACACAATGGCAAGTCTTAACGCCTGTGAGAGGGATGGGGAAGGGAAGGAGGACTGGCAGGAAGAGCCTCAGACTGCTGCTGGGTTCTAAGGAAGTTTTGGCCAGGCAAACGGGGAGCCCTCTAGCCAAAACGGCCACTTGTAGGTGCCCCGCAGGAACAAGCCTGCACTAATGTACCCCCATCATGCTCATTCATTGTCTGGGAGCAGCCCTGGGGGACATGTCCTCAGTGCAAACACAGCGAGT
The DNA here is from genome assembly GCF_036850995.1 of Saccopteryx leptura. Lineage (NCBI taxonomy): Eukaryota > Metazoa > Chordata > Mammalia > Chiroptera > Emballonuridae > Saccopteryx > Saccopteryx leptura. The sequence continues at coordinate 30,020,844 of NC_089508.1, read as the reverse complement.
GATCTAGAACAGTGGTCCCCAACCTTTTTTGGGCCACGGACCGATTTAATGTCAGAAAATATTTTCACTGATTGGCCTTTAGGGTGGAATGGATAAATGTATCATGTGACCGAGACAAGCATCAAGAGTGAGTCTTAGACGGATGTAACAGAGGGAATCTGGTCATTTTTTAAAAATAAAACATCGTTCAGATTTAAATATAAATAAAACGGAAATAATGTAAGTTATTTATTCTTTCTCTGCAGACCAGTACCAAATGGCCCACGGACGAGTACCGGTCCACGGCCCGGGGGTTGGGGACCACTGATCTAGAAGACAGATGCTGGGACTCAGACAACTGTGGGACATTCTGGAAAGCTACAGCTTCGTCTGACAGTATACACAGCAGACTCAGGGTAACACACCAGTGCTCTCACCACCATTATGATCACTGAAGAGAGTTACATCACTTTTGTACCTGTGCTCTCCATAACCCTTCTTGTAAAAATACTATGATATATATGATTCAGAATATAGTCATACATAAATAACAACGGGGATATGTTCCGAGAAATGCATCATTAGGTGATTTTGTTGTGTGAACATCATAGCATGTATTTACACAAACCTAGATAGGAGAGCCTACTGCACACTTAGGCTATGTGGTACATCACTGTGGCATATGCTGTCTGTTGTTGACCAACACTGTTCCGCGGCGCGTGGCTGCATAGTTATTGTACACCACATTCTCCCCTCTCAGCCCTCTCATTTAAGACGTTCACATTCCACGGAGCCTCTGCCAGGCTGAAGGTACACACATCATCCTCTCCCTTCCCTGTCTCCTCTGTCTTTACCATAATCAGTTCAACTTACCTTCACTTCAGTGTATTCTTTTGAATTTGAGAAAGGAACTGAAATTCTGATTGTAGCACACACAGTTCGGTGAGTTATATTACTTTAAGTAAAGTGTACAGGCCTATGACATTTGGTCCTCCACGTGACCTCCAAGCTCAAACTAGATGATTGGGTGCTGATCTAATGGCTCAGTAGGCGGACACATGACCTGTACCCATCTTCCCATGCTATACACAACTCATACCCCCAGGGCCAAAGCAGGGGTATAAAATCTAGGTGATTTTTTTTTTAATAGCTAAAACAGATCTCGAGGAAGATGTGCTTTTGCGCAGGCTCCTTCTATGAGCCTCAGATGTCGGAGAGTGAGTGGGGTCTGGTGCAGAGTGTGTGGCTCAGGCCTGCTGCTGTTGGAGGCCCTTCAGCTGAAAAGTTTGAGAAGCACTGATCTATATATAGCTTAGGGAGAAATTTTCACCTTCTTAAAACACAATTTAAATAACAATAAGGGAAGATTTATAAAGCAGCTGGCACAGCAAACAATTATTCCAGGAGCACAGGTTTCAGTCTGGGTTTTGTGTCTCCCTCCCCTTTCAAATTCCTGGCTCCAGAGTTTTCACAATTCGAAATGGCTCTGTAAATCAGTTAAGTAAACAGAGACAAATCCAGGCAAACTCAACATGCATGGAGAGAATCCCATTAAGATTCCCAAGATGAGGGCTCTCTGTGAGAAAGTGCCACTGAACCTTTTTGAGAGTTCACCCTTGGATGAATGTGTGGAGAGGTTATGAAGGATCTCTTTGGCCTTCGTATCAGGACTGATGAATGTTTTTCTCTCCTGTCTTTGTTCTTTCCCCCAAACTGAATGATGCTGGCCTTCCATATGCTGGTGGTCTGGTTCAGGGTGCTGACCAGGCTGCTATGGAGTCTACTTTGGGGAGTCTTGCTGGGTAGGTCACTGTCCCTTGGCATGGGGACAGTAACTACCCAGGCAGAGAAATTCATTTCCAGTGCAACCATGTCCAGTCCTGGTCTAAATCCCACTTTACCTCTTAGATTTAAGAAGAAGGATAAAAAAAGCAAATGGGTTTCTCTGGCTTTGGCTCTTGATTTCTCTCCAGGGCTAAATTCTCCCCTCTCAAAACAATCACCTCCCACCTGCCAAAAAATAAAATAAAATAAAAATAAAAATGTGGTGCTAAAAAAAAAATCAAACCTGTAAAACAGAACAGGGGCTGATTATTTTCATTACAAGAAGATTTTTCCTTTTAAAGAGCATTTGCCGCCCTGGCCGGTTGGCTCAGTGGTAGAGCGTCGGCCTGGCGTGCGGAAGTCCCGGGTTCGATTCCCGGCCAGGGCACACAGGAGAAGCGCCCATCTGCTTCTCCACCCCTCCCCCTTTCTTTCCTCTCTGTCTCTCTCTTCCCCTCCCGCAGCCGAGGCTCCATTGGAGCAAAGATGGCCCGGGCGCTGGGGATGGCTCCTTGGCCTCTGCCCCAGGCGCTAGAGTGGCTCTGGTCGCAACAGAGTGATGCCCCGGAGGGGCAGAGCATCGCCCCCTGGTGGGCAGAGCATCGCCCCCTGGTGGGCGTGCCGGGTGGATCCCGGTCGGACGCATGCGGGAGTCTGTCTGACTGTCTCTCCCATTTCCAGCTTCAGAAAAATACAAAATTAAAAAATTAAAGAGCATTTGCCAACAGATTTTCTTGTTTTAAAAATAACCAATTCCCAGGGCATATTTAAAAGGAGATATGATTGACAATGTCATGACTTATGTAGAAATTTTTTGGTAACACATCCTATACATGTCCCTGGGGTGGCCTTACCAGATAAGGACAACGGAAATCCAGGTGAACCGAGGTTGCATTAAAATAGTATTTCTAGAGTCACAGTGGAGAAATCATCTTTGAACATCCAATGCTTGACTCAAATGCTATAAAACCAGGTTGTACCCTAGTCTTTTCCCCTTCAACCAACACTTATTTAATTCAATTCGATTTACAGTTGCAGACTACTGTAGGACTTAAGGGTATCAACCCTAGATGTTGACTGCCTGGGTTTCAGTCCCATCTGTACCCCTTACTATGTCTGTGACTTAGAGAGACTTTCTGAACTGTTTTGAGCCTCTATATTTTTCATCTGGAAAATGGTTGACATGAGATTAAATGTGATAACATATTAAATGAGGTAATATAAGTACAACCCAATCTGCCTCACATACACTCAGTTATTAATAACTGTTAGACGAGCAGGGTGCCACTCCACAGGCCCAGCAGATAGGAGGACAGATGTCCTGCTCTACTCTGATTACACAATCCATGAACCAAGAGTAGGCTCAATGTGCAGCTTCTCCTAATATCTAATTAGCACCGAGAGAACAATTCTATATTAGTTAGACCACACACCAAACTGCTGTCTTCAGCTGATATTTCTTTAGAGTTCAAATACTCATGACTGTACAATGCACTCAAGCCATCAATTTCTGCAGAGCCCAAAGAGCCAACTGCACCCTCACTTCCCCTCCATCCCTGACAGATACCATAATGAAGTGAACACGTTTCCCATTGAGTCTGGATGAAATCTCAGAACCTTTTCCAGCACAGTGTCCACAGCCACTACAAATCAATCAGAGTTGGCATGCCCGGTCAAGGGATGGTACTCTGAGGTCTCAAGTAAGCATTCATTCAATTATACTTAAACTAGAAAGCCCAGCGGTCATACAAAATGACCGCTGTTCTAGATATTATAAATTGTAATTAAAATGATTTGTGCAAAGGTGTCTGCTAATTCAAACTGAATTACCCAGGGCAGGCGGCGAGAATGCCCCTTTGCTTAGTGCCCCACGGGGTTTCCCCCTTCTACTTGCTTAATTGCTTAAAGTAGAGTGCAATGAAGGAAACCACTGGCGGTACATTTCTTAAGAACCACCACTAGCTCAATAAATAAAGGTGATTTAAATAATAAAATGTTAATTCACATGTCAAAGATCTCTTTGTACACAACATTTCTTGTGTAGATCTTTCCATCATTTTTAAGCTCGCCTTGCAGAGGACCATCAATTATTTTTAATTTTACATCCGTTCTTTCTCGAACTCTTGAACAGGCAACATAAAGTTGACCGTGTCCAAATGCAAGCTCAGGTAAAAAAAATGCCAACACGCTTAAGCGTTTGGCCCTGAGACTTATTGATGGTCATAGCAAAGGCAAGTTTTACAGGATATTGTCTACGTCTCAATTGAAATGGCAACCCTGTTTGAGATGGAGCCAAATCAATTCTTTTGCGTTTCGGTCAGCATTACTTTGTCGTTTTTTTGCATTTCTCTCCTGCCTTTGTTCAAGGGACTCATTTTGTCGAGACAGGCTTTTTTGTCTTGCATCTGAGGCAAGTCTTGTTTCTCTATGCTCATCAGTCTCATTTTGCAGAGAAAGACGCATTTGCTCTGCAACTGAAGCAAGCCTTGTCTTTCTCTGCTCAGTGGTTTCTTTTTGTTGAGAAAGCCGTTTTTGTGCAGCTTTAGCTCCTTTTCTCTCCTCTTCAGTGCTGTATTTTCTAGGAGGCATTCTTAAAAGAAATTACATTAAGACGTAGTAGTTTTTATGTAAAACAGATTATTGCCAATGCAAACAAATGTTCACCTTCCCCCTGACCCACTCAATTTGCGTTCAGCCGTGGCAACTTCACCCCATTGGCTAGTACAGTTATGCAAGCAACCAATAAGCTATCGGCGACAAACAGACACTTAAGCCGCATATAATAAAGATTTTCCTGAAGGAAAGTTGTGGCTCTACCTTAAGAGGTCAGTAGACCCTCAGGACAGTAAGAAAATAGGTTGGATTTCTGAACTTTTATAATCAAATATCATCCCTGATATAGGCATACCCAGTAACCACAGTATACAAACTTTCCCCTAGTAAGCAACATAGGCACGATGTCTGTAGTGCTTTTTGCTGGTCAACTCAACCTTGATGTCATTGCCATTCAAATCTTCATATTAAATACTCAATTGACAGAGTATGAAAGTCACATGTGATCTACCTATTTATTTTTCATTTTTCTAATAAGTTACATTTTGTAAAAAGCTAGATGACAAAAAATTTGTATACCAGGAAATGATTAACTTCCTTTGGGCAGTCCCCTTAAAAAAATAAACCAAAAATTGTCTTTTGTAAAAAGACTTTCAGATGACTTTCAATAGGCTATATATACAATAAACCAATTTAAAAAAACCCAGAATATCAAAAGCTTTGTAGAATTATGCAAAAGTACCAGGACTCTAGGAAAATGTGGTTATTGTAATTATTCTTAGCCCTGAGCTATGGAAAATATTGTAGGTTAAATAATTCTCATTATTTTGGTAAAAGAAAGTATTTTCACTTTTCAGATGAGATATTTTCCTGGAATATAGATATCAGGATTCATATACGATGCTATCATATTTGCTCATTTATTCTATAAGTCTTCTGACTTCATGCTTTTACTTCTTTTATCTGAAAGCTTAGTTATAAAAAATTCAGTGTAGATTGGCCGTATAGCACAAGATCAACCCATATTCAGACTTGTCCTGTTTTATCACTGTTCGATTATTGTTATGGTTTATTATTCAATGTATGGAACTTTCAAAAGTTTTTCTTAAAAACAAAACTTCATTTATCTTTGACCATATTGTCTAATAAATTAAAGTTGCCTTGCTGCAAATCTTCATGGAATGAGGTTACTTCCTTAATAGCATTTCTGACAGATGGCTATTGCTGTTAGTAACAGCAGTTGACATCCTAGGAATTTAAATATTCAAAGCAATTCAACAAGAATTTATTTAGTAATCTATTTATGTGTCATAAACAATGTGACTTGAGCGTCAAGGCATGCTGGGAGTTCCCAGCTAGGAAGAGGATTTGAGCTAAAGCCAGCCAAGACCAAAACTCAATTCAGGCCCAAGTCCAAATTCAAGAAGACTGAATTGGAAAGGTACAATGGGGCATGAAGCAGATACTCATGAGCAACAAACAGCTCTGGTTCGTAAGGGTCAAGTCTAAGTCCAAGATCGGGGATATCTGTTGAGATTGCTGAAGGTTATAACTGGTTGCAGGGTTCCGAAAAAGAGATTGGCAAGAATTTGCTGAATTCATGGCTTCTGTTTGCAGCTGGATTTCAGTTCCAGCAGGAAACTGGAATAGATACCAACATGCTAGTGAGGGAGGCTGTAACTGGACTTATATACTGCTGCCCAAAGATTAATTTCATCCCCAAACAAGTTAGACATTGGCTCTAGGGCCACAGATGATTTTCATACTCCACTATGGCAGATACTGTTATATGCCTCTCTGGTATCCAAGACCTTTTCCTTCCTTCCTTCCTTCCTTCCTTCCTTCCTTCCTTCCTTCCTTCCTTCCTTCCTTCCTTCCTTCCTTCCTTCCTTCCTTCCCTCCCTCCCTCCCTCTCTTCCTCCTCTCCCTCCCTCCCTCCCTTCTTTCCTTCCTTCCTTCCTTCCCTCCCTCCCTCCCTCCCTCCTTTCCTTCCTTCCTTCCTTCCTTCCTTCCTTCCTTCCTTCCTTCCTTCCTTCCTTCCTTCCTTCCTTCCTTCCTTCCTTCCTTCCCTCCCTCCCTTCCCTCCCTTCCTTGTTTTTGGGCAGCAATGTGCCCAGCCCTAGGCTATGGATTATGAGAGGTCTAAACTAGTCATAGCAGCCACGTCCTCCTGCTTCCTAGCAGTCATGTTAGCCCCTTGCAGCAGTAAGTACCATGTGATCCAAGTGTAGCCAATGACAGAGGGGAAGTTTGCTGAAGATGCCTTTGGGAAGATTTGTTGTTCTTTTAAAAGGAACACAACAGGCATAGACCTTCACTTTTTTTTTCCTTGACTTGCCTGCACTTGTAACTGGGAAGAAAAGGCTGAGGGAATTGAAGAGACACTAGCCCTGACATCATTGGGCCACTAAAATAAGGACAGCAGCCATTTTTGTCTTGTCTGCTGTTATATAAGAATTACAAGCCCCTTTGTTTAAGTGATTGATAGAAATTCCATCGTTCAAAATGGAAAGCATTCCTGATACCCCAGTCATAATGGAGATGGAGATCCTAAGCACGATTACATTCAGAAACGGGCTGAGCGCACTTGTGGCAGAAGATGGGAACCAACCGACATCCCTGCTTGGGGCTGAGGGCCGTGGAAAGGGGAGTGGCAATGATCTTGGCTTAAGAGCTTAGGAATTTTGTTTGGCAGCCCAGACTGATGACACAGGCTAATCAAATCCTACCTGAACGATTTGCTTTCACATAGAAGACCTGTTTTAAGATTATATTATTTAAAATAAGCCTAATATAGTCAAGACATTGGAAAGTATGTCATGGAAGAAATGGTTGAAGTAAGAGAATTCTAGCAACAAGGATGTTAGTGTACGAAAGGCGTTCCCACAGTAGGTGAAGCATTCTATGTACTTCACCTTTTTTATGTTAGGCAGCAGTTTAGTCTCTAGACCAGCGGTTCTCAACCTGTGGGTCGTGACCCCGGCGAGGTTTGAACGACCAAAACACAGGGGTCGCCTAAAGCCATCGGAAATAAATATTTTATTTAAAATATTTATGTATTTAAAATTTGTATGTATTTTCCGATGGCTTAAGGCGACCCCTGTGTTTTGGTCGTTCGACCCTCGCCGGGGTCGCGACCCACAGGTTGAGAACCACTGCTCTAGACTGAGTCATATATAGCTAGTCACATTCTGAGTTCCAGTCCCTATTAGCTATATGATTTTGACAAAGCTGTTAAAATGTACTGTCTCTCTGATGTAAAATATGGTGAAAAGAGTTGATAACTAAGTATTATAATAATATCATTGAAATTTGCTAAGAGAGCAGAACTTAAATGCACTCAAAAAACCAAAAAACCTCACTACCTCTCAGTTTTCTCATCCTTAAAATGATACCTACCTCATAGATACATATAAAAAAATAAATAAGATAATTCATGTAATGTATTTAATTAACCCTTTGAGTAGTACGAACGTTCATGTACGTCCTCATGCCTCCTGACCATCCAGAGTATGATCAATTTATTTTAAAAATGTGTAAGACCTGTTCACAGTGGCCAAGACATGGAAACAACCAAAAAGCCCTTCAATAGAAGATTGGATAAAGAAGATGTGGCACATATACACTATGGAATACTACTCAGCCATAAGAAATGATGACATTAGATCATTTACAGCAAAATGGTGGGATCTTGATAACATTATACGGAGTGAAATAACTAAATCAGAAAAAAACAAGAACTACATGATGCCATACATTGGTGGAACATAAAAACGAGACTAAGAGACATGGACAAGAGTGTGGTGGTTACCAGGGGTGGGGGGAGGGAGGACGCAGGAGGGAGGGAGGGAGAGAGTTAGGGGGAGGGGGAGGGGCACAGAGAAAACTAGATAGAGGGTGATGGAGGACAATCTGACTCTGGGCGAGGGGTATGCAACATAATTTAATGACAAGATAACCTAGACATGTTTTCTTTGAATATATGTACCCTGAATTATTAATGTCATCCCATTAACATTAATAAAAATTTATAAAAAAACAAAACAAAACAAAAAAAAATGTGTAAGGCAACATTAAAAAAAGGCAAATGTATGTTCTTGTTTTCATAAATTGGTTATCAAACAAACATGATTTTAAGTAAATAAAACTGTAACTGTAACTAATTTCATTTAAAAAACCTCACTCCTGGGGGTCAGCGAGCATGAAAAAAATTCACTACTCAAAGGGGTAAATGCCTGGAGCACAGTAAATATTCAATAAATGTTATCAGTATTGTTTTGAGAAGTTAAGCAAATGGACTCTGGGGTCAGAATACCTGAATTCCTATCCTAAATTTATCATTTTTTGTCCATATAACATTGATTAAGTCTCAGTTTCCTCATTTGTAAAGTGGGGGTAATGAGAATACCATGCTCAAAGGATGATTGTAAAAATTAAATCAAATAGTGTAATTGAAGCTCTTGGCACAGGTAAGTATGCTGGTTTTTATTATTTTTTTATTATTAGCTCAAATTTTATATTGAGCAATATAAAATGTATAGGATTGACTTCTTATTCTCAAAATTTTTATTATTTTAGTTTCTAAAAATTGATGAGAGAATTTAAAAAATTATATGTATATATGTACAAGAAAGATCAGGGAGAGAAATAATCAGCTGAGGATGAAGTGTTAAAGGAAACACCGTGGAGGAAGTTGTACTTAAGTGCTGGGTAGAGTGAGAATACTGGTGATAATGGTGAGGGGACAGGGGATTATCATTATCTTCCCTGTTCAAAAGACTACTTCATGCATATTTTTTATTCTTCCTTCTCCTAGCTTCATATTCTTGGAGTAAACTGAATATTTTAATAATGTGATTTAGAGAAACATAGCATGTGAAATAGTTTACCCCTTATTTCATCACTGCTCATCTAAGCAAATCCAGTGATGTTTGAGAATCATTGTACAATACACAGTTCAGGCCCTGGCCGGTTGGCTCAGCAGTAGAGCGTCAGCCTGGCATGCGGGGGACCCGGGTTCGATTCCTGGCCAGGGCACATAGGAGAAGTGCCCATTTGCTTCTCCACCCCCCCTCCTTCCTCTCTGTCTCTCTCTTCCCCTCCCGCAGCCGAGGTTCCATTGGAGCAAAGATGGCCTAGGCACTGGGGATGGCTCCTTGGCCTCTGCCCCAGGTGCTAGAGTGGCTCTGGTCGCAGCAAAGCGACGCCCCGGAGGGGCAGAGCATTGCCCCCTGGTGGGCAGAGCATCGCCCCTGGTGGGCGTGCCGGGTGGATCCCGGTCAGGCGCATGCGGGAGTCTGTCTGACTGTCTATACCCGTTTCCAGCTTCAGAAAAAACAAAACAAAACACAGTTCAGATCACATCTAAACCAAGAAATATATAAGAACTAGAAGTCAGTGCATACCAAGAACCAGTAGGCTTATATTTGATCTCATATATAAGTTATGCTTAACAGTGATGACAACAGAGATAGATATATTGTGCAGGTGCTATTTTTTTTTTTTCTGTGAAATATGGATTATGCTTGTGGAAAAGAATCTATCAAGAGCTCTTTGAGGCAAACAAAGAAATTTCTACTTCTAGTATGGGTAATACTGGCTTCAGTAGAGGACTCATATCTCTTTCAACTTGGCCATGCCTATGTTGCTAACCCCCTCTCCCAACATTCTTCAATCACCCATAGACACCGGTACTGGGCTAGACGCAAGGTCTCCCGAATGTGTCCTGGTCCCATGCTTTGCTCATTATCAGCAGCCAGTGCCTGCCACCGAGTAGGCACACAAACACCACCGGCCGGAACCACATCTGTTTCTTACATGTGCTGTTTTGCCAGTCTGGAATCTTCTTCAACATCTCGAATTAGCTAAAACTTATATATCCTACAAAAGGCTTTTTCCACAAGGTGGGTCCTCACTGATCTCTCTCTTGTCTAAACAACAGCAGTTGTCTTCTATATCCCTTTTGGGAAAATGTGTGCCTTCCAAATACTGGATGACTGGAGCCACTTCTTTAGTCCCAACCAACTTCTTATGTTTTCCTTTCCCTTTTCCAGTATGACCCGCATGTTCCAGGTGTAAGAACAACATGGGCTAAGGCCAGAGTCCCAAAATAAGGCATTCAGGGGACAGTTTGCAGGTCAGAGATTTGATGGCTGTGTCCTCTCAGGAAACATCCCTAAAAAGCAGAGTCTAAACCAGTTTCTCTATAGTCAAAATCTTTACCATAGTTTTGTTTTATAAATACAATATCCTATTTTGGTCTGACTGTATTATTCCACCTCTTACTAGAAATCTCAAACGTCAGCCAACTGTGACATGTCAGTCTATTAAGCTAAGTGGCTTCATGCCTAACAGCTCTGCTTTAGGGTGAAGCAGCATCCTCGATGCAAGGCTGCTGAACTGGCAACATCAGCTTCTCTCTTCTTACAAGATGATGCTCTGCCTTTCCTCTATAATCCTAACGGTTTGTTACAAGAGTAAGCCTTTTCTGATGGGTGATTGACAGATTTGCCAAGAGTGATAACCAGCCTAACCACTTGCCTTACAGATGAGAACTGAAGTCCTTTGGAACTTATTCCACTATCACTGAGCTTAGACTACAATTTCTTCTTGGCATGCCCAGGATCTATTCCTCAAAGACGTTATCTCTGCCATTTTTTCCCTTTTAGTCCTTCAAGCTTCAGTTCCACATCACAGTTTATTTGTATGCCAAGTATTATTAGATAAACATTTGAATTATGGGCAACTGGAGATGATTAGACAGTGGATATTTTTTTCTCTTTTACCTTTAAAATTATCTCCTTCTAAAATTCATTCCTGATTTCACTGATTTATAGTTTCAGAGAGTTCCTGAAAGACTGTGAGTAGGAACTATATACCACATCAACTTCTCCTCTAGGCTGTGAGCTTGTTAGTGGCAGGGAGCAAGTTAACTTTCCTCCAGAGTCTTACACTGGGCCTGGCCTTGCTACATGTTCTACAGTCGCATGGTAAAAAATCTCTGTGATGGGTTAAAGATGGCCACATGTTCTTACTATTCCTCTCTCTTGCTGCACAGGAAGGGATGCAATTGCTTGATCAATAGAATATTGTAGAAGTGACATTGTGGCAATTCCGGGCCCAGGTCCTAATGAACTAGTGATTTCTACTTCCTGTGCCTTGAACACTCCGGAAGCTCTGCTGGGTAAGATGACTACCCTGAGACTACTTTGCTGAAGAAGCCAGTTGGCATTCCCGGCAAAGTTCAGCTTTCCACCCATTCCTATCAAGGTACAGACTTGTGAGTAAAGACTCTGGACTGGATATCGCTGAGAACAGAAGGATTGACTGGCTGGGCTCTGCCTGAATGCTGTGAGCCACAAAATCGTGGGATTACAATAAAATGGCTGTTGCTTTAAGCCTCTAAGTTTTAGGGTAATTTATTAATACAATGATAAAGAATCAGAACACCATCCTGGGGGAGGCTTTGTGTATATTATTCAGAATCATAGAGATCAACTTATGTACTTACAGCTATTGTATTATGTATTGTTTGCCTGGCTAGACTGGTATGGTTCACATGTAAGAAAAGTTGGGCTAATGCACTACAGATGCCGATGGCCCGATAAATGTTGTTTCTCACCTTGTGTACTCCTGGATGATGTAGGCCAAAGAACCAGACCAACCTCACGACACAGAGATTTCAAATAGGATTATGTCTGGCCCTTGGAGCACAAGCAGATTGGGTCATCATAGTTCTTTCTTCTGATTATTGGAAGAGTTAACCAGTTAACCACTGAATAGAAATAACATTTCCAATAGAATGGGATTAGATGGAAATTAAATAGAAGACTCAAAGACTATATACATGTTGATGATAGAGTGATGACCACTGGACTAAACGAATATGACAACAGAAGGCAAATACCTTTCCATTCTCATCCTAATGATAGGTCCAGAAAAATATGGTTGCAAAAATCACACTGGGAATGAGATGAAAAATAAAATCAGTTTGAGCAGAGAAGGAGGAAGGTCTAATCATTCTGTGTGTACTTGGAATTTCTGGTTCAAGTAACTGGAAAACATCCTATGGCATTTAAAATTTTTCTGAAAACAAGTGAAGGGAATAATTCAAGAATAAAATAATGAAAAGATAATGGTTTAATAAAAAAAAAAAACCCGCCCTGGCCGGTTGGCTCAGCGGTAGAGCGTCGGCCTGGCGTGCGGGGAACCCAGGTTTGATTCCCGGCCAGGGCACATAGGAGAAGCGCCCATTTGCTTCTCCACCCCCACCCCCTCCTTCCTCTCTGTCTCTCTCTTCCCCTCCCGCAGCCAAGGCTCCATTGGAGCAAAGATGGCCCGGGCGCTGGGGATGGCTCCTTGGCCTCTGCCCCAGGCGCTAGAGTGGCTCTGGTCGCAACAGAGCGACGCCCCGGAGGGGCAGAGCATCGCCCCCTGGTGGGCAGAGCGTCGCCCCTGGTGGGTGTGCGGGGTGGATCCCGGTCGGGCGCATGCGGGAGTCTGTCTGACTGTCTCTCCCCGTTTCTAGCTTCAGAAAAAAAAAAAAAAAACCTTCGGTGAGGGGGTGTTAAGAAAACTCAGTTTCAGTCCCAACACCTTGAAAGTGATCTGACTTGTTCTTAATTTTGTTTCTTATTGTAAAATAATACCTTAATAGAAATTTAATAGAAATTATGTGGGTTGAATTATAGGAGAGGAGACAGAAAGTGGCTTAGAAAAAAAAAGACATAGTGTATGATTAATAAATAATGAGAACTTTAGAATAGAAACTCTTCCTTTTCAAACAAACAACTTCTTTTATAAAAATTAAGATAAACAAATCACCCTTTCACTATTACATAAATGCTGATTATTAAGTTTATATAAAAAAATTAACTCTGAGTAGATAATGAAAGGTAACTGAATGAATTAGCGAGACATATAAACAGCAACATCGTCTAAGAAGAATTTAAGCCTAGACAGTTTCTGTTGCATCTTGAGCTGGGTGTCAATACCTCACAATGCACAGGCTCTGTCATAAAGATAAGATCAACTGGTGGCCAAATAGCCCCTCTGGGGACTGAGGACATGAAGAAGCCTATGAGGTGGCTATGGTGACACTGGCTGAGAGCAGCTGTCCTGGGCCATCACAAGGGACTGCATAGTTTGGTAGTTAGCTGCTGTCACCAAGGGAACACATACTCAAAAGGAGAAGCCATTTCTTTGCCCAGTAGGCAGGACCAGTGCTTCTCAAGCTGTGCTCTGAGAACCCCTGAGGCACAGCCTCACTAACCATGTCCACTAAAGGGCTCACTAAGCTTGTCCAATCCTGGGACCCACTCCCGACCAACTAAATCAGAATCTCTGCACAGGGAGCCCAGGAATCTGCATTTTACAGGCACACTGGAGGTTTTCACCATGCATCCCACAGTTTAAGGACTTCTGCTCTGTGCCCCATTACATGTTTCCCTCCAACATCAGTTCCCTTGTTCACCGTGTCCCCTCCAGGAACGCCCTAGTCCCCTCTGCCTTCTTCACTATTCACTCAGGCCAAGATCCGTGGGCTTCGCAGAGCCAGACTTCCCCATCTCTTTTTCATAGCCTCTAATTATGCTTCTCAATCCTGTCTTATTTTGTAGCCTCTTTCATGTGTATAGTAAATCCCCCCCTCATGGCTTAATTCCATTAATTCCTGCCCAGGGGAGATAGATCCCTCTTTAAATGTTTCCCCTCTCAGAGTAGGCTTGTTTCTTAGCCATCTTTTATTTTGAATAAGTGCTCTTATTTCTTCTCTTCCAAGGCAGAAGAAAGGGCAGTGCCTACACTCCACATCCAACACTGCACTGGGCTTCATTGACTGGATCTAAAAAAGTACAGGATTTCTTCTATCACTAGTGACTGTTTGGGAGGCTTTTTTTGTTTTTTGTGGGGTTTTTTTTTACAGAGACAGAGAGAGAGTCAGAGAGAGGGATAGACAGGGACAGACAGACAGAAACGGAGAGAGATGAGAAGCATCAATCATTAGTTTTTCGTTGAGCATTGCGACATCTTAGTTGTTCATTGATTGCTTTCTCATATGTGCCTTGACCACGTGCCTTCAGCAGACCGAGTAACCCCTCGCTTGAGCCAGAGACCTTGGGTCCAAGCTGGTGAGCTTCTTTTGCTCACACCAGGTGAGCCTGTGCTCAAGCTGGCGACCTCGGGGTCTCGAACCTGGGTCCTCAGCATCCCAGTCCGACGCTCTATCCACTGCGCCACCACCTGGTCAGGCCTTTGTTTGTTTTTTAATATTAACACCCTCAGCATCAAAATCTATTTTATCTGAAGACTTAATGTTTCTTAATGTTCCTCAAATACATGATAATCTTCTTAAGGGCTAAAACCTAGTTTTGTGCCTCTTATGTAACTCCTCCACCCTACACATTTCTTGTTTTCTGCTGTTCCTCATCTCTGGGAACTGCCACCCCCACAGAATTCTCATGGGTCCTCTATGTCATTTTATGTAACACGGCCAGGACTCCTGGACACAGCTGATTGGGCTAGAGGCAGACAACCGGTCAGCCAGGTCCATTTCTCTCCAGGTATTTTGTAAACCTTGAAGATGTTTGAGTTCAGAATGAATCCAGGAGGTATTTTTCCTACGTGGACCAAAAAAGTCAAAGAAAGCATTCTACAGAGAGAGAGAAGGGTGCTCTAGAGGCAGTTGTAGGGAGAGGGGCACGTGAGTGATGGAGAGAGTTTAAGGGGCATGACATTTCTATCTCTGGGAATCTATTGAAACTCAGAATATTCAGAATAAAGTCCTGTTTTGTGTAAGCTACTTCTGAAGGCCTCAAGGAAGTTTGGAAAGAATGAGAACAAGAGAAAGGTAGGTGTGGAAGGCTGTTAGGTAGACAATCCACAGAGTCTAACAAAACATGTTATCTCACTTAATCTTCAAAATAATCATGTGTTTTAAAAATCTATTATTATTACATCAACCCAGGCTAGGGGGATTTGAATGAACCCTACAAGCCAGTCCTGCCTCTTTGAGTTGTCCCCATCTACAGTTCTTGGCAGGGACTGTGATTTGTGCTGCCCTCTAGAGGAAGTATGAAACAAGCAACAAGTAACTACCCAGCAGCCCAGGGATCTAGTAAGCAGCTGGGAGCCAAACCTGTAGAGGTGGGAGCAACTGGGTGCAGCAGTCCTGAGACTTCCACTGCAGCCCAAGTAGCTAGTACGGGCTGGCTCTGCCACAAGCAGTGATTGAAGTCCACTCCAGCAGCGCCAGCCACAGACACCAAGAGATCACAAGGAGGTGACCTGGAATTGTTCAGGCGTCTCCACCCCTCTCCACCCTACCAGCATGACGAATGGTTGCCCTTGATATCTGAGATGGGGTTGTGGAATGGGCGTGTGGGCAGGAGGCAGAAGGGGTAAGGGGAGGATAGAAGGGCAAAACCAATAGGAATGGAGGGAGGTTCAGAAAACTTTTTCTTTTTCAGACCTTGACCAAGAGCATATATAGACCCCTGAAAGATGCTACCATGTCAACACACAGATGTTTAGTTCAGAAGGATAGGCCTTTAGTCCTCTTCTTTTGCATTTAAAGAAAGAGAAGTCCAGAAAAATTAAGTAACTTTATTAGAGTTGAGCTGGTTGAGTTAGAATCCAGAAACCCAAGCCAGAACCTCACTCAGGCAGTAGGTTTTCTTCCACTCCACTGCGGGATGTTTGTGTATCTATAGGATCTATAAAAAGTAACATGTAATGGCCTTGGCCATTTCTCATACCTGAATAAATATACTTATCCCTACCCCCCAAATGAAAAGAACAAATAAAATGGAAAGAGATGTTAAAAAACTTTAATTTCTGAAAACTGATTTGTAAAATTCAAGGTGAGTATTAAGCTGTTTTAAGGTCCTAAAATATATTGGAAGTATCAGCATAGTCATTTTTTACTCTTTTACCTTCAGCGGAGCCTCTGATGGCTTAAATGTTCCAATCGTGCTCCACGGTGTGACCATAAACCCTCATGACATATGTTTCCTGCACTCAGGAACAGGCAAGGGCTGATTCCTCCTGCAGATTCTCACTGTGCTCCCCCTGGATGCCACTAGGCAGCCGCAGCTCAAGCGCCCCTGCAGCTCCCGGGTTCTTGCGAATGTGGCCTTGACTCAAGCTGGCAATGGAACTAGCCAGATGGCTCTAGGAGGCTCAGCCCACCGCTTCCAAGTCATGAGCAAGCCTCTTCTCATTTCTAGGGATTTAAAAACGACAAGGGAATGGGGAGAGATCATTTTCCTCTACCTTCCTTTCCTGACACTCGCTCAGCTAGGAAATCTGATGAAAGGAATAAAGAGACAAGGGTTAGTTGGAAGGAAAATTCTAGCTCCTAAGAAAATATTCAAATTATTTTAAACAGTGCCAACAACTCCCTGAGAGGAAACACTAGTGGAAGGATGAATAAAAAAATTGTGAAACGGTTCAGAGAAGAATTCTTTAAAAACTTAAAGATGGAATAGTATGTGCTGTTGTCTACAGAGAAAAAAAGGATTGGTGAGCTGTGGGATTTTTATCGAGCCCATATGTTAACAAGAAAATCATGAGAAAACCAGGGATGGCATGAACCATAATTCATTGGGATATGTTACAACAGAAGATAACTATAAGCAGGAAAGAAAATTGGTGAGGGTGCCTTTAATTAAAATGTTATCCAAATGCAAACATATGTCAGCAACTATGAGCTCCTAACTCCTACATTTATGACTCTAGCTCTGACCTCTTCTCTGATCCATGAATTTCTAAATCTTATGCTTTAAGTGTGCTATTCCTACTAAAGGCAAATTTGAATGTCTCTGCCTTGCTGAAATCCTTCAATGGCTCCCTTTGCCTACAGAATAAAGCCCAAGCTCCTTAACATATATCACACAAAGCCCCAGTGACTTGTCATGTTTCTGTTGCTGACATTGATGGCTAAACCCTGGATTGTCTCCCTGCCCTGGGCCCCTATTATTTTCATGGCTCAAAAAGCTCAAGGAGGCTTCCTAATAGCAAGGTGTGTTATTCTTCCCTTTCTGAGGTCAGGTAAAGCCAGGTAAGTGATTTCAGCACTCCACCAGGATGGAAGCTCTGATTTTGCTGTGTTATTAAACTTCATTCATTTATTCCACAAACATTTATTGTGTGCCTTACTTGTGAAAGGAACTGTGCTAGACATTAGGGATTTAAGAGTGAACAAGACACATATCCTGCCTACAATGAGTTTGCATGCTGAGAAAACTCTGTGTATTAGTTTCTTATTACTGCTGTACCAAATTACCACAAATTTAGTGGCTTAAAACAATACCAACTTATTATCTTACAGTTCTAGGGTCAGAAGTCCAAAATGAATTTCACTGGGCTACAATCAAGATGCCAGCAAGGCTCTAATCCTTCTGAAGGCTCTAGGGGAGAATCATGTCCTTTGTCTTTTCTAGCTTCTAGAGGATACATACATTCTTTGGCTTGTGGCCCCTTCCTCCAGTGTCAAAGCCAGCAGTGTAGCATCTTCAAATCTTTTTTTTTTTAATTATTAAGTGAGAGGCAGGAGGCAGGGAGGTAGGAAGGCAGAGACAGACACCCACATGTGCCCAGGTAAGCTCCCTACAGGGCGATGCTCTGCCCATCTGGGGCCGCTGCTCCATTGCTCTGTAACTGAGCTATTTCAGCACCCGAGGCAGGCCATAGAGCCATCCTCAGCACCTGGTACCAAATTGCTTGAACCACTGGAGTCATGGCTGTGGGAGGAGAGGAGAGAAAGAGAGAGAGAGAGAGAGAGAAGAGGGAAAGAGGGAGGGGTGGAGAAGCAGATGGGTGCTTCTCCTGCATGTCCTAACTGGTAATTGAACCCGGGACTTCCACATGCAGGGCTGATGCTCTACTGCTAAGTCAACTGGCCAGGGCCTTCAAATTTCTTTCTGACTCATTCTCCATGGTCATATCTTCTCTGACTCTAACTAACTTTCCTACCACCCTCTTATGAGACCCTTGTTCTGAATTTATGATTATAGATGAATAAATCAGATTTCAACAGCAAAACATGCAGATGTGACTTGATGTTTATATTATTAAAGAATATATCAATTTTTCTTGCTTGGTAGGCCTGTGTCAAAGTTCTTTCCATATTTTATATGGGGTGTGTTGTTGAGTAGAAGTGAATAATCAGAGAGATTATTCAGCTGCACTTAAACTAAGAAGCAAACAGGGAGAAAGACGGTAAGTAACTGGATGCTCACCTGATCACTGAGAAAGTTTATACATCCCTTAGGTGTGTGGGCGAGGGGTTGTGCAGAGATAGAGGCGCCAAGAAGGGAGCAGACAGGAAGTGGGTTGAGATATAATCTGTGTTTGGTAAACTTTCTGTTCTTCATTTCCCGCTTCTGCTGCCTTTTGTCTACTATTCTGAAACCTCTGGAAGGTCAGGGAGGATACCCCTGACCTAGAGAATGTGCACTTGGGACCGTAACTTTGGTGTATTTTGTCTTTTATTACCTTCAGAAACACTGGTGAAAAGTTCTGCCACCCATGAGGGATAAATAGTAGCCCAGGGCCTCGAGAGAGCAGCTTTTTTTCTGGAACAGTTCCTACTATTCTAGTATGCCTGAAGGTTAGGGAAGTTATCTTTGTAATTTGAGGCCAATACCCATCTCTCAAGCCTCATAAGAAGCACTGAATAAAGTTAATAGATTTGGCTAGCACTTGGGTCAATTATTTCAAATGTATCAAATGGCTATTGGGGAGACATAAAACAGGTGGCCCTGAAATTGTACTGTCTGGTGGTTGTAGATTGGCAGCCATCCTTTAAAGACAAAACTATGTTAAAAATTGAGCCAGAGCAAATGAACAGCTGATTGTATGCTGTGCTATAAAAGATGGTTCTTTAAAACAGATCAACAGCTTGATAGAGATGCTCCATTGTGTGTAAAAATATGATATTAAAAATATGTCTGTGAGTTTAAGGCCCATCCTCCCTCCCCCCCTTCCTTCCTGCCTGCCTTCTTTAGTTCAATCCTTCTCCCCTTTCTTCCCTCCCTCTTTCCTTTTTAAAGTTATTTGCGTGGGGGTGTGGATGTATTTAGTTTGGGTCTTTGGTTTGAGTTAGAGTATTTATTAAGTAACAAGGAATCTGTTTTGAATTAATGTAAAAGCAAACCAGGAACAATGGATTCCCTTTGAAATTACTGTAACATGGTCAATAGTTTGTTGGTTTTATGCTTGAGACAAGAGAACTTTCAAATCAACTTGTCAACATATAGCTGAACTTTGTATAAGTGACCTACTATAAAATGAAACTCATGTTTTTTTATTGTTTGATGTAAAAGGAAAATATCTGTTATTTACTGGAACTTTTTCTAGGCCTAAGAGATACAGAATTTTAAACCTGTAAATCCCTAACATCTGGGCTACCCCTCATTTTACAGATAAAAAATCAGAAAGATTAAATAACTTCTCAAGGAGACTCAAATACTAATGACACAGAATAAAACTCAAACTCTCATTTCCTAGTGCTTTTAATTACTGTATCACTAGGTTTCTAATAGAAAACTTTCACCCATATAGCATTTAAGCTTGTATGTAACCTAAAAGAGTCTTCATGTACATTTTAAAGTTCCTAGTTCTTTGGGATTGAGTTAATAATGGTTTCCCCATATTGATGTAAAAAGAAATGGAATCTATTATTTATTTATCTTTTTGAGAGAGGTAGGGAGAGAGAGAGAGACAGGAACATCGAGCCACTCAGGCACGTGCCTTGACTAGAGAATTGAACCTGGCAACCTCTGTGATCCAAGACGACGCTCCATCCAACCAAGTTACTGGCCGGGGCTTAATTTTTATTGTATTTTAGAGAGATAGAGAGGAACAGAGAGAGAGAGAGGAGAGGGGGAAGGGAAGCATTGGTTGTTCCACTCAGTTGTGCATTTTTTGGTTGCTCCCATGTGCGTCCTGACCAGTGATGGAACTCGCAACCTTGTTGTTTCCAGATGACGCTCTTCACCAATCGAACTAACTGGCCAGGGCCTGGAATTTATTTTTAAAATTGAGATGTAATTCATATACCATGGAATCGATGTTTACTAATCCATTTTAAAATTTAAAGTTTCAACTTAACTTCTGTTTACAGTATCTATTTTATTTAGGCAGTGGGTATACAAATCCCCAAAGAAAACTTTCTAAAATTAAAAGTGAAAACTGGGGATGAAAAGATTTCATGTTCATTTTTTTAAATTTTTTTTTTATTTTTCTGAGGTTGGAAACGGGGAGGTAGCCAGACAGACCCCCACATGCCCACCAGGGGGCGATGCTCTGCCCCTCAGGGGCGTTGCTCTGTTGCAACCAGGGCCATTCTAGTACCTGAGGCAGAGGCCATGGAGCAATCCTCAGTGCCCAGACCAACTTTGCTCCAATGGAGCCTTGGCTGCGGGAGGGGAAGAAAGAGACAGAGAGGAAGGAGAGGGGGAGGGGTGGAGAAGCAGATGGGTGCTTCTCCTGTGTGCCCTGGCCGGGAATCGAACCTGGGACTCCTGCACACCAGGCTGACGCTCTACCACTGAGCCAACCGGCCAGGGCCTCATGTTCATTTTTAACAGCATTTTGGAGTAGGTATGAAGGCATCTGAAGAAACTTAATGATTAAAATACCCCTCACCCTGGCCTGTGGTGGTGCAATGGATAGCGCCTCAATCTGCAATCCAGAGTGCTGAGATTGCCCATTGGAAAACCTGGGCTTGCCCAGTCAGAGCACTTAGGACAAGCTATCAATGAAGCACTAACGTGAAGGAACTAAGAGTTGATACTTCTTCCTCCACCTGCCTCCTCTCTCTGTAAAACCAAGAAAGAAAATCTTTAAAAAATAAAATAAAATGCCCCCCATGGTGATTAGGGTTTTTATGAAAAAAGGAGGGAGTATAACTATTAAAAACAGATACATTTTATGTGAACAGAATTGGGAGGTTAGTTTAGTAGTTAAAAACAACTGTGGGGCAAAAACTTATATTTTAAGCCTAAGTATTTTTTCAGGGTAGGGTGAAAGAAAAGTACTGAGGGCATGTACAGACTGTTGTGTTCATCCCCACCCCCACCCCCTGGTAGACAGTAAGTAAATACCTACTGTGTACCAAGCCTGTGGAAGGGCTTAGACTACAAAGATGAATCAGGCAAGAGTGGTGGCGGCGGCTAACCTGCTGAGAGGGTGGCTGGGTGGGGAGGGGAGAGGGAGAGTATGGAGTGGGTGGGTTGAGGGATGAGATTAGACAAGGTGGTGGAAAAAACAATATATATATATGGTATAAATTTAAGAGCACAGATATGCGCAGGTTTCCTTCGCAGAAATCTGTCCCAGAACCTCTTAAAAAACAATTAGCCTCATATGCCAGATTTGGCCAGCTATCATGATGCTGGTCTTCTGCAGATGTCTTCTCTGAGTAGGTTTAAAAATCCTCCTCCCGCTTCTAGTCCTCGCCTTTCCCACAACATTAGGGCGTCGGGCAACGGAGACGGCCGGTTGAAAACTGCACCCACGTCTGCTGCCTCTGCTCTCTGCAGGAGACAGGAATCCAGGGCTTTGCCGTCGTCATAGCAACTAGGAGTTCGCGGCCCCCCACCTTCCTCCAGTTCCTTCCACTTCCCCTGTCGGATGGGTAGAACTGCCGCTTCTCTCGCGAGATTTGAGCTTAGAGCTGAGAAGCTCAGCGGTGATCTCACCCGATACCGGGGAGGGAGCTTGTGAAGGAGGGGACGGAATGGGGCGGGGGGTTGGGGAGGGGAGAGAGGCGAGGGGACGGGAAGGGCGAGTGCTGCTCCGCCACCGCTGGCAACTTTGTGAACGAGTTCAGTGCGTGCGTGAACGAGTGAGCGAAAGTCAGTGCGGCGCTGAACACCGGGGAGAAGGGTCCCTGGGGAGGGCCAGGTCTGAGCTTCAGAGGCCACCCCCGCCCCCTACTCCGGCCACTGCATCCCCTCCTGCCTTCGTGGCTCCCTCCCGGTTTCCTCCCCCTACCGACCTCCCAGGGCCTTCCTGTCCCCGTCTGCAGTTACCTGTCCCCTCCCCCACCCGACACGCACCTCCACTTTCCCTGGCGCCCACCTTGGACCTCTGGGCCCCAGATACCCCGCACTGGTTTCGCGCGCCGGCCGCCCCCTCAGCTCTTTCTCCTGAGCGCAGGCGGGCGGGATGGGGGACGCTGAGCCTCGGAGGCTGTGCGAGCGGGGATCCGAGCGCCCAGACAATAGTTGATGCCCGGGGACGGGGCACCTCTGCCCCCCACTCAGCCAAGAACGCGTCCCCCGCCGGCTGCTCTCCAGTCTACATTCCGGGTCCCCCTCAGCGCCTGGCTCGGGTGGAGGGCTGATTCGCCCCCGCCTCCCTCGGGGCCCCCTCAGCTCGGCGCCCGCCCCGGCCCGGCCCGGCCTCGCCGCCTCCCGTTCTCTGCAGAAGAGGCGGTGAGTGAGCGCGCGCCGACGGTCTACACGGTTTCTTTTTCTCCCCAGGGAGAGCGCGCGGCGGACCCGCCCGGGACGCGCGGCGGCACCGGGAGGCCGGGCCCAAGCGGTAAGTGGCTCCCGCGACCCGGGTCCGGGCAGGGGAGCGGGGGTGCAGGATTGTTGACAGCCCCCCCACTCCATTTCTGGCCAGGGTTCGGGTCCAGGGCCCGGAGTAGGACACCGGGAAGCTGGTCAAAGTTTTATTTCCTATTTGGTGGCGTGCTGATAGCGCAGCCCGGCGGGGGCGAGTCCTGGCTGCACCGCGTCCGGCGCGCGCGCGCGCACCTTGGAATCCGAATCTGCACAACTGTCCGCCTGGCGCCTGTGGGAGAGGCTGGGAGACCCGCGTCCCGGTTGGGGTGGCTGTGCCCACCCCGCTGCTCTCGTCTCTACCGGGCGACCTTTTCATTTCAGTCACCTGGGTGAGCGCTTTGCAGGCTGATCTGGGAGGGCACAGGCCGAGAGGTATAATCGTGAGATAGGGAGACAAGCAGTTCGGTGGTTAATTTCTCTACCCCGGGCCTGGGGAGGGGGAAGTGAAATTTCGGGATGCTCTAACCTGCCGAGGGCTAACACCACAAGAGGGCTGGGTAGGCTTGAGGGTATTGCAAAAAGAACTTTTCCTCCCTCGCCCCATCTGTTTCCAACTTCTCTCCTGACCTTAAAGAAATTTGCGAATCTCGCTATCGCTGCACGACATTTCTGGGAAGACAAGTAATCTTGCTGGGCAGGTTGAAATTTCATCAGGTTCACCGTTTGGAAAACATATAGACAAGGGAAGTGGCTCACTTTCAGGGAAGATGTCGTTTAATTGAGTCGTTTGGTATTCGTTTTGAAGGGGACAAATCACTCCAAGACGGCATTACCTTATAGATTTTATTTTTCATGACGGGAGGCAGCAGTCACTGCAATTGTTACTACCTGCTGGACGATTATATTTCTAAACTGGGAGCCAGTGATGCGATGCAAATTTCAGAGTAAAGGTGTCGACTTTCATCAGGTTCCAGGTCTATCTGGATGAACTGGGGTTGGCGTTTCCTCTATAAAGCAAACCTTTCATGTTGAAACTCTGACTCAGACTCTTAAAGCCATTGTTTTTATACTGGTACTCTGTGGGAGTTAAGTGTCAACTTTCTCTTGTTTTCTCATATGGAATATTCGTTCTGGGCAAAGATCCTCTGATCTAATCTTTTGGGAAAGTACAAAATTAAGTCCTATGGAATCTATTCTCTGTAGCTTAGTAACGGTATTTTTTACTTCATATAATCTTGATTTAATGACTTTCACTTTTTACTTTTTCATTTTTTGAAAGCTGCAATTAAGCCACTTTTACAAGGATGGAAAAAAAAACTTATGGAAATAGTAGAGAACAGTGGTAACAGCAGTAGTTTCAAATAAAAGGTTTACATAAAGCAGTTTATGGTCACTGATGTCTCTGACTATTAGATGACATACAGTTATTAACAAGAATATTAATATTAAAGCATTTTTTCCCATGGAATAAATTATTTATACTAAAGCATTAGCAATTAACATTGCATTTAAAATAACTTGGGGGTTGATTTGCCCATAAATCGTTAGGGAGAAAATAAGAGATTTGGGGGGGGGATGAATGGTTTCATGTGGCTATTTTTAAAATTTCATTATGTTTAAGTAAAGAACTCTTGAAGTTGACTGTATCATTAGATTTCTCTGGTTGACTGAGAGAACAAGTTTGGCAAGTGGCTCAAGACAGTCAGTAGGTGTTGCTGTTAGCTTCTCTGCAGTTCCTGGTACTGCTCCTCCAGTTCGAAATTGTAGTTCTGATACAGTGAACTTAGCTCCGAAGCGTCAGGCAGTGTTCCTGTGACTTCGTCATGGAATTTAATGGCAGGGTTGACTAGAACTCTTAGTAATAATTCCAGAGCACCATACTGAAATTGTCCATTGAGATTTTCTTTAACTCTATCCTTTCACTGTTCTTTTCTGGCTTTTATAATTTGCTTTTGCTGTGAATTAGGTGTATAATTTTGATATGTCCTCCGACCCCCCATTTTAAAACAACTCTTAAAAAAAACTACCTTTTAGTAACTTCATTGAAGTCATAGATTGAAGATTGCTTGAAATTAGCAATTCAGTAGACTTTGAGGGATCTTGGTTGACTGTGAGTCGAAATTGTATATTTTCAAGTTTGCAGTTTGATTTTTTTTTTTTTTTTTTAAATGGCTGTCCTGTATCTCTTTGACCTGTGAATCAGGAACATGAGAAGAGGGGAAACATATAAGAGTTCAGATTCCCTGAATCTTTCCCATTTAGAGGGAAGTATATCGTGGGTTAATGATAATTTGGTTTTGTGTTCCTGTTGGTCCTCTCTGTTGTGCACATCAGTGCACTTAAGTATGAATAGTCCGAAGATTTTCTGGTGGAATCTCAGATTTGGGCCTTCTGGTTCAGTGACCAAATTGGACTCTCTCTGAGGAAGACAAATAGACTCATCTCCATTAATGTAGAGTCAGAGCTCCGGTGAAGCAGCATGCTTTTTTTCTTTCTTTTGACTCAAATCACAGAAACTCATATCTCAAATTCAGACCTCTCCCCCTGTAATATAACTATATTCTTAAACTTTTGAGATTTGTGGCTAGTCGAACAGTGTTTACCGAGTGCCTCTCTATATGGAAGGCATGCTCTTTCTTGGATTCTGTGATTCCAGTGGTATGTTAAACTGTCTTCTTGGCCTCAAGGAACTTTTGTGCAGTAGGACCATTTGTAGTAACTTTCCCCGGTTTGGTGTAATGATACTCTGATGCTCCCATGAAGGTTTTGCATAGCAGGCAATTAGTTTTGAATTTTAACTTATTTAAATTAATTTTTGAAATAATTTAATAATTAAATACTTTAAAAGTAATTTTTGGGGGCCCTGGCTGGTTGGCTCAGTGGTAGAGCGTCGGCCTCGTGTGCAGGAGTCCCGGGTTCGATTCCCGGCCAGGGCACACAGGAGAAGCATCCATCTGCTTCTCCACCCCTCCTCCTCTCCTTCCTCTCTGTCTCTCTCTTCCCCTCCTGCAGCCAAGGCTCCATTGGAGCAAAGTTGGCCCCGGACGCTGAGGATGGCTCCATGGCCTCTGCCTCAGGCGCTAGAATGGCTCTGGTTGCAGCAGAGTGACGCCCCGATGGGCAGAGCATCGCCCCCTGGTGGGCATGCCAGGTGGATTCCGGTCGGGCGCATGCGGCAGTCTGTCTGACTGCCTCCCCGTTTCCAACTTCAGAAAAAAAAAAAGAGTAATTTTTTGGGCCCTGGTCTGTTGGCTCAGTGGTAGATCATCGGCCCAGCATGTGGATGTCCCGAGTTCAATTCCCAGTCAGGGCACCCATGAGAATCGCCCATCTGCTTCTTCCCTCTGTCCTCCTTCTCTCTCTCTCTCTCACTCTCTCTTTCTCTCTTTTCCTCTTCCATAGCTATAGTTTTTGAATGGCTTGAGCACATTGGCTGGGGCACTGAGGATAGCTCCCTATAACCTCTGCCTCAGGTGCTAAAAATAGCTCTGTTGCGAGCATGGCTCCAGATAGGCAGAGCATTGGCCCCAGATGAGGGTTGCTGGGTGGATCCTGGTTCAGGTGCATGCGGGAGTCTGTCTCTCTACCTCCCTACCTCTTACTTGGAAAGGAAGAAAAATAAAAAAGAAGAAAAAAATATTTTGAGAAATGATTTTGAAATAATGAAATACTACAGTATTTGTTCTCAGAAGGCCTAGGCTTAAATTTTCCAGCTATGATAAAATATATATATATATATTTTAAATTTTTTAGATATTTTGATTTTAATGAATTTAGAGAGACAGAAAGGGAGAGAGAGAGACTGTATATGCCCTGACTGGGGATCAAACCAACAACCTCTGTGCTTTGGGGTGATACTGTAACCAACTGAGCTATCTAGCCAGGGCCAGCCAGCTATGATAATCTTAAAATATAATTGAACCAAGCCCTGGCTGATTGGCTCAGTGGTAGAGTGTCGGCCTGGCGTGTGGAAGTCCCGGGTTCGATTCCCGGCCAGGGCACACAGGAGAAGCGCCCATCTGCTTCTCCACCCCTCCCCCTCTCCTTCCTCTCTGTCTCTCTCTTCCCCTTCCGTAGCCAAGGCTCCATTGAAGCAAAGATGGCCCGGGCACTGGTGATGGCTCCATGGCCTGTGCCTCAGGCGCTAGAGTGGTTCTGGTTGCAACAGAGCGACGCCCCGGATGGGCAGAGCATCGTCCCCTGGTGGGCATGCCAAGAGGATCCCGGTCGGGCGCATGCAGGAGTCTGTCTGACTGCCTCTCCGTTTCCAGCTTCAGAAAAATACAAAAAAAAAAAAAAAAAATATATATATATATATATATATATATATATATATATATATATATATATATATATAATTGAACCTTTTTCTGAACAGTCTGAAAAACTTTTTCTGCAGAGATGGACATAATACTTGCCTCATAGCTTTGCCGCAAAAATGGTGTGAGAGTACTGTGTAAACCATAAAATCTTATTTGCAATTGCATTTTTTTTCTGATGAACAGATTCATAGAATGTTGGACCTAGAAGGGATTTTGAGCAAAACTCATGTGGTCCATCTTCCCCATTTTACAGAGAGGTAAACTGAAGACCAGAAAGGTGAAATGATTTGTTGAAGGTTATAGAACTAGTCAGTGATAGGAAGGCAGGTTTGCAGAGTTAGCTGTACTCCTGTTTCCTGTTTCTTCCCCCCCCCCCCACCTTAGAGTCTGTTATGTTAAAACTTGTTTACTACTTTCCCCCCCCTTACATTTAAGTGTTCAGTGTTCATTAAAAATCTAAAATGAGAAGCAGCAAAACTTAAGGAAACAAAATCTACACAAAGGTTGGAAACGTATGAAAACAGCATTGATGTCGTATTCAGTAACTAAGCTTTAGTTAGAGTTACTCAAGTTACAAAGTTATGGAAAAAGAAATTATGAGTTAAAGTATTTAGTGGTAGAGCCTGTAGGCTTTTTTTTTTTTAAAAAGGAATCTTTGTTAACTCAGAGCACAATGTACTTGTATGTTCTTTAGAGAAGCCAAACTTAATTTATTCTAGTTTACCATTTTCTTCTCTTCTTATACCCATTTTTCATTTGTAAAAGAAGTGGTTGTGTCTCCCTTATTTCTGGAGCCTTGGCAACTTTTAGACCTCTTTCTCAGCTACAAGTAGGGGTAGCGCCGGGGCAGGGGGTGGGGGTAGGGAGGATCGGTCAGGTGGAAGGATAACGGCGCAGAAAACAGGAAAATGTTGTAGGAACTTCCTGTTGAGAACGTGACTGATTTATATAGCATTACCCTACCTTCCAGAGGGGTAATCTGAGCCAGGCCACAAGAAACATTCCTGCTCGTTGGGTGGCTGCCCTTTAAATGAGGGGCTCTCCTTGTTCCGGGAGATGCTCACACAAAAACTTGTGTCTTGTTCCACGTACTGTGTTTTTTAAAATGTGGGTGTTTCACTATCACTTGAGCTTGAAAATCTAAACTTGTATCCACTGCACTTCTATTATTTTTGGGGTATGGGAAATAAATTGGCCTCACTGGAATTTTACTTTTTGTGTGTGTGTGTGTTTTTGTTTTTTTTTTTCCTCAAAGGTTATACAGTTTACCCTTGAACAACCAGGCTTGAACTGTATGGGTCTACTCATATATGGAGATTTTTTTCCCCCAGTAAATTCTGTGAATGTATTTTCTCTTCCTTAAGATCTTCTTAATCATGTATCCTTTTCTCTAGCTTACTTTACTAGAATATAATATATAGTACATATACATGATATGTGTTAATTGACTACTTATGTTATCATGGAGGCTTCCAGTCAACAGTGGACTTCTAGTACTTAAGGTTTCAGAGACTCAAAAGTTATAATGAGATTTTTGACTGCACTGGGGGTGGTGGTGGTTAGGGCTTCTCACCTCTGTGTTGTTCAAGGGTCTACTGTATATAAGTCAATTATTCTTAAATGAAGCTAATTTAATTATTTTATAGGCTCTCGATGAGCCCTAGAATGAGTCAGAGAAACATGGGTAAGACTCCCTTTTGTTTGGCATTCTTCCCCCCCCCCCTTTTTTTTGTATTTTTCTGAAGCTGGAAATGGAGAGGCAGTCAGTCAGACAGACTCCTGCATGCGCCCGACGGGGATCCACTGGCACGCCCACCAGGGGGCAATGCTCTGCCCATCCGGGGCGTCTCTCTGTCGTGACCAGAGCCACTCTAGTGCCTGAGGCAGAGGCCACAGAGCCATCCCCAGTGCGCCCGGGCCATCTTTGCTCCAATGGAGCCTCGCTGCGGGAGGGGAAGAGAGAGACAGAGAGGAAGGAGAGGGGGAGGGGTGGAGAAGCAGATGGGCGCCTCTCCTGTGTGCCCTGGCCGGGAATCGAACCTGGGACTTCCGCACTCCAGGCCGATGCTCTACCACTGAGCCAACCGGCCAGGGCTGTTTGGCATTCTTAAACACAGATGATTTGAGTGAGGGATGGACCGACATGAGTATGATCAGGTTTGTGATCATAAGGGTAAGCCAGTCTATCTCGTGTGTCCTTTGAGGCTAAAAAGGCCAGTCCATATCTACTTTCTCCTTTTATTTTGGCCTGGGGAGAGTAAGGTAAATCTAGCTGCAAATAGAACACGAGTTGTTTTCTTGAAGATCTAGAGAGATGACACCAAAATGACACAGGGGGACTGTCAGGGGTTTCCTTAGTTGGACCTTAGTGAATAGCAGTGCCTGGTGGGTGTGCCACAGACTCAGGGAAGCCATTCCTCTTTGCCTCTGGAGGTCTGTGATGAGACTGTTCAGCCTTTAGATTTCTGATTTGTTACTTGTCATGTTGCACTAAGTTTTCCCTTTAATTAGGATTGTAGTATGCCTAACTTTAAACTGTGGGAAACGGGCAATTACATAATGTTAGATTTCCATTTTTTCAGTTCAGGAGAGGCAGGAGGAGAATGCATGCTTGTTGGAGAATGCTGGCTTAGAGAGGGAGAGTTACATTTGTACAAACACAGAGGTCACTCAGAGGCAACTTGAGCAGACAGAACATCCAGCCAGAGTCGGCACTGGACTCCTTTTTCCTGTCTCCTCCCCCAGAGCAGGTCCAGGTTAAATGAATTTCACAGACCCAGTAGTGAATTTTGGTTAATCTTTTCTTGGTCCACTTTTTCCACAACGCCTTTTACCAAAGGTACAAGTACAGTCATTGACTGGTTTTTGTGGTTCAGTGTCTTGCTTCCTTTTAGAGTAAGTTCTGAACTTCTCAGAATAAAGCTGTTGAGAAATAAAAAGCAATGGACGATGTGCTGAACGATCAGTTTACTTTGGCTGTTTTACTATTTTTCTATAATTTGTTTTTTTTATTCATATTCTCAATTATTTGCCTAGGTAGGAATTCCAGTTTGATACATTATAAGATCCTTACAGTTCCTCTAACAGTCATATTTTTAATCTTAAAAATTTTTTTTGTGTCTGACTGGTGGTGGCACAGTGGTTACGGTGTCTACCGGGCAGCGTTGCAGGTTTGAAACCCCCCAAGGCCGTCAGCTTCAGCGTGGACCTGTAGGCTTGAGCTCAGGCCTGCCAGCTTGATTGCAGGGTGATCCCAAGGTTGCTGGCTTGAGACTAAAGGTTGCTGTCTTGAAGCCTAAGGTTGCTGGCTTGAGCAAGGGCGTTACTGGCCCTACTTGAGCCCTCCCATCAAGGCACACACGAAAAGCAATCAATGAACAACTAAAGTGAAGCAACTACAATTTGATGCTTCTTACTCTCACTCTCTGTCCCTTCCTGTCTCTCGATAAAAAAAAAATTTTTTCTTAACCCTGAAACTATACTTATTAAGCAGCTCCCCATTTCCTCTTCCCTCATCCCTGGCAACTAACATTCTGATTTTTAATTCTATGAATTAGACTCTTTTAGATACTTCACATAAGTGGGAACATGCAGTATTTGTTTTTCTGTGGAGTATTTCACTTAGCATTATTTCTTCAAGGTTTATACATGTTGGCATGTGACAGGATTTTCTTTCCTTTTAAGGCTGAATAATATTCCATTTTATGTATATTCCATTTTTGTTTTTCAGTTTATTTGTTTACCCAGACATTTAGGTTGATTCCACCTTTTGACTATTGCAAATAGTGCTGCTATGAAGATGGGTATCTCTTTGAGACCTTACTTTCAATTCTTTTGGGTATATACCCAGAGGTGGAATTGCCAGAATATGTGGTAGTTCTATTTTTAATTTTTTTTTAATTTTTTAAAAATTTTTCTGAAGTTGGAAACGGGGAGGCAGTCAGACAGATTCCCGCATGTATCCGACCAGGATCCACCCGGCATGCCCACCAGGGGGCGATGCTCTGCCCATCTGGGGCATTGCTCTGCAGCAACCAGAGCCATTCTAGCACCTGAGGCAGAGGCCACAGAGCCATCCTCAGCGCCCGGGCCAACTTTGCTCCAATGGAGCCTTGGCTGCGGGAGGGGAAGAGAGAGACAGAGAGGAAGGAGAGGGGGAGGGGTGAGAAGCAGATGGGCGCTTCTCCTGTGTGCTCTGGCTGGGAATTGAACCCAGGACTCCCGCACGCCAGGCTGATGCTCTACCACTGAACCAACCGGCCAGGGGGCCAGGGCCCCTATTTTTAATTTTTAAGTGACCTTCATACTATTTTTCATAGTGATTGTATCATTTTGCTTTCCCACCATCAATGTATAAGAATTACTCCTCATCCTTGCCAACACTTGCTTTGTTTTTTTGATAGTAGCCATCCTAGTGGGTGTGAGATGATATTTCATTATGGTTTTGAATTGTACTTCTCTGATGATAAGTAATATTGAGCACCTTTCGTACGCTTGTTGGTCATTTATATATCATCTCTGGAGAAATGTCTATCCAAGTCTGCCCATTTTTCAGTTGGATTATTTGATTTTTTGTTGCTGAGCTGTATGAGTTCTTTATATATTCTGTATATTAAACCCCTTTTGTCTTGCAAATATATAATTTCCCCATTCTGTAAGTTGCCTTTTCACCCTTTTGAATGTGATCACTCTTGATGCACCAAAGTATCTAAGTTTGATGTGGTCTCCCTTGTTTATTTTTGGTTTTGTTGCCTGTACTTTCAGTGTCACATTCAAGAAATGAATGTTATGTAAAGTGCTTGAAGCTTTCCCCCTACATTTTCTTCTAGGAGATTTGTAGTTTTTGTTCTTATGTTAAGTCTTTAATACATTTTTTTTTTAAAGAGAGGAGCGGAGATAGAGAGACAGACTTCACATGTGCCCCAGCTGGGATCCACCTGGCAACCACTGTCTGGAACCAATGCTCAAATCAACCGAGCTATCCTCAGCTCTTATATATAGTATCAGATAAGAGTTTAAACTTCATTCTTCTGCATGGATATCCAGCTTCCCCAGTACCAGCTGTGGAAGAGACTGTCCTTTCTCCACTGAGTGGTCTTGGCACCCTTGTTGATGACCAGTTGACCACGAGTGATGTTTCATTTCTAGGCCCTCTATTTTGTTCTGCTGCTCTATTTGTCTTCATGCCAGCGTCACCAGTTTTGATTACATTAGCTTTGTAATATATATTTTGAAATCAGGAAGTGTGAATGCCATTTACTTTAATTTATGCTGTTGTAGGAGTTGAGTAATAGAGAAGTAATAGAGAAGTTGACAATAGAGAAAACAATTGAAATTTTTCACTTTTTTTGAAGGAACTAGCCACACCTAAAAAAGGAGGTAACATGATTTAAATGGCAGAAGTTATGTGAGGCTGTCAATTAGCAACTGGTGTAGTAAGAGCTGTGGGCTAGCAATTGCTAGTTTACAAAGTGCTTTCACAGATGTTTAATCCAATGGTTTGGGAAAGCTTCTAAAAGGTGGTGGACTTTGAATTGATCTTGAAGGTTAGATGTGTATGTCAGAGGTATAAATACCCCAAACCATCTATAGCAATTGCATCCCAGTGCTGTAGGGAAGTCTTTAATGAACCCCTCTAGTTGTAATCTCAAGATTTTCATTGGGGTAGTGTATGTGTGGTGCAGGGTACAGATGATGTATTCTGGAATGGTACACCTGAACCCTATAGAATTTTATTAACCTGTGTCACTCCAATAAGTTCAATTAAAAAGAAAAGCTAAGAAGAAAACACATTAGTGGTTGCCAGGGACTTGTGAGTGGGGAGACTGGAGAGGGACTGACTTCTTAATGGATATGCATTTCCTTTTGTGTGGAGAGGGGATCAGGAACATTTTGGAAGGAGATAAAGATGATGGTTATAAAACATTGTGAATGTGCTGTCACTATATTGTATACTGTAAAGTGCTCAGTTTAGTTTATGTGAATTTTACCTCAATAAATAAAAAACAACCCCCTACCCCCTAGAAAAAAGATTTGCCGTGAGATCTGTTATTATAAGAACTGTCACTTGTGCCTGACCTGTGGTGGTGCAGTGGATAAAGCGTCGACCTGGAATGCTGAGGTCGCCGGTTCGAAACCCTGGGCTTGCCCAGTCAAGGCACATAAGGGAGTTGATGCTTCCTGCTCCTCCCCTCCCTCTCTCCCACCTTCTCTAAAATGAATAAATAAAATCTTAAAAAAAAAAAGAACTGTCACTTGTGACTTTTCTCCTTGACACTATGTTGCCTTTCCTGTTCCAATCCAGTAGTTTCTGATTTTTCATATCTGCTCATTGAATTGCAGTGGGCTGCATACAGAGACAGAGTACTTAGCCACCACACTGTTTTAATTTGTACAAAGTGAAAACAACAGAAAACTAACCTGGGTTGTATAGATGAACTGAAGGAGAGAGACTGGAGCCAGAGTACCAAATTGAGTGGCTGCTTTGATAAGTAATTTAGGATACTTAAAACCTACTTTCTCACTCTCTTAGTAAAGCTGTGAGGATCCTTTTGGTCAGGGGTATTACGTGAAGGGAGATTCAGTAGACTTTCTGTGGAGGAATATTGTAGTCTGCTTACATATAGTAGGCCTGAAGTAAAGAGTGATTCAGTGATGACCAAATGAATATATGTCTACACGGGAGGTTCTTCAGCAGTAAGTTACTCATTTATCCCATAAGTATTTATCGACTCCCACCATGTGCCAGGGGCTGGTGGCTCTTCTGGTGAAGGAAGGACAGACATGTGGCTCTGGCTCTCGTGAGGCAGATCCTCTTCTGGGGGTTGTTGTCCTTTCCAGCGTTCTATCCTGTCGTCCTGGTGGATATTTTCTTTTAGTCGAAGGCCACCTGTGTTGCTTATGATATGAAACAATTGTAGTTTATTATGAAAATTATCCTATATTAAATATTCTTTGTGTAGAGGAAGGAAGAAACACTAGACAGTTCTGCCTTTTGGTTTCCAAGGAGATATGCCTTGGCTAAATTTATTTTATCAAGTGCTTTTCTAAGTACAGTAACAACTAAAGGAAACTGGCTTTAATGAATCTTGGTTAAGGTTTTCCTGAGGAGCCAAATAAGGTGTTTAAATCTTGGTTTCTTCTTTCACGCCTGTGCCAAGAGAATCTAGAAACCTAGTTTTGGCTAATTCTGAATTTTTCCATTAGTTGTCAGATTGTAAAAGAACCATATACCCTTTTTGGATCCTCTTTCATTTGTTCATTCGTGTAACAAATTTTCCATGTGCCTTTCTTATATACCAGGTACTCTTTCATTTGTAAAAGAATGAAGGTTGGCGTTTGAATTCACTTTCCTTGAAGGCCAGCTGTTAAAATTCTGTGAATTTATTAGTGTGACTTAGTGAGATTTGGGGCTTTCTGCAGATAGTAGAAATGTTTTTGAAAGAACTAAAGAAATAGAAATGTAGAGTTTTTGTTTTTAACTGTAAAACATTTTAATGGGAAAATTTTATAATGCTGGATAATTTTAACATTAGTTTCACTCTGACCTGAAAACAGTCAGCATTTTAACTTAACTTTGAGAGTCTTTCCTTGTATTTTTGGTATAAGTTAGTTCTGAATCTAACCTTTCTACTGTTACTTGTACACCCTAGAAACTTAATTCCTATTTCGGATGATTGGTGTAGTGCCAGTGTGGGGGATTTAGAAATACTTATCACTTCTTTTTGGTGCTTAGTTCCGGATCTTTTAGAGTTCTTGTCATTTATGTGTGTGGTAGACTTGAAATATGGTGACATTGTGTCACTGAATGCAGAAGTCCCACTGAAGAACTTAGTAACAGCACTGTGAAAGTTAGCTGGCAATTGCCTATGCTGCTGAATACGTGATATTTGGATAACCCAGTGTGAGTTTCTGTGGCTTTATAAAGTGATATTTTCATTTTAATTTGTTGTTAGAAATTCTACAGAATATTTCTTATGTGCTATAAGATTAAGTTATGCAAAGTAAAACAAAAGTTTTCTGTCATGTGGATTGTTGGCTGTTGAAAATCTGGTCTCATTGTCACTAAAGAACATTGGAAGATTTGTTGTATAGAGAATAGAATAAAGTGGGGGTGAGAAGAGGCAAAGGTAGAAATGGAGGTATGAAGGGGTTCTAGCGATAATCTGGGTGAGATGTGATGATAGCAGTAGTAGGAGTGATGGGAAGTGGCCGGATTCTGGATGTAACCCAAGTGGGACTGGTGTGACTCACTGCAGGGTGAGATGATAGGGAGTGAAGAAGAGTGGAGTCGGGGATAACATCAGGGTTTTTGGCCTGAGCAACTGGAGTAATGGAGGTGCCATTTATAGAAGTGGGGAAGACTGGAGGAGCAGGTTTGGGTGGGGAATGAAGAGCTGATTTGTACATGTTGGGTTTGAGATGCCAGTAGATGGGCAAGTGAAGAAGTAAAGTTGGCAGCTGGGTAGGTCTTCAGTTTTCTCATTTGTGAAATGGGGAGCCCTTCTTGGAATTCTTGAGATCCAATGAGAAAAAGAAAAAGTTAAAGCTTCTAAAGTTATGTCCTACAGTGCTGACATTATTTCTGGAAAGTAGACTTACCATCTTCTGTACTCTGTGGTCTCTCTTGAGCAACTTACCTCACAGCCCAGAATGTATTATAGAGAGTTGGCATTTGCCCCCCAAAGGCTGACTTTCTCTCTGACTAGATGGGAAGCTTTCTTTGATCTATTCTGTGATTCCTGGGCAGCTTCTGGCAGAACTTGGCATTCTGGTTCCTTCCAGAGTGTCATGGGCTTCATTTTGTGCCTAGCCATTGGAGCACTACATGTGTGACTCCAGACTTGCCCCTTAGTAGACATAGTTTTAGGCGAAAGTAATTTTATTTAGGTGGGAGGATGTTGTAGTGGGAAAACAAAAAGGTCCTTACCTTTCTCAAAGTCTTCTTTGTTTTAGGCTTCCCATGAATTAGCTCAGTTAACAAGTACAGTCTCATAGATCGGATTTACTGGGGAGACGGCTCTCCATGTGTCTTGGTTTAGAGCAACTGTTTGTATCCTCCTACTTTTTATGATTGCTTAAAACTTTGTTATAAGCAGATGAACAATGTTAAATACATATTTGAACCCACTGAATTAAAATTTGTTTAAGATACAAGTGAAAATGTTGAAAGCATCAGTTTTATATTTCAATCAGTGGTATTTGGAATTTATTAAATGTCTCTCTTTAGAGGTTGTAATAAATAGTTGTATCCTTAAAATGCAGTTATTTGTTGATAATTGATGTCTTCCCAACAGTGAGATGTTGCTTTAGGAACATCTGCACTCAAGAGATGTGGTGCTGGCTCTCGTTCTCATCCATGAGGCAGTTTGAATAGAAATACTGCTGCTCTTTCTCCCCGCCCTGCTAGTTTCATCATCATTTACAACAGCGATTCCCAACTGGGGTACCACAGCGGGGTGGGGTGCCACTAGATGTATTAAAACACACAACACCTGGCTATTTAGTTAGGTATATGACTTTTACCTTAGATTGTGAAATAAAAAACGTGACAACAGCCAACACATCAATAACTTGTTTGGTATGAGTCAAAATTATACACACCCCCCACCTCTTTTTTTGTCAGTTCAGCCAAAAAGATAATTTTTTGATGTGCTGCAGAATTTTAGTAATTAATCTGTACCGTGAGATGGAAAGTGTTGAACATTGCTGGTTCACAAGATTCAGCTGGGTGTTGGCTGTATGTACCCGGTGCTGGTTACATGACTTAGAAAGTGAAGTTACGTGCCTGTGAGGGCCTGACACATGTTGATGAGTAACTGACAGTCGTCGGGAACTCTGTCTCAGTAAGTGTGCCAGGTGTTCAGTGGGAAGAGGACAGTGGTGGCTTTAATGAGGGAATGCGGCAGAGGGGCAGGAGCTCTGTCAGTAGATGATGGTAGAGGCAGAAAGTATTTGAGTTGTTCTCTGGTATCTTTCTAATGAGAACATCTCTCTATGTTAATGTTTTCATGAGGTCCTCAAATTTATAAAATAGATTTACTCATCTGCTTGGTAATTGTTATGTTACGCAATATTTTGCTTTTCACTGAATTGACTTACTATACATCATTTTACTTCAGCTTCTAAAAAACCGAACTGTAGGTATCTGATAAAATATCACTTGACATAACTGTTGGAAGAAAACCCCATGCCACTGTCTTTCCTTCTGTCGACCATACCTTCGGGTGTATTGCGAAGCATCTGGAGGCTCCTAGGATAGGTTTTTCTGTTTCTGGTTGAAGATCTTGTTGAGTTTTGGGGGAGATTTATCGGTATCGCTTCCTACCCCGCCATTACTCTGACGTCATCTCCTCGTCTTTCCTTCTGAAGAACATATTAGAATGTCTAGATCAGTTGTAAGAAATAATTTTAAAGAAATGTCTATGTTTAAATCTCTGTCTTTTCTATGCTTGTTTCACTCTGGAAGGAATACAACTTACCTAGACTTTCTAAAATACCTTTTAATATTTTCCAGATCACCTGGTGGCTTTTGTTTGAACTGGAGTCTATCTGATAGTCATTTTTTACTGGGGAGATTCTCTACGTTTCTGAAGTCACAGTACCTATTTATGCACGCCTAAGACTTTTTTGCTTTGTTTTAGTAACACTTATTGTGTTATAGGTAGTTTACTTACTATACAATTGTCCCATTTGAAGTGCTCAAGTCAGTAGTTTTGAGTACACTTGTAGAATTGTGTAACCGTCTCCATAAACAATTTCAGAATGCCTTTATCACCCCCAGAAGAAACTCCAATCCCATTCGCAGTCACTTCCATTTCTTGCCACCCCCTCCTAACCTCCCCACCCCCCAGTCTGAGGCCACCATTAGTTTTATTTTCATTTTTATAGATTTGCCTATTCTAGATGTTTCCTGTAAGTGGGGTCATGCAATATGGTCTTCTGTGACTTGCCTCTTTCACCTAGCTCTATCAAAGCATATTTAATTCTTTTGGAGAATTTTAACTTTGGTGGTAATGTTACAGATTTCAAATTCCAAAACAGATACTTCCTGTCTGCTGACACAGAAACTGTGGCCTGTGCTGGTACCAGAGAAAAATAGCAAAGCCACGTTACCATGTGTGTTTGCAGAGCGGATAGTGAACTTAGCAGCTTTCCCAAACAAAAAGCCACCTGGTGCTAGTGCTCCTTGCCTGAGCATGGGCCACTCTTCCTTGAGTTTTCTAGACGCCTCTTAGAAATCATCTCGGATTCTTCTTTCTCTCTCTTTTTAAAGTTATTTATTTAATTTATTATTAAAAGTTTTTTTAAAGATTTTATTTATTGATTTTATGGGGAGGGGGGGGGACAGGAGTAAGAAGTACCAACTCATAGTTGCTTCACTTTTGTTGTTCATTGCTTGCTTGTTGTTTGTTGTATGCACCTTGACCGGGCAAGCCCAGGGTTTTGAACCAGTGACCTCAGCATTCCAGGTTGACGCTTTATCCACTCCAGGTTGATGCTCTATCCACTGTGCACTAAAGATGAGAGAGCTAAAGTTATTGATGAGAGAGAGAAAGAGAAAGAGAAACAGGGATCTGTTGTTCCACTTATTTATGCATTCATTGGTTGATTCTTATATGTGCCCTGACCAGGGATTGGACTTGCAACGTTGGTGTGTCAGGATGATGCTCTAACCAACTGAGCTACCCACCAGGGCTCTGATTCTTATCTTTCTTTTACCTGTGGTCTGGTCTGGGGCCAAGCCTTGCCATTGTTTTCCTTTTGAACTGACCCACATTTTCAACTTTTCCTTAGTTTTATCACTACTATCTTTGAGTGGACCCTGGACTTTTATATCTAGGTGGCTGTAGCATTCTCCTTTCGGACCACCTTTACACTTGCTGCCTGTCTCCAGCCCGCCTTGTCTGATTATTTCTAATGGACCACTTAGGAACAGGTGCCACCGTGGAGGAACTAAAGTGGTCCCAGTACCTCGCCACATCAGACTCATACTCTGCTTCTTGCTTTTGTGACCGTTCTCCTTTCCTGTTTCTCTGAGTTCTTTGGCCTTTTCAGGACTGTCACTGCCTTCATCCGCTGAGCCCCTGCTCTCTCCTCTTCCCTACTCTTGTGACTTCCTTTGAGCCTTTGTTCATTTTCAATTTTAGTTCTATTCCATTAAAAATTTTTGTGACATGTACTAAGTTTCTCACTCATAACTTTATCTCTCTGGTCCCCTTCCCTGCATATCATGTCCCTTCCCATCACCTTGTCTCCCTGTCTCGTCTGACGCAGGGCCAGCCCCGGAAATCTGTCTGTATCGTGCCCATCCTTCAAGGCCCTCCTCCTTCACTGAGCTCTCTCTGGTTTCTGGAACTCACCTTGATTTCTCCCTTCGCTGAAATGCTGTAGCA